>NC_140825.1:4810000-4950000 GCF_050613455.1 Vespa mandarinia | reverse complement strand
AACATGGGACCGTTTAAGCGCCTTTAGGAGCATAAATAATCCTATTAAACGTGTCACTGCCTATGTCAACAATCTGACAGGCAACAAGATAGGAGGCTGCTTCGACGAAGCTGAGTCGGCCAGAAAGAGCACGTGCTCTTTCTATCTCTTTCTTTTTCTATCTCAAATACCAGTCATCGTCGTCATCTAACGCACCAAGAAACAAATAACATGAAGATTTGGATTGTTGCCTAAAAATAATCCTGTTATCCCAAACAATTATCCGCCTGTTCGATACTCGATAACTACTTTAGAAAATTGAGTCCCTTATACGAAAATGAATAAAAAGGAAAAGAAAAAAAGTACACTCGATTATATTACCTGTGAGATTAAAATTTCATTGAATATAAATTATTTAGCAAACTCTATTACGATAAAAATATATAATTAAAAATGATGAAAAATATTGTCGTCGTTAATTTCATTAAATGTTACTTAAAACTATCGATAGATTATCGATCATCTTATAGAATGAAAATTCGTGAAGCAATTGCCTTCAAGATTTTATCAGTAATCGATCTCATTTAAGTGATCTCGCTCGATCTCGGAAGAAACGCGATCTCGTGGATGCACGCGCAACCACTTGATAGATCGAGTATACGAAAGACAAATTATCAAGCAGAAATGGATGATCGAAGTTTGTCAATGTACCATAGGTTGTTTAATGAAACACTTAACGGGTGGGTCGTTCATTAATCAAGTGGAATGCGCAAGGTGCGTGGTTACATGGGTATGTGTCGCAGCGATTATAAATTTCTCTTCTCTCTCTCTCTCTCTCTCTCTCTCTCTCTCTCTCTTTCTCTCTCTCTTCGTTTCTCTTTGGAGTCTCGACCGAGTTAAAAGGTACGAGAAGGAGACGCAATTTAATATATCAGCTGATTTGACAGATAAGAAAGCCAAGTCTGAACTTTGAGGGACAATGATAATTCATCACGGAGTTATACTGGCGTCGCTTAATTAGGTGGTACTCAAATAGCCCACGGCCGAGTTTAACGCGACTCTAACTCACAAAAAGAAGCTACGTTCTCATAGCCATAGGCTGGAAAGGTCGTGGCAATTGGGTCAGCTGAGATTAAAGCGCATGGTGGATAGTCAAAACCGTTAACGAGTCGAAGAACAGCTCTTTTCTTCATCATTCAAACACATTTCTCTCTCTCCCTCTCTCTCAATCTATCTATTTATCCATCTATCTCTCCATCTCTCTTACCGATGATGCATTCGCTCGTATCAATCTTTCGGAATTCGATAAGCTTCGTTTTCAACGTTCGACTAAATGTTTCTCTTAAATTACATCGGACGAGTTTATTAAATCCATCATAAACTACCTATTTCCACAATGTTTTCTAACTAGTATAACTTTTAAGGAACAATAAATGTTAAATACGCAATTATCGTTATCTCGGAGTAGCATCTTTTTCTCTCGGCGAAAAATCATTGGTAAAGTTTAAGTCACCGTTAAAAGCGCTTGAGCCCATCATTTTTAATTCTTAATTCCGTGCGATAGAACGTAATACATTACAGAAGATGAAATATCTTTCAATAATACCAAGCTTTTATGTTAAAGCTTGTCCGAAAAAAAAGAAAAGAAAGAAAGAAAAAAAAGAAAGAAAAAAAAAAAGAGTAAAATCAAATTGGCTTGAAAGTATCATTTCTACGTAGATTAACAATAACTTTTCATAAACTTTTCAGATCTAAGTGGAGGCCGAGCTTTGTCGCAAGTCCCTCATAAAGGAATAACAACTGGTAATATACCACTGAGAAGAACGCGACTAGTAAATGAAATAACTGCAACTGACTAATAACCCTTTTGCCCTGCCTTTCTCTCTCTCTCTCTCTCTCTCTCTCTCTCCCTCCATCTATCTATCTATCTATCTATCTATCTGTCTATCTCTTTCTCGTTCTCTCTATACCATACTAATGCCACTGGAAAACGTTATTCATTTGGTAAAACCAAATTAAGAAGAAGGTAACCGCAAATTAAGCCACGATATCCATCGAGGAAGGACACCGTTCGTGTCAATGCCCGACCACGTATCTCTCTTCTCTTTCCTTTCCTACACAATAAATGAATAATCGTTTCGAGAATGAATAAATTCCATTTGAGAATGATTTCGAGATAATTTTTATATTATATATATATACATATATATATATATATATATATATATATATATATATATATATATATATTGGGTCAGAATTGTCGAGGAGAAAGGATGAAAAGAAAAGAAAAGAAAAGAAAAAAAGAAAAGAGAAGAAAAAATAAAAAGAAAGAAAAAAGGAAAAAAAGTAGGTACTACAATAAAAAATTGATGAGAAGAAGCATAACGTCGATAAGCCTATCGCGGAGTTCTACGACAAGGAGGACGGTGGCTGCTTGAAGCGTCGCGTCGCTTAGAGCCGGTTGCCGGCTGTCTTATCGGACACTTTTCTACCTGCACTATGCGGGCGCTGCTTATTTATTATCGATCGTGGTTAGTGACGCATAGCGTTTATCAATAACCGCGTTACGCATTTTCCATTTTATCTCGTTTACCGTCTCGCTTCCTCGCTTTCAAGTAATTCGCGAGAAGAATAAAAAGAAAAATAAAAGAAAAGGAAAAAGAAATAAACAAAAAATACATATATAAAAAAAAAAGAAGAAAAGAATACCCGAAAAAAAAAGGGAAAATTATTGATGAATTGTTTCGAATAAATGTATGTACGTGTGCTTGGTCAAAGAATTTCATGCAAGTTTCTCTATAAGCTACGATATTTCATTGCAATACGTCGAACATAAAGTATAAGATATTCGTTATTAAGATAATCGTGGAATCGTGAAAGCTCGTTTCTCACAGCAGCTAATAGACTCGAAACTCATTCTTGCTAGTTCGCGTTATATTTGTAAAAGAAAAAAGAAAGAAAAAAAAAATAATAATAATAATAATAATAATAATTTTGTTGGAACGGTGGTGTCTCTAGATTGTTTTGCCGTTACGATCTAGTGACTTTAAGGATAAATACCGTGAAGAAGAAATCGAAACGACTACAATACGACAACGACGACGATAGTAAAGCTTGTATTCGAATAGATTTGAAGACGTTTGATAATATCGATCATCGTTCGCGATTATCGTTTTCAAATTGTGTTCTTGTGTGACAAGAAATTACGAACGTAGAAGAAGGTAGATAGAAACTAAAGATCGATAGAGGTTCGTCGACCGTAAGACTCGTAACGCGATTCGTGCGATTACTTCTGATTTTTTCGAATGAATTGAAAATGATTCTTGACGTTTGATTTAAATCGATTCAATGAAAGGGACATAAAGTCGAAGAAAATAAAAAACACGAATCTAGTAATTCGATATAATACGAGTTCTTCCCGCGAAATTCGTCGAGTTCTCGTGAGAATCTTGCGAATAAAGGATTCCGTTTGAGACAATAAAAAACGATCGCACCTGTTTCCTCGTCCGGTAACTCGCACATCCGGATTCATAATCCTTACTAAAGCTTAATAAAAGGAAAAAAAAATGATAATAATAAACTGACAGTTTCTCTGAAAGCAGTAGATGCACTTCACACGTGAATAATAAGTAACGCACAAAATATCACAAATTTTTCACGAGCGAATAGAAAGAACAAAAACAAAAGGAAAATACACTTTCGCGGTAGGATCGATAGATCGATAAATCGTAAACGCACTCACCGGATCTTCCAATCAAGACGATTCCCGGAACACGATCCTCGGCCGTCTGTGTCCGTTTAATCCGAGCAATGGCGTCGCTGTCATCGACTATCACAGACTTTCCGCGTGAGCAAGCAAAACGTCGTCGTCTTTGTCGTCATCCTAATAGTAGCAACAATAGTAGTACTAATAGTAATAATAGTGGTTGTCATCGTGTTCACATGGACGAGGCACTGCACTACAAACGGTCACACGTCTTTCTATCTTTCTCTCTTCCTCTCTCTCTCTCTCTCTCTCTCTCTCTCTCTCTCTCTCTCTCTCTCTTCCTTTCTTTCTCTCTATCTATGTGTCTATGTTTCGATATCGGTTTTAGAGAAAACGTACGCGAGGACCCCGTCGATCGACGGTCCTTCGAGCGGGCCTCGACTCGCGAAAGAAGGAAGAATCCTCGATTGATCCTCGAAGAGGATGACGGAGACAACGAAGACGAAGAATAAAGAAGAGAAGAAGGTGCGAACGCGCGCCCTCGACGGGGCGTCTCTCTCTGTTTTCTGTTTTCTGTTTTCTCTCTCTTTCTCTCTCTCTCTCTCTCTCTCTCTCTCTCTCTCGGTGGTCGCGCGTGCCAAACTCTCTTTCTGGTCCGAGCGTGCGGAGAGAGAGAGAGAGAACGACGAGGAGCGTGTTTCTCGTGGTCGAGGTGGTCTTCTCGTTTCGATTTCAAGCGTAGCACGCCTCGCGACGCACTTCGGAACGGCGGCGTTGGCTCGTCGAACGCTCGCCGACGAGTTCGCGTGGCTCCACCGCCTCCTCCTCCTCCTCCTCCTCCTCCTCCTCCTCCTTCTCTTCTTCCTCCTCCTTCTCCACCACCACCACCACCTTCCTCCCCCTCCCCCTCTCCCTCTCCCTCCGCCACCTCCACCTCCGCCTCCACCACTACCAGCAGGACAACCACCACCACTTGCACCACCACTGCCACCACTAGCAGCAGCAGCAGCAGCAGCAGCAGCAGCAGCAGCACCAGCAGCAGCACCAGCAGCACTTGCAGCACGCACCGCGCCGGCGACGACGCTCTTCGAGCACCGATCACCGCCGACTGCCGGCGTCGACGCTCTCTCGACGTACGCGCTCCTTCTTGGCGCGAGCGCCGCGGACATTACGTGCCAAGGGGACCTTCCGACCGCATCTTCTGTCTCTCCGCTGCCAATAGAGTTCAAAGAGCATTCACCACTTCCTCTTTCTTACGGCCGACGAGACAGTACACCCGACGATCAGCTGATCGCCACGCGCTCCAACCCCCTTGTTTCTCTCTCTCTCTCTCTCTCGCTCTATCTAAGTGTCTATCTATCTATCTATCTATCTTTATCTCTGTCTCTCTCTCTCTCTCTCTCTCTCTCTCTCTCTCTCTCTCTCTCTTGTCCTATCCCTAAAGAAAATCACTGCATTCACATTCTCTCTCTCTCTCTCTCTCTCTCTCTCTCTCTCTCTCTCTCTCTGTCATTCGCTCTCTATATAATTTTATCTACCTAGGAATATTGACAGTTCGTTTCTTTTTTTTCTGTCTTTCCTTCTTTTTGTGTGAAAAGCTTCTATATACACGATCTGTCTATCCTACGTTTCAGAGCACGAGCTACAACCATCCACTCGTCTCGGCGGCCGGGCGTGCACTGCCTTCCTCGATCGCCGGTTGGTTCACGAGATCCTCCGTACAACTCTCCTCGTCGGTGCGCGAGGCCGTTCGCCCGTGTATCGGCCCTCCCGTATTTCTCTTCGTCTTCTTATTACAGCCAACACCGACCGTAGCCGGTGGCCGCGACGTCGGGTTTTTCCCTTTTTGTCCAATCGATCGTCTCATCGAACTATTCCAGAAAAAGTGCTTTTCCTTTTTTAATTTTTTTTTTCTTCGTATTACCAATCGAAAGAATAAATCGTGTAAGTCGAAGAGTGAAGAAAGAGAGGGGAAAAAATATGAAAGGAGAGAAAATGAAAATAAAAAAAAAAATAAGAAAAGAAAGAACAAATCAATATAGCAATTTCATTCGTATATTTACATGGCCGAATAAGTTCACCTACGGAATCGTTTATTTCAACGGCTGAAAGATAATGTTCGCGCATTGCGGCGTTTTTATCGAATACCTACCTACCTATCCTATCCTATCCTATCCTATCCTATCCTATCCTATCCTATCTAGCTATGCAACCTTCTTCCTTATTCTGGCATTCGTTCTGTAAAAGTTCCGACAAGCTGTCGGTATATCCGAGCGTGGAACTTTTAAATTGAGTGCATCGCGAGTGCCGACGATGTACGGACGTCATTCTGACGGTTGATTTCCTGTCTGTCCCTGAGAGCGTCCGTCTCGCGCCTGACAACGCGACTGGCATGGCCTGCGAATATTCGTTATTTTTTCTTTTTTGTTACTTTTTTCGTTTTTTCTCTTCTTTTTTTTGTTTTTCTTATCCTTTTTTTCCTCTCTTTGAAGGATATAACTTTTCGAGATACAAATCTACACCAACGAAAACGTCGAAGGAATATAGATATAGAATATAAGAAAACAGTTGAAAAAGCAGCGAGAGATCGAATGGTGATGTTCGATGACGAAGGAACAAAGAATCTCTCTCTCTCTCTCTCTCTCTCTCTCTCTCTCTCTCTCTCTCTCTCTAGATCGATCGATCGCCGAAGGCCGTAGATGTGGGTGTCACTATCCAAGACTTTCGTAGCGGAATCGATCCAACGCTTTTTCTACGGTGTGACCGGGATGTAGACAAATCAATGGCCACGCCTTGGAGAAACAGAACCGTTGTCTAACGAAGACAAAGACGCCTACGTTCGAATACTATCGCGAGATCCAAAAAATTTTCTTAAGAAAACACCTCCTTCGATAATTGCTTCGTTCTATGTTAAACTCCGAACTGACTGACTGACTGACAGATTGACTGACTGATTTTAAAATACTTTTAAAAACATGTTTTCCTTCGTACGAATGAAAATTCTAATGGTTGATCGGAAAGTATTGTCGACTAGAATATCGAAAATCGTATAAGCGTTACCTCTCGATAAAACGTACTGTATACGAGGAAGAGAATCCTAATCTATCCTCTTTCTTTTTCTCTTTCTCTTTCTGTCTTAGCGACGTACGGGAATCTGAAGGCACGAGCGGTGTCTTAGGTAATGGAGCCACGTACGACGAGGTCGCGACACGCGACCTCGATAGGTCGAAGAACATAGCAGGTACGCAAGAGGTTCAATCATTTTTTTCCGATCATCCTCGACGGCACGGTTCTTCTTCTCTTCTCTCCTTCTCGCAAAACTATGCGTTTGCGTCGGGAATCTTCGATATCAAGCAAACCTGAAATTATCATAAACGCCATCTCGATTTGTGTGGACGACAGGTCCTTATTTCTTTTATTTATTTATTTGTTTCTTTCCTTTCCTTTTTTAAAACTCCGTATGATCTTGCCGCACAACTGTATCATGAAAAAGAAAAATTATTACTGTATATATGTATATGTATATATATAACTTACATAACGCATATTTATTTGCTGCAATAATTTAATGAAGATTTAAATTAGTAGAATCATATAAAAAAGGTCACATCACATATTGAAAGATATTATATTAAAGAATTTTTAATATTAATAATTAATATGAAACATGAAACTAACATAAATACTATATTTGTCAGAAAAATTATGTGTCACATAACATTCAAAAATCGATTCATAAATAATATATAGATAAGCGAATCATTCCAAAATTTCACATCTTTCGACACACAAAATCGTAAAGTAAAGAATGAATGGTCGATAAATCAAAAGGCGGTAAATTTCAAAATTAACAGTATATCACCATCACCAAAAAGAAATTTATTCAATCAATCTTAAATCGAGGATCAGTTTCTATCCCGTGTCATTCTTGCGTCCTTTCATATTTTCAATTCCTCAGAAGGAAAATAAAGATGTATAAAGAAACTGTAATAACAAATAAAGACCCCAAAGTAACAAAATTAATAGCACAATTCCCGTCGTATAATGAATTATTCGCAATCTGAAATTGTTAAATAATAAAAATGACGATACAAACTTAAACAAACAATGAAAATTGTTTAAAAAACAACGAAAAACAAGTGAAAATATAAAAGGTAAAAAATAATAACACATTTACCTTTTATACAAAATTTTAGCATCGTTTACCGTCTCCAAAGGATCATTTAGCACAAATACTCGAACTCCTTTACAATACGTTAGAAAATAAGAATCCCAGTCGAGATCGCTAATATTAAAGAAGAATTTATTCTTATCGACAACAGATAGTGTATTCCATAGCTTCAAAACATTATCATTAGTGAATTCCCATTGATGTGTTGCAAAGAAATTCATCACATTGGTCAATTTATGCATCTTTCTATAAATATTTAATAATCTGAAAAAGAGTTTGCGTTTCAATCATAATGAAACACTACATCGTCGCTTGAAGCATCTAGATATCGGCCAAAATTACCTTGGTTTGCTACCGACGAGAAGAGCTAGTGAATCGACTATAAATCCTGGTATCCAGTGAAGTAAAATTATGCATAAATAGACAAAGTATTCATTTGTTAATGGTAAAAAAAAAGGATACCACAAGCATTTTCTAAGTGGCACAATAGATTCAATTTCAAACAATTTTAATACACAGTAACTCCATTTCACTGGATTTTGAACATAGGAGACGATATTATAAATTGGAATCTCTTCCGCGTCAACTGTTAAGGACTTGTCATCATTATTGAAATTAGTAATAACCGGTGATATAGATCTACGATAAAAATTATTATTCAATTTGTTATAAATACTATGCAAAATATAGAATTAAACTTTTCTTTATGAAATAAATCAAAAAAGAAAGAAAACAGATCGCACCTTTTTTTCGCGATGTCCCATGTTGACACGATGATATTGTTGACTGCATAATCAGCGGGAATAATGTCGTGTACCAATTTCGTATTTAAATTCATTACACGTATTATACCCAAACCAATACATGACGCGATGCCAGTCAATCCGTAGAGATTATTTGTCCAACCGGGAATCGGATCTTTTTCCGTTGCCAAAACAGAGGATGGACGAACGATGCAAGTCGGAAATCCTCTTGAATATTGCCGTACAGTGTCTTCACAAATTGCTTTTGAGTAAGTGTAAGTGTTGGGCCATTTACCGAGTAACCTGCAACATAAATGATAATGCTGATCGAATTAGAATAAAGGAAAAATAAGCGAATGTGATCTCGTCACATTACTCTGGCGTGATAAAGTTCAATTGATCATCGTTCAAAATCTCCGTCAATTTTATTATGTCTTCAGTCTTTAACGGTGGATTGTAAAATTTCTCTTCGATTCTTTCATAAATGCATTGCGAATATGCCGTTGACACATAGGTAAAAACCTAAAATATATTGCATCAATAGTAAAATGTATTGTAACGATAAACGTTCTAGTAAAGTTAATGTAAAATAAATTGATTCCTTTCCGATTCGATACGCGAATGTATATGCGATTCGTGTCAATAGAAGAAAGTACCTTCAAATTCGGCATCTCTCGTGCAAGCAAAAGGAGATCTCTCGTTCCTCTGACGTTTACATTAATTATGAAACGAAGTGTATCATTGAAACGTACCGATGCTGCGCAGTGAAAAATCACTTCAGTATCTTTAATACGTTCGCTGTCTTTTCCTGACATTCCTAAATTCAATTCATTCATATCGCTTTCTATTAAAACGATCTTCTTTTCGACATCTTTCTGTTCTTCCTTCAATCGTTCGAAAAGCTAAATAACAAAACACACATCGCACAATACTTGCGATTTCATTTACAATATCAAAATAAGCGATAAAAAATTTGCAAGGCTACTCACGATATCGTTAAAATATTCCTTAAATCGAGTCTGCATATCCTTCTGTTTCTTTCCTCTCATCAATAAATAAATCCTTTCAATTTTTGGACATGATCTATGAATTTTAACAATACGTTTATAGAAACTTTCTCATGTAAAATAAATCCATGTAAAAATAAAACATCGGGGTAGTTGTTCGAGCGTTTATACTTTTGTGGGATAGTTGAGGAATACAGAAAAAATAGATAATTAAGAAATAATAAGAGGGTATACGTATATCTGTTAAGAGATATTCTTAATATTTCCTTTTCCTTCGAGGCTGATATTTAAGAGGAAAATAGATATCTTATGTTTGATCTTGGTTACGAATTCATTCTACAATATTCCGAGATTGTGAAATTTCTTTACTAGTTTACAAAGCACTTCTCCGAAAAATCAAATGTATATATATTTAATCGTTGCATCTCTAATTAATCTTCAATTCGTTAAAAAAAAAAGAGGATACCTGCTTTATTGTTTTTAGAATTGGAGAAAACGATACTACTAGTCCATAATCGAAAGGATTCACGAAAAAAAAATATAATGTTGCTCAATGACTCGCTCATGGCAAAATAAAAAGCATATCATCTATTCATATGCTTCAGTAATGAATTAATTACTTTGGTCATGAAAGGTCATTTAATAAATATTCGTAAACCTAATGATAAATTGGAAAAATAATGTAATCGGAGATATATTACCGCGATAGGAAAATAAAAATACGATCGTTTCTACCTCAAAAGTTTTTCCAGTATAAGTCGTCCCAAAAATCCAGAACCTCCTGTTATCAGTATTTTTCGTCCAGAGAAAAACTCAGAAACTTCGCTTTCTTGATTAAAATAATTCGATTCGTCTACCGTAGAAAACATGTTCCTTTCCTTATATGTTTGGGCGTCCAACGAAGTCATCTTTAGGTTCTATTTTTTATGAAGTAGAAAGAAAATAATTTTACATGTGACCAAAAATTAATAATTTTATATGTAAAAAACATTAACACATGGATTTATGTAAAAATCTTGATTTAATAATAATAATCATTTGATAAAAAATAATAACAATCAATCTTAGGAGTAAATTGACAAATAAAATGAAAAAATGGATTTAAACGCACTTCTCTATGCATTTATGAATCGGTGCTTATGAAAATGGTTTTAGTTATATATTTATTGTATTCAGATATATTGGAGAATTTGGATTTGAATTAATTTCAAATTATTTTTTTATGATGAATAACGCAGAACAATAGTAATTGTATTTATTATTGAAAAAGAATGCCTTTATATAATTAAAAAATATTAAGAATACAGTTTCTGATGTGTTTTTCAATAAATTTTTGTGATACTCTGGAAGCCATAATTTTTTACTGTTTTTCCAAAAATTCATCATACTTAGAAATTTAAATAATATTTTACGTACTTTCGAATTTTATTCCGATGAAAATTTAAGTTGGGAACACCATTTCACATATTTTGGTTAATATAAAAGGCAATCGGAAGTGAATAAACTTAATATATTTATCTAACATAAATAAAACTATAATACTCTAATTTTTATTAAATAATATTATATGGCATTCTTAGCTGTCTATTAAAATTTGAAATTTTATCAGAAATTACATATTTTCTTAACATCGAAATTCATATGATGTATGAAGAAATTTTAACTTACCTTTAATTAAAAGATTTTTAAACCTACTTACTGTTCGGTTGATTTCTGACTGACATTGCTTTCGTAAGCGCTATATAAAGGAAATATACATATCGAGAACAGACTTCATAATAACAATGCACATATATTTTCGTAATTTTCATACATAATTCATCAGCTTAAAATAGATCTTTATAGAAGTATTGTTATTTTTTTACCTTCAAAATTAACATAGTCATCATGACAACAGAAGATAGACACATAAGTATTTTATAAACATTAACAATATATTATGAAATACTTTTATATAATTATATAAAAACGCTATCTCATATTGAAATATATTTTATTAATAAATTTTGTAATGTTATTAAATTTAATGTTAACTTATTCTGATCATTATATCCGCAAATAAATTTAAATATTAGGCAAAAGTTCAGATAATTATACATAAATAATAAATGAATAAGGGAAGCGCTACGAACTGGTACCATCTTTATGTAGACAAATTGATATAGTAATATTGAATCATCAACAAATGGAAAGGCGAAAAAATTCAAAATTAACTCTACATCACCATCACCAAAAAAGAAATTTATTCAATCAATCTTAAATCGAGGATCAGTTTCTATCCCGTTACATTCTTGCGTCCTTTCATATTTTTAATTCCTCAGAAGGAAAATAAAGATGTATAAAGAAACTGTAATAACAAATAAAGACCCCAAAGTAACAAAATTAATAGCACAATTCCCGTCGTATAATGAATTATTCGCAATCTGAAATTGTTAAATAATAAAAATGACGATACAAACTTAAACAAACAATGAAAATTGTTTAAAAAACAACGAAAAACAAGTGAAAATATAAAAGGTAAAAAATAATAACACATTTACCTTTCATGCAAAATTTTAGCATCGTTTACCGTCTCCAAAGGATCATTTAGCACAAGTACTCGAACTCCTTTACAATACGTTAGAAAATAAGAATCCCAGTCGAGATCGCTAATATTAAAGAAGAATTTATTCTTATCGACAACAGATAGTTTATTCCATAGCTTCAAAACATTATCATTAGTGAATTCCCATTGGTTTCTTGCAAAGAAATTCATCACATTGGTCAATTTATGTATCTTTCTATAAATATTTAATAACCTGAAAAAGAGTTTGCGTTTCAATCATAATGAAACACTACATCGTCGCTTGAAGCATCTAGATATCGGCCAAAATTACCTTGGTTTGCTACCGACGAGAAGAGCTAGAGAATCGACTATAAATCCTGGTATCCAGTGAAGTAAAATTATGCATAAATAGACAAAGTATTCATTTGTTAATGGTAAAAAAAAAGGATACCACAAGCATTTTCTAAGTGGCACAATAGATTCAATTTCAAACAATTTTGATACACAGTAACTCCATTTCACTGGATTTTGAACATAGGAGACGATATTATAAATTGGAATCTCTTCCGCGTCAACTGTTAAGGACTTGTCATCATTATTGAAATTAGTAATAACCGGTGATATAGATCTACGATAAAAATTATTATTCAATTTGTTATAAATACTATGCAAAATATAGAATTAAACTTTTCTTTATGAAATAAATCAAAAAAGAAAGAAAACAGATCGCACCTTTTTTTCGCGATGTCCCATGTTGACACGATGATATTGTTGACTGCATAATCAGCGGGAATAATGTCGTGTACCAATTTCGTATTTAAATTCATTACACGTATTATACCCAAACCAATACATGACGCGATGCCAGTCAATCCGTAGAGATTATTTGTCCAACCGGGAATCGGATCTTTTTCCGTTGCCAAAACAGAGGATGGACGAACGATGCAAGTCGGAAATCCTCTTGAATATTGCCGTACAGTGTCTTCACAAATTGCTTTTGAGTAAGTGTAAGTGTTGGGCCATTTACCGAGTAACCTGCAACATAAATGATAATGCTGATCGAATTTGAATAAAGGAAAAATAAGCGAATGTGATCTCGTCACATTACTCTGGCGTGATTAATTCTAATTGATGATCGTTCAAAGTCTCCGTCAATTTTATTATGTCTTCAGTCTTTAACGGTGGATTGTAATATTTCTCTTCGATTCTTTCATAAATGCATTGCGAATATGCCGTTGACACATAGGTAAAAACCTAAAATATATTGCATCAATAGTAAAATGTATTGTAACGATAAACGTTCTAGTAAAGTTAATGTAAAATAAGTTGATTCCTTTCCGATTCGATACGCGAATGTATATGCGATTCGTGTCAATAGAAGAAAGTACCTTCAAATTCGGCATCTCTCGTGCAAGCAAAAGGAGATCTCTCGTTCCTCTGACGTTTACATTAATTATGGAACGAAGTGTATCATTGAAACGTACCGATGCTGCGCAGTGAAAAATCACTTCAGTATCTTTAATACGTTCGCTGTCTTTTCCTGACATTCCTAAATTCAATTCATACATATCGCTTTCTATTAAAACGATCTTCTTTTCGACATCTTTCTGTTCTTCCTTCAATCGTTCGAAAAGCTAAATAACAAAACACACATCGCACAATACTTGCGATTTCATTTACAATATCAAAATAAGCGATAAAAAATTTGCAAGGCTACTCACGATATCGTTAAAATATTCCTTAAATCGAGTCTGCATATCCTTCTGTTTCTTTCCTCTCATCAATAAATAAATCCTTTCAATTTTTGGACATGATCTATGAATTTTAACAATACGTTCATAGAAACTTTCTCATGTAAAATAAATCCATGTAAAAATAAAACATCGGGGTAGTTGTTCGAGCGTTTATACTTTTGTGGGATAGTTGAGGAATACAGAAAAAATAGATAATTAAGAAATAATAAGAGGGTATACGTATATCTGTTAAGAGATATTCTTAATATTTCCTTTTCCTTCGAGGCTGATATTTAAGAGGAAAATAGATATCTTATGTTTGATCTTGGTTACGAATTCATTCTACAATATTCCGAGATTGTGAAATTTCTTTACTAGTTTACAAAGCACTTCTCCGAAAAAGCAAATGTATATATATTTAATCGTTGCATCTCTAATTAATCTTCAATTCGTTAAAAAAAGAAAAGGATACCTGCTTTATTGTTTTTAGAATTGGAGAAAACGATACTACTAGTCCATAATCGAAAGGATTCACGAAAAAAAAATATAATGTTGCTCAATGACGCGCTCATGGCAAAATAAAAAGCATATCATCTATTCATATGCTTCAGTAATGAATTAATTACTTTGGTCATGAAAGGTCATTTAATAAATATTCGTAAACCTAACGATAAATTGGAAAAATAATGTAATCGGAGATATATTACCGCGATAGGAAAATAAAAATACAGTCGTTTCTACCTCAAAAGTTTTTCCAGTATAAGTCGTCCCAAAAATCCAGAACCTCCTGTTATCAGTATTTTTCGTCCAGAGAAAAACTCAGAAACTTCGCTTTCTTGATTAAAATAATTCGATTCGTCTACCGTAGAAAACATGTTCCTTTCCTTACATGCTTGGGCGTCCAACGAAGTCATCTTTCGGTTCTATTTTTTATGAAGTAGAAAGAAAATAATTTTACATGTGACCAAAAATTAATAATTTTATATGTAAAAAACATTAACACATGGATTTATGTAAAAATCTTGATTTAATAATAATAATCATTTGATAAAAAATAATAACAATCAATCTTAGGAGTAAATTGACAAATAAAATGAAAAAATGGATTTAAACGCACTTCTCTATGCATTTATGAATCGGTGCTTATGAAAATGGTTTTAGTTATATATTTATTGTATTCAGATATATTGGAGAATTTGGATTTGAATTAATTTCAAATTATTTTTTTATGATGAATAACGCAGAACAATAGTAATTGTATTTATTATTGAAAAAGAATGCCTTTATATAATTAAAAAATATTAAGAATACCGTTTCTGATGTGTTTTTCAATAAATTTTTGTGATACTCTGGAAGCCATAATTTTTTACTGTTTTTCCAAAAATTCAACATATTTAGAAATTTAAATAATATTTTACGTACTTTCGAATTTTATTCCGATGAAAATTTAAGTTGGGAACACCATTTCACATATTTTCGTTAATATAAAAGGCAATCGGAAGTGAATAAACTTAATATATTTATCTAACATAAATAAAACTATAATACTCTAATTTTTATTAAATAATATTATATGGCATTCTTAGCTGTCTATTAAAATTTGAAATTTTATCAGAAATTACATATTTTCTTAACATCGAAATTCATATGATGTATGAAGTAATTTTACTTATCTTCAATTAAAAGGATTTTTCTTCTTCTAATCGGATTTACACAGCGGTTGATTTCAAACTGTAAGTACTTGAGGTAACTCCTATATATAAGAAACAAGTATATGCGCAATGAACATTACCATATTAATGCATATGCAATTTCGAACTATACATTAGATATAAATAGATCTCTATAGAAGTTTTCGTTTATTATTCCGCAAAAATTGAAAGTCATCATGATAACGCAATATAGACGCATCAATATTTTAAAAATGTTAACAATACCTCATGAGATACTTTTATATAATTATATAAAAATGCTATCACATATTAAACTATATATTATTAAAAAAATTTGTAATCTGATTACAATTTAGTGTTATTATTGAACGAAATATTGAACGAAATATTTCGTTCTGAAATATGATATATAAATATTCTGAAATAATGAAATATTGAACGAAAATTCAAATAATCATACATAAATTATAAATCGTTATAAGAACATATGGCAACCTCATCGCGAATATTATGTCTCCTTCGGCAAGACACATCACTAATACGCCACGACGCTATTAAGTACCTATGCAGAAAACCAATCAAATCAAATTAAAGACAAGAAAAGAACCAAAAACAACAAAGACGACAAAAACGCAGGAAACACAAGAGAAATCATTTATTATTTCTTCGACTCCTTTATACATTATAGCCAAAGCTCCTAGAAATCATGAACAGATCATACTCGCTGTACAGCACCAATAAAATAAATGTCACAATTGTTACTTGATATGTTAAGTTTCTCTCTACATAGTGTGTTGTCAACGACAAAAGCCACAAACTATTACGAACTAGTTCCATCTTTAGATCGACAAATTCATAAAGTTCTAGAGAATAGACAAATAGAAAGGTGGAAAAATTCAAAATTAACTCTACATCATCATGACCAAAAAAAAAAATTTATTCAATCAATCTTAAATCGAGAATCAGTTTCTATCCCGTTACATTCTTGCGTCCTTTCATATTTTTAATTCCACAGAAGGAAAATAAAGATGTATAAAGAAACTGTAATAACAAATAAAGACCCCAAAGTAACAAAATTAATAGCACAATTCCCGTCGTATAATGAATTATTCGCAATCTGAAATTGTTAAATAATAAAAATGACGATACAAACTTAAACAAACAATGAAAATTGTTTAAAAAACAACGAAAAACAAGTGAAAATATAAAAGGTAGAAAATAATAACACATTTACCTTTCATGCAAAATTTTAGCATCGTTTACCGTCTCCAAAGGATCATTTCGCACAAATACTCGAACTCCTTTACAATACGTTAGAAAATAAGAATCCCAGTCGAGATCGCTAATATTAAAGAAGAATTTATTCTTATCGACAACAGATAGTTTATTCCATAGCTTCAAAACATTATCATTAGTGAATTCCCATTGATGTGTTGTAAAGAAACTCATCACATTGGTCAATTTATGCATCCTTCTATAAATATTTAATAACCTGAAAAAGAGTTTGCGTTTCAATCATAATGAAACGCTACATCGTCGCTTGAAGCATCTAGATATCGGCCAGTATTACCTTGGTTTGCTACCGACGAGAAAAGCTAGTGAATCGACTATAAATCCTGGTATCCAGTGAAGTAAAATCATGCATAAATAGACAAAGTATTCATTTGATAATGGTAAAAAAAAGGGATACCACAAGCATTTTCTATATGGTACAATAGAATAAATTTCCAACAATTTTAATATACAGTAATTCCATTTCACTGGATTTACAACATAGGAGACGATATTATAAATTGGAATCTCTTCCGCGTCAACTGTTAAGGACTTGTCATCATTATTGAAATTAGTAATAACCGATGATATAGATCTACGATAAAAAATATTATTTAATTTGTTGTAAATACTATGCAAAATATAGAATTAAACTTTTCTTTTTGAAATAAATCAAAAAAGAAAGAAAACAGATCGCACCTTTTTTTCGCGGTGTCCCATGTTGACACGATGATATTGTTGACTACATAATCAGCGGGAATAATGTCGTGTACCAATTTCGTATCGAACTTCATTACACGTACTATACCCAAAGCAACACTTAACGCGATGCCAGTCAATCCGTAGGGATTATTTGTCCAACCGGGAATCGGATCTTTTTCCGTTGACAAAACAGAGGATGGACGAATGATGCAAGTCGGAAATCCTCTTGAATATTGCCGTACAGTGTCTTCACAAATTGCTTTTGAGTAAGTGTAAGTGTTGGGCCATTTACCGAGTAACCTGCAACATGAATAATAATGCTGATCGAATTTGAATAAAGGAAAAATAAGCGAATGTGATCTCGTCACATTACTCTGGCGTGATTAAGTCCAATTGATCATCGTTCAAAGTCTCCGTCAATTTTATTATGTCTTCAGTCTTTAACGGTGGATTGTAAAATTTCTCTTCGATTCTTTCATAAATGCATTGCGAATATGCCGTTGACACATAGGTAAAAACCTAGAATATATTGCATCAATAGTAAAATGTATTGTAACGATAAACGTTCTAGTAAAGTTAATGTAAAATAAATTGATTCCTTTCCGATTCGATACGCGAATGTATATGCGATTCGTGTCAATAGAAGAAAGTACCTTCAAATTCGGCATCTCTCGTGCAAGCAAAAGGAGATCTCTCGTTCCTCTGACGTTTACATTAATTATGAAACGAAGTGTATCATCGAAACGTACCGACGCTGCGCAGTGAAAAATCACTTCAGTATCTTTAATACGTTCGCTGTCTTTTCCTGACATTCCTAAATTCAATTCATTCATATCGCTTTCTATTAAAACGATCTTCTTTTCGACATCTTTCTGTTCTTCCTTCAATCGTTCGAAAAGCTAAATAACAAAACACACATCGCACAATACTTGCGATTTCATTTACAATATCAAAATAAGCGATAAAAAATTTGCAAGGCTACTCACGATATCGTTAAAATATTCCTTAAATCGAGTCTGCATATCCTTCTGTTTCTTTCCTCTCATCAATAAATAAATCCTTTCAATTTTTGGACATGATCTATGAATTTTAACAATACGTTCATAGAAATTTTCTCATGTAAAATAAATCCATGTAAAAATAAAACATCGGGGTAGTTGTTCGAGCGTTTATACTTTTGTGGGATAGTTGAGGAATACAGAAAAAATAGATAATTAAGAAATAATAAGAGGGTATACGTATATCTGTTAAGAGATATTCTTAATATTTCCTTTTCCTTCGAGGCTGATATTTAAGAGGAAAATAGATATCTTATGTTTGATCTTGGTTACGAATTCATTCTACAATATTCCGAGATTGTGAAATTTCTTTACTAGTTTACAAAGCACTTCTCCGAAAAAGCAAATGTATATATATTTAATCGTTGCATCTCTAATTAATCTTCAATTCGTTAAAAAAAAAAAGGATACCTGCTTTATTGTTTTTAGAATTGGAGAAAACGATACTACTAGTCCATAATCGAAAGGATTCACGAAAAAAAAATATAATGTTGCTCAATGACTCGCTCATGGCAAAATAAAAAGCATATCATCTATTCATATGCTTCAGTAATGAATTAATTACTTTGGTCATGAAAGATCATTTAATTAATATTCGTAAACCTAACGATAAATTGAAAAAATAATGTAATCGGAGATATATTACCGCGATAGGAAAATAAAAATACGATCGTTTCTACCTCAAAAGTTTTTCCAGTATAAGTCGTCCCAAAAATCCAGAACCTCCTGTTATCAGTATTTTTCGTCCAGAGAAAAACTCAGAAACTTCGCTTTCTTGATTAAAATAATTCGATTCGTCTACCGTAGAAAACATGATCCTTTCCTTACATGTTTGGGCGTCCAACGAAGTCATCTTTTGGTTTTATTTTTTATGAAGTAGAAAGAAAATAATTTTACATGTGACCAAAAATTAATAATTTTATATGTAAAAAACATTAACACATGGATTTATGTAAAAATTTTGATTTAATAATAATAATCATTTGATAAAAAATAATAACAATCAATCTTAGGAGTAAATTGACAAATAAAATGAAAAAATGGATTTAAACGCACTTCTCTATGCATTTATGAATCGGTGCTTATGAAAATGGTTTTAGTTATATATTTATTGTATTCAGATATATTGGAGAATTTGGATTTGAATTAATTTCAAATTATTTTTTTATGATGAATAACGCAGAACAATAGTAATTGTATTTATTATTGAAAAAGAATGCCTTTATATAATTAAAAAATATTAAGAATACAGTTTCTGATGTGTTTTTCAATAAATTTTTGTGATACTCTGGAAGCCATAATTTTTTACTGTTTTTCCAAAAATTCATCATATTTAGAAATTTAAATAATATTTTACGTACTTTCGAATTTTATTCCGATGAAAATTTAAGTTGGGAACACCATTTCACATATTTTCGTTAATATAAAAGGCAATCGGAAGTGAATAAACTTAATATATTTATCTAACATAAATAAAACTATAATACTCTAATTTTTATTAAATAATATTATATGGCATTCTTAGCTGTCTATTAAAATTTGAAATTTTATCAGAAATTACATATTTTCTTAACATCGAAATTCATATGATGTATGAAATAATTTTACTTATCTTCAATTAAAAGGATTTTTCTTCTTCTAATCGGATTTAAACAGCGGTTGATTTCAAACTGTAAGTACTTGAGGTAACTCCTATATATAAGAAACAAGTATATGCGCAATGAACATTACAATATTAATGCATATGCAATTTCGAACTATACATTAGATATAAATAGATCTCTATAGAAGTTTTCGTTTATTATTCCGCAAAAATTGAAAGTCCTCATGATAACGCAATATAGACGCATCAATATTTTAAAAATGTTAACAATACCTCATGAGATACTTTTATATAATTATATAAAAATGCTATCACATATTAAACTATATATTATTAAAAAAATTTGTAATCTGATTACAATTTAGTGTTATTATTGAACGAAATATTGAACGAAATATTTCGTTCTGAAATATGATATATAAATATTCTGAAATAATGAAATATTGAACGAAAATTCAAATAATCATACATAAATTATAAATCGTTATAAGAACATATGGCAACCTCATCGCGAATATTATGTCTCCTTCGGCAAGACACATCACTAATACGCCACGACGCTATTAAGTACCTATGCAGAAAACCAATCAAATCAAATTAAAGACAAGAAAAGAACCAAAAACAACAAAGACGACAAAAACGCAGGAAACACAAGAGAAATCATTTATTATTTCTTCGACTCCTTTAAACATTATAGCCAAAGCTCATAGAAATCATAAACAGATTATACTCGCTGTACAGCAACAATAAAATAAATGTCACAATTGTTACTTGATATGTTAAGTTTCTCTCTACATAGTGTGTTGTCAACGACAAAAGCCACAAACTATTACGAACTAGTTCCATCTTTAGATCGACAAATTCATAAAGTTCTAGAGAATAGACAAATAGATAGGCGGGAAAATTCAAAATTAACTCTACATCATCATGACCAAAAAAAAAAATTTATTCAATCAATCTTAAATCGAGAATCAGTTTCTATCCCGTTACATTCTTGCGTCCTTTCATATTTTTAATTCCACAGAAGGAAAATAAAGATGTATAAAGAAACTGTAATAACAAATAAAGACCCCAAAGTAACAAAATTAATAGCACAATTCCCGTCGTATAATGAATTATTCGCAATCTGAAATTGTTAAATAATAAAAATGACGATACAAACTTAAACAAACAATGAAAATTGTTTAAAAAACAACGAAAAACAAGTGAAAATATAAAAGGTAGAAAATAATAACACATTTACCTTTCATGCAAAATTTTAGCATCGTTTACCGTCTCCAAAGGATCATTTCGCACAAATACTCGAACTCCTTTACAATACGTTAGAAAATAAGAATCCCAGTCGAGATCGCTAATATTAAAGAAGAATTTATTCTTATCGACAACAGATAGTTTATTCCATAGCTTCAAAACATTATCATTAGTGAATTCCCATTGATGTGTTGCAAAGAAATTCATCACATTGGTCAATTTATGCATCCTTCTATAAATATTTAATAACCTGAAAAAGAGTTTGCGTTTCAATCATAATGAAACACTACATCGTCGCTTGAAGCATCTAGATATCGGCCAGTATTACCTTGGTTTGCTACCGACGAGAAAAGGTAGTGAATCGACTATAAATCCTGGTATCCAGTGAAGTAAAATTATGCATAAATAGACAAAGTATTCATTTGTTAATGGTAAAAAAAAGGAATACCACAAGCATTTTCTATATGGTACAATAGAATAAATTTCCAACAATTTTAATATACAGTAATTCCATTTCACTGGATTTTCAACATAGGAGACGATATTATAAATTGGAATCTCTTCCGCGTCAACTGTTAAGGACTTGTCATCATTATTGAAATTAGTAATAACCGATGATATAGATCTACGATAAAAAATATTATTTAATTTGTTGTAAATACTATGCAAAATATAGAATTAAACTTTTCTTTTTGAAATAAATCAAAAAAGAAAGAAAACAGATCGCACCTTTTTTTCGCGGTGTCCCATGTTGACACGATGATATTGTTGACTACATAATCAGCGGGAAAATGTCGTGTACCAATTTCGTATCTAAATTCATCACACGTACTATACCCAAAGCAATACTTAACGCGATGCCAGTCAATCCGTAGAGATTATTTGTCCAACCGGGAATCGGATCTTTTTCCGTTGCCAAAACAGAGGATGGACGAAGTCGGAAATCCTCTTGAATATTGCCGTACAGTGTCTTCACAAATTGCTTTTGAGTAAGTGTAAGTGTTGGGCCATTTTCCGAGTAACCTGCAACATGAATGATAATGCTGATCGAATTAGAATAAAGGAAAAATAAGCGAATGTGACCTCGTCACATTACTCTGGCGTGATTAAGTCCAATTGATCATCGTTCAAAGTCTCCGTCAATTTTATTATGTCTTCAGTCTTTAACGGTGGATTGTAATATTTCTCTTCGATTCTTTCATAAATGCATTGCGAATATGCCGTTGACACATAGGTAAAAACCTAAAATATATTGCATCAATAGTAAAATGTATTGTAACGATAAACGTTCTAGTAAAGTTAATGTAAAATAAGTTGATTCCTTTCCGATTCGATACGCGAATGTATATGCGATTCGTGTCAATAGAAGAAAGTACCTTCAAATTCGGCATCTCTCGTGCAAGCAAAAGGAGATCTCTCGTTCCTCTGACGTTTACATTAATTATGGAACGAAGTGTATCATTGAAACGTACCGATGCTGCGCAGTGAAAAATCACTTCAGTATCTTTAATACGTTCGCTGTCTTTTCCTGACATTCCTAAATTCAATTCATTCATATCGCTTTCTATTAAAACGATCTTCTTTTCGACATCTTTCTGTTCTTCCTTCAATCGTTCGAAAAGCTAAATAACAAAACACACATCGCACAATACTTGCGATTTCATTTACAATATCAAAATAAGCGATAAAAAATTTGCAAGGCTACTCACGATATCGTTAAAATATTCCTTAAATCGAGTCTGCATATCCTTCTGTTTCTTTCCTCTCATCAATAAATAAATCCTTTCAATTTTTGGACATGATCTATGAATTTTAACAATACGTTCATAGAAACTTTCTCATGTAAAATAAATCCATGTAAAAATAAAACATCGGGGTAGTTGTTCGAGCGTTTATACTTTTGTGGGATAGTTGAGGAATACAGAAAAAATAGATAATTAAGAAATAATAAGAGGGTATACGTATATCTGTTAAGAGATATTCTTAATATTTCCTTTTCCTTCGAGGCTGATATTTAAGAGGAAAATAGATATCTTATGTTTGATCTTGGTTACGAATTCATTCTACAATATTCCGAGATTGTGAAATTTCTTTACTAGTTTACAAAGCACTTCTCCGAAAAAGCAAATGTATATATATTTAATCGTTGCATCTCTAATTAATCTTCAATTCGTTAAAAAAAAAAAGGATACCTGCTTTATTGTTTTTAGAATTGGAGAAAACGATACTACTAGTCCATAATCGAAAGGATTCACGAAAAAAAAATATAATGTTGCTCAATGACTCGCTCATGGCAAAATAAAAAGCATATCATCTATTCATATGCTTCAGTAATGAATTAATTACTTTGGTCATGAAAGATCATTTAATTAATATTCGTAAACCTAACGATAAATTGGAAAAATAATGTAATCGGAGATATATTACCGCGATAGGAAAATAAAAATACGATCGTTTCTACCTCAAAAGTTTTTCCAGTATAAGTCGTCCCAAAAATCCAGAATCTCCTGTTATCAGTATTTTTCGTCCAGAGAAAAACTCAGAAACTTCGCTTTCTTGATTAAAATAATTCGATTCGTCTACCGTAGAAAACATGATCCTTTCCTTACATGTTTGGGCGTCCAACGAAGTCATCTTTTGGTTTTATTTTTTATGAAGTAGAAAGAAAATAATTTTACATGTGACCAAAAATTAATAATTTTATATGTAAAAAACATTAACACATGGATTTATGTAAAAATCTTGATTTAATAATAATAATCATTTGATAAAAAATAATAACAATCAATCTTAGGAGTAAATTGACAAATAAAATGAAAAAATGGATTTAAACGCACTTCTCTATGCATTTATGAATCGGTGCTTATGAAAATGGTTTTAGTTATATATTTATTGTATTCAGATATATTGGAGAATTTGGATTGGAATTAATTTCAAATTATTTTTTTATGATGAATAACGCAGAACAAAAGTAATTGTATTTATTATTGAAAAAGAATGCCTTTATATAATTAAAAAATATTAAGAATACCGTTTCTGATGTCTTTTTCAATAAATTTTTGTGATACTCTGGAAGCCATAATTTTTTACTGTTTTTCCAAAAATTCATCATACTTAGAAATTTAAATAATATTTTACGTACTTTCGAATTTTTTTCCGATGAAAATTTAAGTTGCGAACACCATTTCACATATTTTCGTTAATATAAAAGGCTATCGAAAGTGAATAAACATAATATATTTATCTAACATAAATAAAACTATAATACTCCAATTTTTATTAAATAGTATTATATGGCATTCTTAGCTGTCTATTAAAATTTGAAATTTTATAAGAAATTACATATTTTCTTAATATCGAAATTCATATGATGTATGAAGTAATTTTAACTTACCTTTAGTTAAAAGATTTTTGATCTTATTAATGTGAATTATAGTGCGGTTGATTTCTGACTTTAAATACCTGACGAAACTCCTTTATAAAAGAGACAAACTTATCGAAAATGAACTTTGTATTGTTAATACATATTTATTGTCGTAGTTTTAATTCATAATTCATTAGCTTTAAATAAATTTCAAAAGAAATATGGTTGTATATTTTCATTAAAATTGACATAGTCATCATATTTTAAGAAAATAGACAATATTTAATATTTTAAGAGTTACTTTTATGTTATTATATCAATATCACATATTAAAACATATTTTATTAAAGAATTTTTAATGTTGTTATACTTTAATGTTATAATATCGTGATCATTAAAATTATGTATTAAACGTAACTTTAAATACATTAATAATAAATGATTAGGCGAATCGCTGAAGGACGAACTGTCGCCATTTTTCTGTAAATAGATTCATAAAATACTACCGGATCTTGGATATAAAGAAAGGCGGAATAATTTTAAAATTAACTGTCATCATTTCTGGAAAATAAACTTGCTCATTATATCTATATATTATTTATTTGCACGATGTTTTTAATTTCTAAGTAGCTGTATTTTATATGAGTGTGAAATGCATTTATGTAACATTATAAATTTTTACTATGAATAGTTTGTTGAATAAGTAATTTTTTAAAATGTTTTTATTTGTAGTAATATACATTAGTATTTATAATTATATTAGTATTAATTATATATATATATATATATATATATATATATATATATATATATATGTATATATATTTCTAATATATATATATATATATATATATATATATATATATATATATTAGAAATTAAATAATATATATATAATTAATGGAATGATATAAAACTCAAGGATAATGAGCAAATATATATGTAAGCTAGCTATGTAATAGATATTGGTACAGAAAATATACAATGTTTGCTGTCATGTACTATTTTGCTATTTTAATTACTACTTGTTGTTACTTTATTCTAAACTACTAAAATAAATATAAACGTTATTTCATATATTTACTGTAGTGAGTTTTGCATCCTTCGTTGTTCTTGACGTTTGATAAAAATTGTATTTCTATAATAAATGTTCATTGTTAGATCGGAAAAATGTAATATTTATTATCTCTGTATACTAGATATCGAAGATGAAAAAATATTGTATAATCGTTCTTTTAATTACATGATCATTCTATTAAAAAAATAAACCAAATTAATATAACTAACGTTCCTAACCTATAAATAAAAAACATTTTCTGATTGCATGTAATTGTACGGTTACTCTCCCAATATTTAAACGCTCTGGGTTTTATTATGCCAATTAGAAATTATACTGACTTATAAAAAAAAGATTTTATATTAAAAGATTTTATGTATATATATATATATATAATGTGTGTGTGTGTGTGTGTGTGTAAGTGTATATATGTATATATCTATATATTATATTATTCTTATTATTTTTAATACTTATGCCGCAAAATTTTTATATTTATTAATTTAAAAATTCGGAGGATAACAGCAGCAGTATATTAAAAGAAAAAATGTGAATTTAAAAATAGAAATACTTGGACAAATGTACACATGCATGAACTATTAATCTTTCTGAAATATACTTAACGGATCTTCGACTATCTTTTCGGCCGTTTTTTTAAGATCTCGGGTAACAGATTTTTTTACGATTGGTCTACTTTCTATCGACTTGGATTCTACCAAAGATGGTTTACCAAAAAATTCATTATCATTATCATCACTATCAGTCGCGAACAATGATTTGGCCTTTTTAGAAATTGGTTTTATAGAAGCAAATATATCGTCTTCCGTACTTGACTGATCACCAAATATGTCGGTAGATTTGGAAGTTTTGACAGATCTGCCATCAACGGATGAAATACTTTCAAGTTTTCCAGACTGTTGAGGAACTTTGAATGATTCGACTTTTTGGGTTTGTACTGGCTGCTCTGCGAACAAACTATTAACATCATCATCGTCATCGCCGGCATCGTCTTGGAAAAGATTGATTTTCTTTTGTGAAATCTTTGTCGCTACAATGCTTTTTTGTTCTTCGTTTTTCGTCGATACCTTCTTCATGATGGAACCAAACAAATTATCATCTTCGTCGTTCTGACCATCTGAGTCCTTATCAAAGAAGCTGATTTTACTCTCTTTCAAAGGCTTTTTCACGGACTTTGTTAAAGGTACCGAAAACAGATCACCGCTTGCACCGTCCGCGAATAAATCTGAAACATGTTTTCTCACCGATTCGTCTTCCCTCGTTTTGATAAATCCACTGCTAAAGAGACTATCATCATCCGAAAATAACAATTCTTTACCTTTATCAGGCGAAGGAGTTTTCGTTACGAACGCAAATAATTGACTCGGATCTTTTAAAGGGTCGTAGCTGTTATCACGCAAAGGATCTATAGGTCCTTTCGGATACTCTTGTTCAAACACATCGTTCGTGGTTTCTGTCGAATCATCCATTTGTTCGTATTTATTCTCTTGAACTTTCGTAAAACATTCGATCTCATTCGATTTTACTTCTACCTTTTTTTCATTCTCTACGACGAAATCAGTATCAGCTATAGAATTAGTATGATTATTAACTTCAGATTTGATCGAATCTTTTTTAATAGTTTTCTCGGTTTCATCGTTCCCACCAATGATAGTGTCTCTCAAAGGTCTACCATATGTAGACTCTCTATCGGACAAAAGATTTTGAATTGGTGAAAGTATTGGTGCTCTTCCAAACAAAGTATCTTCTCTTTGTGGATCCTCTGGTAAATCTGGTGGTACATCAAACAAATCTTCTTCGTCGGTTGATGGAGACAACAAAGTGTTTTTATTCACGCTTATCGAACTTTCTTTGCTAATACTTCCAAGTTCGGATTTATCATCAGCTATCGAAGGATTTAATTCAACATTTCGTGGAATATTATCGAGGAAATTGGAAGAGGACAACAAACTCAAACGATCGGCGTTCGGAGGAACATAGGCAAGATTCATTGAATTTGACGATTCTTTGGAAATAGAATTTTCATCTTGGGGAATCTTTTCGACCGTATTGATGGTATCAAAGTTTAAACCACTTTGTCTGAGAGCGGATTTCCGTGCATGCCTACTTTGAGGCCGACGTTTTGCTTGAATTCTCACTCGACTCTGTCAAATAAAAAAAAGTTGTGTTAATTATTAATAAGAAAAGATTACATAATACGCAATATAGTAATATAGGTAAGCCTATTTTAATTGATGATTTGACGACAATGAAAACAAATATGTAATTACCTTTGACGCAGTCGAGAGCGTTTCTACTTGTGCCGGTACATCAAAACTAATTGCAGTTTCGGCGTTACTATTACCATTACTTGACCGAGCCGTTTCTTTCAAAGGTTCATTACCTTCTGCAAGAAGAAAAATATTAATACATAATATCTCTCACAAACACACACACACGCGCACACACACACACATACACACACACCTGTTGACAAAGTTCGAATTTGTGTACTGATGCAGCCTCCGTCATCGCTATCCCTATCGAACACCTCATCCTCTTCATCCGTCTTCTCTTCACTCTTTTTCCACAACGGTGGTGTATCAGTAGGAGAAAGAATTTTTAAATCACCCATTTTCCCCATTAGATCTTTGATTTTTCCTGAGACTGCTCGACGTAGCACTTGAGAATTATCTTCCGTTAACAACGGAGTTGTGGTAGTAAGAATGTTTAACGTTGTCGGTGGATGCTTTTTATTTTCAATATCGACGCTATTATTATCATCAAAGTTATCAGAAGTCTTGATATCTACTTGAGCTGATGCTTTCTTCAATACGATTTGATTCGATTCCTCGGTATTCTCTATCTTACTTTCCACTTCTATTTCGCCTTTATCTTTCCTATCGTTAGCAAATAGATCCTCATAATTATCATCTTCAAAGAGGACGTCCTTCCCTTTATCCTGATTGTCCTCTCCTTTATCCTCCTTCTTAGACGTGGCTAAAAAGTTATTGGCTGTTCCTTCCGATGTCTTTTTTAACAAAGAAGTTTGACGTTTAACATCTTCCACTTTTGTTTTGTCTTCCCGAGATAAACTCTTCTTATCAATTACTTCTATCGTCTTTATCGGTTCTTTCGTCGAAAAGAGATCACTTCCACCAGAATTAGTGGCAAAAGTTGGCGATTTGACTCTACTTTCGATTCTCGTATTTTTCACTCCAAACAAATCATCAACGTTATCGTCTTCCTCGTCATCAAAAAGACTACTTTTCTTCGATGTTGTTAACTTAACCGAAGGTTTAATAATATTACTCTCTCTCGAAACGTTCGTACCATGAATTTTATTGACCGAAAAGTTATCGGACGTAATATCCAGGGCTCTTTTCGAAACAACCGTGTTATCCTTGTAAGGTTTCGAAACATTTCCGAATATATCAACGTCCGGTGAATCTTTGTTACCGAAAATATCGATGTCCTCGTCAAAAAGTCCCTTACGATTGGACAATTTATTTTTGTCCGAATATTGAGGAGTCGTAGCTAAAAAGTCCGTACTCTTTTGTGACCTTGAACCGGAACTAGTTGTAGAGAAAAGTTCATCTCCGGAATCCGATTCATCAAAGAGTGAAGATATCTTCGATTTGTTCGTTTTCGAATCTGCTTTAGGAAGAGGTGGTGGACCAAACAGATCCTTATTCTCAAAGACATCGTCCAATCCTGTCGATATCTCTGTTATTTGTTCCACGTTCGATTGATTGTTCGACGTCCTCAAGGAAGTAGAATTAACTTCCGGAGGATGCAAAGTGTTCGCCACGAAAAGACTATCGCTGATGAATCTCTCACGATACAATTCTTCCGAATTTAAACGAGTCGAAGTATATACGTCATCTGTCCTGTAAGTGTAAAAGAAAACAAAAACATAATAGAAACTATATACGTACGTATGTTTTTAATGTTATATATTATAGATTTATTTATGATCCTAATAGAAATAAAATATTAATATAGAATACAGATTAGAAGAACACATTTTACATCGTTAATAAAATAATTCTGATTTAATATTTCAGACAGATTATTTTACTGGAACAACAACTATCTTGTTTTAACTTTTTAAATAAATTTAAAAAAGTATTGAGATATCTCATAAGTCATAGGTCGCAAGTCGATCAGTCCAATATTCTCCACTATTTAAGTTCTTAAAAACAATAACTGTGCATGCATGAAACAATAAAACAATAAAAAAAGCGATATGAAATAATGGAAATTTTTTTCTTTATGCAAATATATAACGAGCCGCCGGTTACTCACCTGTGATAAGATATGCGTCATATATAAATACGCAGAAAATTTATGACTCCTAAACTAAAATTCATAAATTATACATAATACTTATGTATGTAATCCAAAGGATTTTATTCATCATATATTAATATAAAATGTCAATTATTTATGTGACTTTATCAAGAGGTGAAATGTAAGTATAACATACTTCTTAGAACATTTTTAATTTGTCATATCTCCTTTCTTTAACCCTATCCCTACGCTACGTATTAGAATAAAGCTTAGTTTTTAGTCACATCTTTTCTAGTAATTGATACAGACGCACTTCTTTTCTGTGCATATACATGCTATTGTTTTGGCGAATTTTTAACGAACAACGAATAACAAATAATGAGATTTTTTCTTAACAATCATAATTGTTAATGACAATTAATCCGATAATCTGTGTAGAGTGGACGAATCAATTAAATCATAAGCGTGCATTTATCTTGACCGATCGGCAAACATTATTTCCTAGTAAATATCATACATAATTAATTAGTAATTAAGATATATGTACCTTTTTCATCCAACAAATTAATTTTCTATATGTACAATTTTTAATTTTATTAATTTTTCTCGAATCTAACATCCGCGTTATACAATGTATGTACGTACGTTATAAAAAAACGTACAGCATAAGTAAAGATATACTATGATGAAATCATATCTGAAGATAACATTTAAATGATTTATTTCATGTTGAAATGAGTCCGTTATTCTAAAACACGCCATCTCTTCATGCTCGAATATATAAACAATCTTTTCTCCGAAGCTCGTGCAAAACATATAAAAGCAAGCAAAGATTATATTAGATTATATTAGTAGTGTTTCAGAAGGAACGATCGATGCTAGACGTATCATTATTAAATGGACAAGATGAAATCTATATTCGTATTTTGTGGAATATTAATTGCATTATGTCTCTTCTGGCAAGTTGAAGGTAAACAAAATTAAACATTTTGTTGTGTTCAATAACAACAAAAGTACATACAAATGATTAGTTTATAAAAGAGTTGATCAAATTCTTGAAAAGTTTCAATATTTAAAAATTCGATTCAATGAATTAGTTGAACCATAGTTTCCTTGAACATCTATACTGATGACTCTTAACCGTAGAAACTTCGATCGATAATATATAGTATGTAAGCTTTATATACTATAGTAAAACTTATACTATATCAATATAGACAAGACTCTACAATGATGATTGTGAAATAAAAGAAAAAATTAGTAAATATTGGATCAGATATGCAATAAACAATGTCTATTGTTCAAATAATCGATTGACCATTAAAAAATCAAAACGGAATTTTTTTCAGGAAATTGTCAGTGGAATGACGAAACACTCTCAGTTGGTGAACACATTCGTAATTGTACAAGGATCTTCTGCAATGAGTCCGGCGATTTCTCTGCACTCGCGTGAGTCAGATATGATACGAGTAGAATCTTAAATTAACGAAAGATATGATCTTGATTTGTACGCGCTATCTTTCTTATGATTTAAAATCTAATTTTGCGTCATATACGAGCTTTTTATATAGCACGTATAAGTAATACTAAAACGGTCTTCAACTTAAAAGCAAGTTACGGTCAACAGAATTTTAAAAAACGAATTTAATGGAAATGTGAATATAACATGGTTAAAAGTACATAAGTTTTATAAAATATTTCTTTTTTCTTTTAGATGTCCAGTGTATACCTGTAATGAAATAATCGGATACGAAGACGAAGATTTAAGTAAACCTTATCCAGAATGCTGTGGAGGACCAATCTGTAAAAATTAAATACACCCATGCGTTGTGCGAGCATATGACTATCCGAAAGTTACAGAACAAATGATTGGAAGATGAAAATGACATCACGTAAAAAAATATTTTAAACCGTTTTATCAAATGCATGTTAACAGAATTATTGTCTAGATTATAGTGAATTATACTGAACTATACTGAATTATACTGAAGAATATTGCCTTGGAAGTTTGTTACGTTTACTCAATGTCATACTCAATGAGAAATAGTAGAGTGATTAATGTTTGTATCATCCTCTGTCAATGATAACTTTCATTTCATCCACTATCAATGATTTACTTAACATTTTCTAAAAAGGAAATCGCGAAAAATACGTAAATGTCTCTCTCTCTCTCTCTCTCTCTCTCTCTCTCTCTCTCTCTCTCTCTCTCTCTCTCTCTCTCTCTCTCTCTCTCTCCTCCTCTCTACGTATACAAAATGAAAAAAAGATCTATATATGTATATATATATATATATAGATAGATAGAAAATAGAAAACTTACGACATCGTTTTAATCGTTGTACTGCTTATACTGTGACGTTGAATCGAAATACCGCTACTGTTACCGCTATTTTCAAGATTAGCGTCCCAGTTTCCTGAATTTCCTGGCCTTGCAATAGAACTATCCGCGAATATGAGTTCGTTACTCGAAACACCTTCTGCGTCGCTGTTGGATGAATCCGATGACTGACGACGCGGTATTCTACTCGATAATGTATTCTCGATGGAAGAAGTCAAAATTCCACCGAGTATTGACAGATCACCGACTGGTTTCTAACGCACGAAAATAAAACACAATTGCATAATTAACAATTTGTATGAAAGTTATGTCTCACAATATTGTTGTACCTTTTTGTTATTGTTCTCCGAATTGATAAGATTCTGTGTTTCTTTTATAGGTTTACTGGATTGCTTTTTAGATGTTGCAAAAAGATCATTATCATCTTCTTCCTCGCTAAATAGATTATTGACATCGACATTGGACTCTGGTGTGCTTGTTGTCCAGTTGGTTTTACCAGTTTTGCCAATCACAACGTCAAGGAACTTCTTTTGTATACTTTCTGTATTCATAGCTTGTTTGCTCTCTGCTTTAGCATCTTTCGTAATCCTTTTTACAGGTTGTTTCGATGAAAAGATGTCATCCGAATCTTCTGAATCTCCATCAGCGAATAAATCATCAATCGCTGATTTTGGTTTTATAGCTAAGAAAAAATTAAATCTGCTCGACTCGATTTATTATGACTTGATTTGTTAAAATCTAATGTATATTACACGTTGAACTTACATATTGTACTGATAGGTGGTGGAACATCCATACTAGGTGGAATAATATTCGATTGAAAAACAGGTTGTTTTTCCCATAACTTCGTCGATACATTATCTTCGAAGATTTCTTTGTTATCGTCAAATAAATTGTTGGGTTTATCGTTAAAGAAATCTTCCATACCATCATCCTCTGATGTAAATAGATCGTCCAAAAGTAAAGGAATTATTTTTTCATCTATTGTCATATGTAATATGAAGATATTAAAATATTACCTTTAAATTTATTAATAGAAGGTTCTCTTGTTTCATTCGTTATCGAAGGTTTTTGAGCTTGTCGAACGCTACCTAATCTCTTGGCTAATTCTTCAGCAAAGTTAGGTGTCTCATTAGCAACCTGGACCTGGAAATTATATAAATATGTTTTAATTATGTTACGTATATTTTTATGGGTTACTTTGAACAATAATAGATATGAAAAAGAAACCTTTGGTAGATCCTTTATAGGAGTTGTAGAATCAGATGCAAAACTCATAGTATTCTGAGATATACTGTCTAATTTTCCATGATTCAAATACGAAGCATCGTTCGATCTTTCCGATTCGCTCAATGAAGAAGACAATCTGGCATTTATGGTTTGATCGTTTTTTGGGTCGAAAGATTCTTGTATTCTTTCTTCCTCTTTATCACTTTCTGATTCATCCTCTTCTTCATCCACTTGCTCAGATTCACTGCTACTGCTTTCTAAACCAATTTTATTCGAAGTATTCCATTTATCCGAACCAATGACATAAGGCAAAGGTCGCTCTTGATATGGATCTTTTGGCCCCAAAATAATACTGCAATAAAAAACATTCTATATCATTTATCACCTTATCGTTTTCTACAATGTGTAACGTTTTTAATAAATATAATAACCTCATAACTCTTGCATCACCCTCATCCTCGCTATCGCTATCAATAACTTCCATTCTTTTATACTTTTCATCCATTATATTTAAACCTTGTTTTATACTTTCACTTATATTGGCTATAAGATCTGTAGTTGGGAGTTCTTGTTCTTTAGAGTCCTGTTAATATTATTCACTTTATAACAGATCTGTTATATATATTATTTAATGTATTATTTAATAAATTAAATAATATTATATATATGTTATATATGTTATATATTATATATATATATATATATATATATATATATATATATATTAAGTCTTTTAAATACCTGTTGCAATTCTTCTATTTTTTTTTCAATTTCTATATCATCTTCTTGTACTCGACTCTCAATAAACTGAGTATTGGCTAATGCCAAAGAAGTATTGGTTACATTATCTATAATTATTGCAGTTTCACCCAATTGAGTTGTTAACGAATCTATTGCTTGTTGAGTTTTGTTAACTTTTGACACTAGATTCTAAAACATAACAATAATAATAAATAATGTATAAAAATGTATCATGTAGCATATAATTTAAATATAAGAGATATTATTTATTGACTTCCGTCTTACTTCAGAAAATTGTTGAAGATGTTTTAATAATCCTGCATCAGCTGCCAAACTCCATTCTTGCCTCTTGTTTCTCATTTCTTCTGTAGTCCATGATCGTTCCCATGATTTTTCCATTTCATCCGATACATTCTATCATTACAAATAAATTTAATCCATTAAATATTACTTTTTCTATTTTTTCTTACAATAAACATATGATATTTTTCGACAAAGTATTAATTACCTTAAATAAATTTTAATAAGTAAAATTATTAATTATCTTAAATTAAATTTTAATAAATTAAATAAGCTAATATTAGGCAAACAATTAAAACAGAAGAAAACATCAATAACAAGTATTTATATAACAATAAAAATAGCACATATAAAAACTGACTGAGTTATTCTCTTGTTTATATATCTTAACCTAATTTTAAAGTATATTATAAATTAATACCAATGTGCTTACCATATCATCAAATACAATTTCGTAATATTTAATTTCTTTCTGTGACACTACCGATGTTTATAATTTAAGGACACTTTTTCATCCAACAAATTTACAGAAAAACACCCACTTAACACTTGTGATTATAGAAACTTATGACAAACACACACACATACGATTGAAAGTATACGATTTCTTCGACAAAAGTGACAGGGACGTATGAAAGATTAAATTGATATTTTGATTCAATGACTTTCCAAATGGTAAAATAATTTCACGATTACTCGAATCTATTTTATTCAATATTGTTTATATTTCTTTAATAAACATATGAATGTGTGTGTATTATATTATTCGTTGTGAAAAATTATAAAAACGTCAATTAAACGGAATAAAAGAATATCTTTATTTTTTCGTGTCGTTTTAGTTTGATTATCGATATCAATATTCAAACATTTTATGCAAAAATGTAAGAAAAATATTTTTTATCTAAAACAGAAACAGGCTCTAGTATTTATTCAATACGGACCTGCTTCATTGCGACGTTGCCAAATTAAATAGTATTTTGGTCCGTATTCGAGATTCCGCTGTTCGGCCGATAGAGAAACAGCGTTGCAAATTGTTTGTCAATATTTTGGAGTTTCATAATATTTTAACGAATTTGTAATAGTTATGATACGTTCACCTTTATATTTTTATAATGATATATCCGAAGTGAAGAAATATTTTGATCTTTGATCCTTTAAAGTGATTGCTGTCCCAATTTTTCCTATCGAGGGTATGGAATATTTCAATGTGTGCACGCACACACACATACATACACACATACGCATAGAATAATAGTATCTAATATATGTATATGATACATCGACAATACTGTCAACGAGTGCGTTGTGCATGTGCAGCGATGCTACTAGTATATGCAACGCTGAAATCCCATCTGTTTGATTAAGAAGGAAAATGTTGAAAATATTTCTTAACATTGAAAAGAATTGACTATATTTAAGATAGATCTTATCCAATTGCATGGAACTTCAATTATATTTATAAATGGTGAAAAAATGCAATCCTTTTTTAAAAGTGAAACCTTGATGTAAAAAGGAAGAGAAAAACAATACACAAAAGGATAGGTAATTTTAAATGTAAAGAAGAATCTTTTATCTTGTCACTCCATTTTGGTAAGTCGACAAGTCAAGATAAATATTCATTTTGCAAATTTGCTGATATTATAAAAATCTTATTTATTTTATATCTCTTCAATATGTATATGAACGTAAGCAGACAACGCATTTATATATTTGTTACATGAAATTTTTTTTCCAATAATTAAAACTGCTTAACAATTCAAGAGTAATAGATTGTAATTAATAATATTATATATTTGTTATAGATATATGCCAAACATGTATGTTATCAAAACAATGATGTATCCAAGATATGTAGGTGGTCGATTTAACACGGATGCATACATTAGACAATTGTGTATCCTATTTAGTTGATGCACAAAATATTGTCTTAGAGACATTTGTTATTTTTATTGCATATCTTTATTCTTGCTCTTTTTGAGCATCCTTATTGTCATAGAATATTCAGTGTTCACAAAATCACTTTTAATGAGGCTGAAATCACGAACAAGAAGGCAAACTCTCTTTTGAGAAAGTACAGTGTTTTACGACTGACTTTGATGAACAATGAACCATTCCGGAAGCGGAAAACGTCAGGCGAAGGTTCTGGAAGAAAATTATTGGGACTGCAGTGTCTGCACATATAGAAATACAGCGGAAGCATTTAAGTGCCTCATGTGTGACGTCCGCAAAGGAACTTCCACGCGGAAACCCCGCATTAATCCTCAATTAGTGGCACAACAGGTTGTCTATTTTATTTCTCATTATTTCTCATTATATTTACTCTAAAAACTTCTACTAATTATTTTCTTCTTTTTTTTTTTTTTTTACTGATTTATATGTTCATATATTTCTCATTTAGGTTGCACAACAGCAATATGTGCCACTTTTAAAGCCTGGCAAAAAAGAAGGAAGTAGTGGTAGTAGTACAACTAGCAGTGGAAAAGAAAAAGACCGCAAACTGGACAAACCAAGGCGCAAGAGTAGGCATCCACCTCGTCTTAAAAATATAGATCGTAGTACGGCTCAAACCAATGAAGTAACGGTAAATAATGTTACCGTTGTTATTACTGAATATAAACCAAAAGTTAAAAAAAGTTCGGATCAGTCTGGTATTTCCAGCAGTGCTTCTTCTGAAAATGGAAGTCAGCATGATTCCAACCAAGACTCTAGAAGTCTGGATATAGGAACTGATGCCTAGGTCAATACTATGTCACATATATGTGTGGATTATTCTAATTAATATATTATATGTCAGTTTCCATGTACAGTTGTACACCTTGTGGGCAAAAGCGACAATTTTGTCTATCTGTTACAGCTACACAATAAGTCAGGCATTTTATGCTATCAATGGAATCTTTATTTTATACTATTTTCTTAATAATCTGTACTATTAAAGACAAGTTATTTATAATATAAGAAATTGTACTTAATTATCTTATATTTATTTACTAATTCACATATTATAGTAAATTTTCATGATTAATAATATTTGTTTTAACTCCTATACAAAATTTATTCATATATATCATAGATTTTTATATTTATTTTACTTACAATCCATATTTATGCAAAAATTGTATCATTATAAATTTATAATCCATTGTTAACATAATAATGTCTGTGACTTTTACTGAATTTGAAAAACCACTGCCAGAGAGCATGTTACAAGATTATTATTACTATTAAAATCTTTTAACAGAGCTCATGACACATTAGATGTCATTATGCATTGTATGAATAGTTTTAGTTAACATGCTTGTGTGAGCAAAAATATATCAAACAACTGGCACTGGTACATATATACATCTTTTCTGCATTCCAGTTCATTAAATTATTAAAAAGATATTTACCATTTAATTGTGTAAAGATTTCTGACTTTCCAAGTTGTGTATTATCTACTTTTATTTGATATATTTATTAATTAAAGAGAAAATATACTATTTTTATGTTACTTTAAAATCTAGAAAATTTTGCTTATTAAATTTATATAAATCATGTAATTTTAATTTTCTCTGTAGCACAAAGTAGAATATAAATTGGCCAATTAATTCTTTTTTCTTTTTTTTTTCTTTTGTTTTTTTTTCTTCTTTTTTTTATGTATCTTAAATATCTCTATAAACAAAATCTTATGTTATTTTTTCAAGTGCTCACACTTTGCATTATAATATTTTAATGTTTAATCGAAATATTTGTCTTGGGACAAAGGACTAAACCTAATAATTTTAATATATTTCATTAGTTTAACTTGTTGCAATTTTTTTTTTATTATAATTTATATAACTTTTAGATTATATCTCTAGTTTATAAATATTTTTGGTTTTTTAAATAATTTCTAAATATCAATTGAATATTTCAACAATTATAAATTACTGATAGCAAATCTATCTTGTATGATAACAAAATGGAATGTGCATGTTCATAAATGAAAAACATTACATTTCAACAATTAATAGCCGATATTATTAATAACTATCTGATCATTATAAACTGCGATCTATAATTATTTTTATATTTATTTTTATCCATTTTACACTACCGAGGTATAAATTACATTAAACTCAAATCGTATACGAGATTTAAAAACGATTTGTAAAATATCATTTTTCTTTAAGTATATTGAGTTATTACATACATTATGATGTATTATCAATTTATTAAATTATATATCAATTAAACTATTGCACTAATAGAAATAATATTGGCGAACCCAAGTTATCAACTCAAAGTGAAAGTAAATGAGATACTTTTTGTGAATACTTATTATATAAATATCCAATAATTTACTGAGAATTTCAACTTACTATATAAGTAAAATAAAGAACACTTTTCACAAATTCGTTATATATTATTGTAATGGTGTAGTTATCAATTTTTTTTTTTTTTTTTTTTTTTTTTTTTTTTTTTTTTTTTTTTTAATATACATTTCAAAAGTAATTTTTTAATCACATTTATTGTAAACTCTTTTTCCAAGTTTTTTTAGTCGATAAATAATATTTGGCAATTATTCTCGTACAATTAATATTAACACTCTTAGTCATTATTAAATCATTGTAAGTTGTATTTTTATGATAATGAAATATTATGAATCAAAGTTTGTATCAACTGCCTTCTTAATATAAATTATCTATAGAAGGGGAAAAAAATTGGAATCCATCAATTGTAAAGAATATAGAATGAAATCACATTGTTGTACAGAATGATTAACTCTTACGAAATACTGTTGGGGATAACATTATATTACTACAGGGAAAGAAATAAATTATCTGCAAAAAAAGAAATAAGAATTATTATACACAACCATCCCAGGTATATTAAGATCATTATAAACTTTCTTCCTTATTCAGTATTGTGTAATTTATTGTGCTTGAAAGTATATAGAATTTGTCACACAAAAATATTATAAACTAGAGTAAATAGCAAAAGGAACCGAATAAAAACTTCGAAAATCTAATGACATTTGCATTTTATTAAATATCCTATCTATAAATTATGAAAATAGAATTATCATGTGTAAGAAAAATGTGTGTTGCACGATATTTATATTATGTACATATCGAACGTATAGTATAGGTAAATTATTTACATTTCGTACACAAAATTTAGATAACATTTATTATTTCTTATTTCTTTTCTTTTTTTTTATTAACCCCAGAAGAATTAACAATGTTTAATGCCATGGATTCCATACACTCAGCCACTTCCATCATTTCTCCTTTTGTGCCATAGTCTTCACTCTTTTTAGAGTTTTCTTTCATTTCCATATGTATAGTTTCTCTTTTTTTAAATCTGTCATTAACTGTTGTAATAATTATAAGAGGTATTATATAATAACATCATAGAAATACATACATATCTTTATGAAACATAAACCAAAAATAGTAATGTATCATCAATTTGTATGATATAAGTGTTACAACTATGATAAAATACATAAAAATGAAACACATACCTATTGATATTTCAGACAAATCTATAACTTTAAAATTATGAGCTTTGTTGTCACCACCTACAGCAAATACAAGTGGAATATCTGGATTTGGTGCAAGACATTGCAATGCACCTAAATTAGTCTTCTTTTCCCATATAACGCATGGATCTTTACTATCAAGAATATCCCATACTTTGATTATGCTATCATTCGATGAAGTAACTAATAATCCTGGATATGATGAGCTAAAAGATAATCCTAAAAAGTAGACAAAGAAACAGGGCATGATTATTCTGTTTATCTCATATATATAAATAATTGGGGGGAGGGGGGGGGGAAGGACCTGTAATTTCTGCTTCATGAGCCTTGACTTGCCAAATTGGTGAATCTTCTCTTATGTCATAATATTCAAGGTAACCATTATTTGTGCTAATCTACAATAAAAATTACTATCATATTATCTTTAAAAATACATATATATTACTTATGACATGTATGAAATTAATACTTTTTTAATATTAAACAATTGAAATATTAAAAAGATAAAACTATACATGTACTTACAAGAAAATGATTAGCATCAAAGTGATTCCATAAGACTCTTTCTACTTCTCCAGGTGTCTGCCATTCTTTAACATTGCTTTCTAATTTACAATCGAATAATCTTGCAACTCTAAATAAAATAGTATACAATTAATATATAATACAAATACAATAACTATTATATTAATAGATAAAAATAATAATTACTGGTCTGCACATCCCGTTAAGAGATGGTGAGTTTCTAATGGATGCCATTCAAGACTCTGAACTTTTTCATTGAAAGGATCTAATTTGGTAGCAGGTTTGCCATTTTCTAAATCCCACAATAAAACAGTTTGATCAACTGAACCACTTGCCAATATATGCCTGAAAAGAAAATCTTTTAGGATATTCATATTTTATAATGAAATTAATTAACAAAAAGTATTAGCTAATTAATTACGTATAATTTTTATTCCATGCCAAATCTAATACTGCATCTTTATGACCGATACGGGTCAATTTTTTTTTTTTATTTGGTTTACGTCCAAGTTTAAAAACTGGTTCTAAACAATCAATTAGGTCAAGATCCCAAACTTCAATTATTGGAGTCATACTTCCGATTGCACATAAATTGGCTAAAGAAAAATTCAAATAAATATGAATAATATATATTACAAAATATATAATTAATCTTTTATTTATTTACCTGGCATTGTATCACTTGGATCAAAATTAAGCCATTCGATACATAATGGAAATGATGGTAACAATATATCATGATGACAATAAAAAGAACCTTCTGCTGCATTATATACTATAACTCATTTAGATTAAGGTAGATTAGTTATTTAAATAAAAATATATTTTATCAATGAGACTAGTTTAATACAAAAACTAACCAAATATTTCCAATATACTGGCATCACCATCAACGTGTCCTAGCAAAACTAAATTATCATCGCCTTTAATCATGTCATCTTCTTTTTCTGAATCATCATCAATCTCTGCTGATGTTATAAGAGGATCTTTACCGTCTTCCCCAAAAGATACTATATTTCCGATATTACAATGTATATCACCGCCTTAAAAATATATTTTTTAATGTTCAAATTTATAATGCAAATATAATATCTAATTCAAAATAATAAACCTACTCTCTTTATCATATTTATCAAAATCATATTCATCGGTTTCCATAGAACTATTATTTACATCATAGTTCTTTTTAACTTTCTTTTTCTCCGAATCAACTTCATCTCCAATAGCTTCTTCTTCTTCTTCTTCTTCTTCTTCTTCTTTATCTGAATCATCATTCCTAAAAATAATATTTTTCTCATACAATTGGACGATTTTGAAGAAATTTTGTGTAGTAAATTATTACATAAACATACTGCAAATCAAATTGGGTTTGTTTTATAATTTCTTCTAATTCTTTTGATGTCAGTTCAACCTGTAAATCACAATTATATTTCCTAATCGTGATATAAAATATATAAAGATAATATATTACGTTATGTTCGTTTTTAAATTAACCTTTTCAGGAAGAGTTGCAGCAATACCTCTCTTAACCCACGTGGTGCACGATATTATATTCATTATGTTTATTTGATTTAAATACAAGTATTGTTATTTATATATACATACATACATGCATGTATACATATGTGTAAATATATGTAAATATATATATATATATATATATATATATATATATATATATATATATATAATGTGTTTATAATTATAAATTAAGGCTGTTTATTAATTATCGCTCGAAACGTGTGTGACTTCAGCGACAGGTATGGACACAATATGAACTGTAAAAGCAAAAAAGGCGTGTCTATAAGCTTATATAGGTTATAATTCATAGATGATGTGGAAATGATGTAATGTTTTAATTTTTATAAAAATATAATATATAAGTATATATTCACTAATTATTATTTTTCACCAAATAATCAACAAAATCTTGTTTTTAGACACGAATTGAATGAATTAGATACGAAACGCATTTTCTTGAGTTTGGAATGGATTAGAAAATCTCAGGATCGTTAAGCACATAAACAAGAAAGCAATTCTATACTTCGTGGAAATAGAATACACAGCATTTAAAAGTTTATATAAAAATCTAATAGTCATAGTAGCTTGTTCACTTCTGTCATAAAATTAGAAGTATATGAAACTAATTATTTTTTTACGAAAAAATGTCGAAAGCAGCTATTTACACCAACAGCGAGTCCATATTTAATTCTTGAACGCTATTGATGAACGTGGTTTCCTTTTAAAAATGAAGGTGTAAACGAGAACATGACTTTTCCGGATTTTTGAAAATACCTTTTTTTATGCATACTATTCTCGAAAAAAATACCATTTTCTGATGCAATATTATTCAAATAAAATAAAGCTTTTTCAATAGTTCGAAAAAGTCATGCCTCAGCTTAAATCATCTTTAAAATGAGACCTTTTTCAACCAAATCGTTTAAGATTTACGTCTATAATCACTGTCGACGTAAACCATTATAAAACTGTGATAAATAATCTTAAAGACAAAATATTAAATCTGTTCACTACCATTGGTTTTCTAATGGTTTACGCCATCAAATAGAACAAATGTAATTCTCAACCAATTTTGATGAACACGGTCTCATTTTAAAGACGACTTTTGAAAAAGCTTTCTATTTGTACACAAATTATTCTTGAAAAAATGATCGAACTATACTTTCTTTTTTCTTTTTCTATTTATTTTTTTTATCTTCTCATCTTTTTAATCTTTTTTATCTAGTTATACATATGGGAGATTGAAAAGTGAATTCACAGTCTACTAAACTACTTACTCTAACCCAAACAAAACCAATCGTTATTTAAGCATGAGAGGAGAATAACCAAACAAGTTTATACATCGATACGATAGATACATGGTGAGGACAGCGTTCCCCACTTGTATTCGTAATTCATATTTTGTTCATACCTGTCGCTGAAATCACATACGCTTCGAACAAAAGGTAGTGAACATTTGTTAATCTTGTTTTAAAAAAATTTCCAATAATCAAGTGTTTTAATCTTAATTTTTTTGATTTATTAAGATTTGCATTATTGATAAGTTACCAAAAGATCGTAGCGCCAATGGTGATAGAAATAGAAATTAAATTTTCGAGATATCGTTTTAAACATGAGTTATCTACATACCTAATCGATATATAATCGATTAGTACTGATGATTTTTTGCGATTTGTCTTATTTATTTAATTTTACTAATAACGTTACGTATAAATCTAGATTTTTAATTTGTAATAAACACTATATCTCTTTTATTTTCTATAACTTTATATAGATATAATATTATATTTATGTAAGTATTTTCACTTGTGATTTAACATAACCTGACGCTTTTCTGTATACATAAATTATTTTACAATATTTCAGAATGAACAGTTTCTCAGATCCACGACGTCCCGAGAAGGAAGTTCGATACAAACCTACGGTGTCAAGTAATCAAGCACAACCAGGAGATGATTCGATACCAGATTACATAAATATTCTAGGAATAATCTTCAGTATGTGCGGTTTAATGATGAGACTGAAATGGTGCGCTTGGCTAGCTCTTTATTGTTCCTGTATTAGTTTTGCCAATTCTAGAGTCAGTGATGGTACTAAACATATACTTAGCAATTTTATGTTATCCATATCTGCCGTTGTAATGTCTTATTTACAAAATCCACAGCCCATGACTCCTCCATGGGCAACAGCGATACAATAAAATATATTAGACATAATTAGCAAATTACATTGTTTACATTAAATGTATTTATATGTATGTATATTGAATTAGTCATTTATCATTTTTTAATATTAAAAAAAAAAAAAGTATTACATATATAAATTTTGTACTTCAATATGATATGCACATCAAAGGAATGAATGATAAAGTAAAACTTTTCATGTACTTACCAAGATATTTGAGTTATTTATTTTCTATATAGATTTATGTATCTATTCAAACAAATTTCCAATTGATATCTCTCTTCATTCTTTTATTTCTTATAAATTATTATATTTCATTATACATCAAAATCAACTTTGCACAGCATCTTTCTACAGATATTCTATATGTATGACTTTTATTAAGTCCATAAATATTACATTTCTAAATATATCCCATATCGACTAGAATTATATGCGTTATACGCGTTTCATCTACTTTGTACACAAGTACAATGTTTAAATTTTTATTATTAAAAACATTGCCATGAGAGACTTTATAACCTTTGATAATGCGTCATCTACCTTGTGTGTCATCGAGTGTATTCATTTTTAATACCATAGCATATTAATTTCTTTTTCCTATTTTTGATCTTATAAACATGTTAAGTATGAAAAATCATTAATAGATGAATAAATTTTTTTTTTTGTTATTCTTCTAACCTAGAAGAAAATAGGAATATATAATTGAAACATAAGAAATCGTTTGATCTATATGATAATTCACGTAAAGACATATAAATGCAATAATTCTCTTCTAGTTCAAAAAGGTATTGTTATTAAAAATGTATCAAAATGAATTTGCTCCTAATTTTCTAACAAGAAATATCGATATTTGATAGGCCAGTGTCATCGTACGCATAGCGCGTAAGTTTGACTTACGAAACAAATTTCTTACTTTCTAACCACGAACCTCAAGATGTTTCACTTGGTACGAAGCTTAAATATTGTTTTTATCGAACATATTACATCCGTTTTATTATCTCGTTCAATAGAACATTCTCACCATAGTTATAAACTATAAATGATTTACAATGCATTCTAGAAAAGAAATTAAATTTTTCGAAGTAATAAATGATAATTAAACGTATCGACTTTTATTTAAAAAGTCTCCTTTTCTTTCATGTTACGTCTGTAACTTCATGAAAAGGATAAAATCTATGTAAAAAAAAAAAAAAAAAAAAAAAAAAAAGAAAAAAGAGAAAAGAAATTAGTTAAACGCAAAACTGTTCGTGTTAATCACATCGTCGCTTCTTAAGATTTATTAATACAGTGTTGGTCAATATTTAATTCGATTAACCATTAACGATTCGCAATTGAAATATTTAATTATCAATTACAATTAATAATTAAATGTTTACTTACATCGATGTGAATCGTATGATTAAAATTCACATATCGACGAATTATTTTGTAGACTCGTACATTGATTAAACTTTTTCGTAGATATATTGAATCATTGACGAACTACTCCATAGATACTTTCATCTCATATATCATTGATTATGATAATTAAATAGTTTAATTGAAATCATTAATTCAATTAAAGATATATTGCCTAACACTGTTTATTAATATTTGTCATTCAATTATTAGTCGATAAATCAATGTTACCCTTTAAGCGTATACTCTAATCGATTTGTCTTTGTTTTAAAAATCTAATCGTTCATAGAGCGTATATTTGTAGAGAAATTTCAAGCGGTCGATCATATTGGCACAAGTTTTGCTTAATCTTCATTTTGAACAGTTGTTAAACAGACCTTTTTCGAAAAATTACCTTTCTTTATTTGATTAGGCTAGAAAAGTTATCGTAAAAATTGTAGATCATCCTTTTTTTTTCTTTTTCGTTTTGCTAGACGCTACTTTCGCCTCGACCCATCAACGTAATGGGATAAACATATTTCTTTCGTTTAGCATTAAAGAATGGCGAAGAACTGTGTTGTGCGGTAGTTGGTGTAGGCGAAAGACCACGAAGAAGAGGCAAAGATGCATCACTGCTTAAACCAGTAGCATCGAATCTTCTTTTCCATTCGGCACCAAGATCAGTGGCAGGTGCCATTAATCCTTTACATTCTGGAGAACTTCGAACGCTAAGGAACACGTCGTTACTGCTATCACGTTGACCTGACGAACCCTGAAAGAACGATCGGAAATACGAAAGATTCAAATTAGATTCAAAAAGATTTAAGCAAGGAGATCTTATTTTATGCAAATAAGATTGACTGGGGAATTTTACTCTTGATACCTTAGCCTCGAAGAAATCTAAACTAGATCCGTTCGTCTCGTTATCTCCTTCAGGAAAATCTACTTGTACATGATGAGACGTACGTGAAATTCTGGAGGAATGAGAGGATGCATGAGTGGACGAATTTTCCGATAGATCGTCTCTACAACATGCAGCCGTGCATACCCTTTGTTCTCTAGAAAAAAAAAGAAAAAGAAAAAAAAAACAAAGAGTTACAATGAATTATTTGAAGATCTTATCAGAACAAATTTATTAAATCAATGCGAAAAAGATTCTTTGTTTCTTAAAAAGGACCTTCTAACGATAATCGAATCCCTTCTTCTTGGTACAGGCGGCGGAAGATCAGCTGTCAAACTCTTGGCACTTTCGTAGCTTGCCTCGCTATTACCACTACTGCTATTACTTCCAATATTCTCCTCCCTCAGAAAGTAATTCTTCGCCGAGAGCATAGCAAAGTGGAGATTGTTTTTGAGGTCGTCCGCCGCCGTTGACAAGTTTCCCGGAATCTTTGGTGTGCGTCTCATTGGTCTTGGCGGTGGTATTGGCGAGGGTGGATTACTTGATGTCTCTGACAATGTTTCGGGGGTGGCAAGGGGTGCAGTACGAGAGACATCTTCCCAATCTCCACGACGATTTAATCTTTACGAATGAAAGAGTAAAAAAGATGAATGACGGAAAAATGAAAGAGAGGATAATTATTTTACGATTCGATCTAAACGAGAAGCATTTTCCCTTCGAATAAAATGAATGATGAAGAAAGTATAAAAGAAGAAAAAAAAAGAAAAAAAGAAACCATGAAAGAAAATTTCCCTTTAACCCACGATCGTTCTTAATCATCGTCTATCCCATTACGAATTGCAAATAATCCTTAATGATCGAATGGTGCTGTGATTTATTCAAGTGCTTCGAGTATATTAAAAAGCAGTGATAATGTATATATGTCGCGTGTTTAAATGAAGTGAGATAAGCGCGTTCAATGAAATACAAAAAAGCGTGAGAGATGAATTATCCTTGAATCGTGTGTATAATAGTTTTCGTCACGTTTATAATTCAATTCATCGATTATCGTACCTGTTCAGAGGGATATCACTAATAAATCGAAAACTACATCTTATTTAATCGAAGTTAAATGAAAGTTTTTCGATAGAAGAAATTAGAAATGGTACGCGAATTAGAATAATATCCTAGAGTAGAGAGTAGATCCATCGAAAGTTTCTCGTTCGAAATCACTCGAGATAGGGACTTTCTGTTGGGTCCTTACAATTTACTGTCATCTGGTCGTGGTGTGTTGAGCAAGTCGCTGGCCAAGCTAACGTATTCCCATGGTATTCCTCTGGAGTCAACGCTGAGTTCTCGACCAGCCTGCGGGAATTCCGTCGGACTCTGCAATGATGTAAAGCTCGTCTCGAGGCAAAGCTTGTGAGGTGGTGTCCCTGCTAGATTATTGCTCTGGCACTTGACTGGAGTAGAAGGTGAGAGAAGAGCCCTCATTTCTTGCTCGATCTCTAGCTCCTGGACCTCCATAACTTCTCGAACTTCCGATGGTTCAGCGGACGAAGCATGTCCAGATGCCAAACGCTGTGGCTTCGCTGGTCCCAGGGTTGTTACAACCTGACATATCCATACGCCATTTTTCCATATTATCCTGCATGATTGCGAGAGTACTCCTTCTCTATTTTGTTTTTTCTTTCTTTTCTCTTTTTATGAACGTTCGCGAGCTCTCTCTCTCTCTCTCTCTCTCTCTCTCTCTCTCTCTCTCTCTCTCTCTCTCTCTCTCTCTCTCTCTCTCTCTACTGCGAAAGTCGAAGAAAATCGATCGAAATCAAATTTTCTTTTCTTCGTCCTTCGCACATACAGAGATACAGACACATATTTCGACACGCTCACACAATGATCTTTTCTTTTATATGTAATATAGATGATATTGCACAATGGGGTAATAACATTCGCAGACGTTCTCGAAAAGAAATCGAATTGACATCGATATAGTGGTGATAATAAAACAGGATTTGAGGGTCGATGCATGATGCTCGAACGGTATGTTACGAGTGGAGTATGAACGGATTTTTACGATGATTAACTTGGCTCGTAGAAAATGATAAACTTGCTCTGGGCTGTAAATCAAACATCTTACGGATCGCGTGTAATCATATTTTTTTTTTCTTTTTTGTAATAATCTTACAGAAAATTTTTCTTTATTTTCTACTTCAATGCTATTTAGATTATAACTATTAGAAAGGACTAATTATTTTTCTAACGTTCGAATTATTAATCACTAAAATATATAGCTCGTACTATATGTCTCCACAACATGCACTTGTGTAAAATACTTTTAAGAGTATGATCAAATAAAAGTGAATCGTTTAAATGTGCTCACAAAGAATCGTACATATTTAATAACTCAAATATTTCTTCTCTCATCTTAGTCATCAAGAAATTAAAGATATTTTCTGGAAAAGACGAACGATGCCATATAAAATGTAAAATATGAAATGGCACATTTCTACATTTTTTTTCTCATGTTCACTCATATTTCACATTAATATTATTATAATATTAACTGATATTATTGCATATTAATGTAATACCATTTAATAATAATATAATCATTTTAAATTCGATTCACTTTAATTTAATCTACTCAAAAATGCAATGGCGATATGGATATGTTACTCTATGCGTGATGAACATGCATGTCCGGTGAAAGTAGTGTCATCCAAACTATATGTGATTATCTCTCGAAACAAAACCCCTTTCTTACTTCAACCTTACAGACACCTCAATATAAATACTTCTCTGCATACAAACTAATGAGTTTTATGTAAGTAACTACATGAAGTGTATATAATACATTAAAATGAAACGTGGAAAAGTTATTAGGATATACACGGTGAATTATGCGCAATGAGATGATAGTGAAAAATCCGCGATCTGTAATCGTGGATTGTAAAAACGTGCAATGTGAAAATTGCATAGGGATAATTATGAAACGAACGTGGATTATGAACATATTTGGTGAATTTCCAAGATATCAGTAATGTTCAATCGAAAAAATAAAATAAAATAAAATAAAATTTTATTCGAATAATTCTATCATTTTATGTAGGTATATGTAAGAGGAAATAAAGAGAAGTGGATAGAAGATAAAGTATATTTATATCTGAGTTTATTACCACAGTGGCCCACCACGTACAGTGATAAGCAAGGAAAAGAAGAAAAAGAAGGAAGAAAGAAAGAAAAGAAAAGTAAAGAGAAAAGAAAATAAGATTATTGCAAATATCTAAGGAGACGTCGTTTTGTTTTAATACCTTGTCTCGTGGCAGGAAGAGGGTGTGGTGGCATAGGCGTCGGCGTTGGCGTCGGCATCGCGGCCACGTGTCGTCGAAGTATTTTGATGATGAAGTACGACGTGTCGTTGATCGGATGCTCTCCTGTACGTTGGTACATCTAGCTCGAGAGATGCGCACAAAGCTGCACACGAACTTGCACCATCGGCTGCATCGTCGATTGCATCTGTGACTGTATTGGCAGCTGCATTGGCATCCACGGTACCGCTCCGATTTCTGCACGCTGACACCTAATCCACACCACACACCCTCAAGCCACTGTCATTCCATTGGCTCTATCACCTTCCTCCCCTATTGAAAATTATCCTATCCTTTCGCTAGCTACTCGAAAGAGACTGACAAGAGAGATATATAACAAAAATTCGAGTTTATTTCCTATATCGATCTTAGATTTTCCTTTCCTTTTTACGAAGACTCCCAAACAATTTGAATCTTGATAATTTCCCTTCCTCGATTTTTTTCGTAATGACAGATATATGTATATATGTGTATATACGTGTATATGCGTGTATTTACTAAAAAGCATTTTGTAAATAAAAGTAAAGAATTGTCGAGTAATGAGTTCCTACGGAAAAAGAAAAAAAGAAAACAAATAAAACAAAGATTATAAAACTGAATAGAAGAAGCGATGTAGTATGTTAAACTACGCGAAGCTGCTAGCTAGAAGCTACAACAAGCGTGTGTATTAATATTGAAATAATAATAGTAACGTTTGCGATCTATTTGCCAATTAAAATTGAAAAATCTCGATAAATTATAAAAATTACATATACAAAATTTAGGGAACTTCGTTCCATGAATCAACAAGAACGATAATTTCGATGGCATTAAATATATTGATAAAAATTGCGTACATAGTGCAGCCTATAACAAAGACAATCTTTCATTCCAATCAAGTCGACCAAATGTATTTGATTATTTTTGTAAAGTACTTCATCTAAAATTGTTCTCATTGTTTTGTCATATTCATTATACATCGGTCGTTTTGAATGTAATTTATAGAAGCCAAGAGGAATGAGTTAACAAAATGGAGGGAAAAAAATTTTTTACCCGTAAGTAGAAGTATGGAATGTATTATTACCTAAACGTATCAATAATTCATGCGTTATCAGGCAACATGCTTATTGATCAAATGATTTTATTAATTCAACTGAATATGTATATACGCGCTTTATTGGTAAGACTCTATTAAATTCACAAATTTGCATTCAATTGCATATGTAACCCTATATCTATCTATATACAAAAAAACAAATATACTACATTTCTCGTAGATATGTATGCATGTATGTATGTATGTACAAATACGACGTAACCAGGATAATCTGGATAATTCTAATGCTATGAAAAACATTACAAAAAGAGATTTATTCTTACTTGATAAGGGAAGCATGACTATACACAGAACTTAAAAATCGTACCTAATCATTGGACGAATAGCAACGCACATACATTGTGTACGGTAAAACTAAAAATAAGCTTCGTTTTACTCTAATTCATTCCAAATGAACTACCACCCTTTAAGGATAATTATTGTCCTTACATATACATATACATATACATATACATATAAATACATATATATATATATATATATATATATATATATATATATATATGTAAATATATAAATATGTTATATGTGAAATGTGAGAAAAGAATTTGAATTCGTTCAAATGCACAGAGAAAAAAGAGAGACGAAAACGACGCATTCTAACTCCTAAAGACTGTGCAGCAATAATAATAAAAATAATATTCGATCAAAAGTCAATAAGCAAATCGATCGAAAAGCACATTTTTATTAAGATCCAGTCTGCGTTTCCTTCCGTTCGTACACCTCCACATCGACGACAAAAGATGCAGAATTTTCACTAGTCTCCGGATTAGCAAAGTGTACTTGTTTTCGACTAGAACTACCATCGTCGATCTTGACTATTACTGGTACGATAGGATCTTCTTCCTTCGTAATATCAGGATCGTCCATAGTTTCTTCCAGAGGCTCGTAATGGCCCAGTTTTACAGAGGGACTTCGACTAGCCGGAGAATGCTGCGTTTTTTTTATCTGTCCGACTATAACCGAGTCGGTCTGGCTTACCTTATTCAAGGCCTTCAGCATGCTATCCGGCATGTGGTCCTGTATCATCACTGGACTTATTAACACCTCATCGAAGTCGCATGGCCCTGCCCATAATGCCTGGTAGACTGGTTCGCGTTTAGACAACACCTGCCTGAAATTCGAATGGACGTATTTCGCCTTACTTTTCTAAACGAATTTTATCGAGACATCGAAAACATTTAAGTGAAACATAGATATATATACACACGTATATATATATATATATATATTTACGTTTATATAATAAATCATTTAATTTATATTATTTTGTTTACTTATTTTACGATGATGCGTCTCATTACTTTTTATAAGATAAGAATGAGGACTAAGCCATACAGCGATACTCGACTAAACGTTCTATCTATCTCTATAGGATCATGCAGGTAATGAATATCAAACTCTGAGAAGATTCAATTAAAGATCGGATTTTATAACGAATTACTATTAGAAACATACGAGAGGTACGCAATAGATAACTATATTACTACACATTAGTCGATAATCGTAATGCTTTCTCTGCATCTCCCTTTCATGCATTATTTATATTAATGAAAAGTATTACTCTAAATCAGAGTGATCGTTAAACCTGAAACGAAAGGATCAAATGGTGCATCGTATAAACAAGATTATAGGACATAGATCCAAGATGCATGCGCACTGACATATCTCCAAGATGCAATACCCACTGTAATCCTGAAAATACAAATAATCAAAAAAACGTACCTCCACCGTGATTCATACTTTTTCCTAAAAATAAAAAAATAAATATCTTTCGTTAGCTCATTCAGCTCGATCGTAATATGTTTTTGTTATCACTAAAGTCACGCAAAAAAGATCAGACTAATGTTGGCTGTGCAATATTTAATTTAATAAACGGTTAATGAATAATGAAAAATTTCAATCGTAATCAGGACAAAGATAATTCACAGTACATCGGATACTTACTCGCCCTTATTAGGATGATGTCGAACCACGTGAATAATTCTACCAGGTGGATAGAGCGGCCTATGCAAGGTCAATGCGATACTCGAATCCATAGGTATGATCGCTTGAGATCGTGCCAGATCCTTGTCTCTCTGATACTCGCTGATACATCCACCAGCCTCCATATTAACCGCCGACGTGGGTGTCGAGCCACATCCGCAACACATTACCGAACAAGCTATCGTTTTCCACTGAAAAGAAACATTCGATACGATTTATAAATTTGATACTATCGACGTATAAAGACAAAGAAAAAAGGAAGAATGAAAGGATTTTTTTTTTTTTTACACACATATGGATTCGATTTTGAAATATATAAAAAGATTTTCTTCTTTCTTAAGAATAAATAAAGATTTATTTATATCGTGCCTTGGGATCGACGCTCCTTTTTATCGCATTAATAAGGTCGGCCCTTAAACTTTCCATCTGTCGTAATCCTAGTCTAGGTACAACGTCTTTCCCTACAACTACGGACGTCGTAAATTCTTGAGAATATTGCTGAGCTGGCATACTGAGCAATCCACCGGGTGGTGCGAAAGAAAAACATATCAAATCCGGATATTCTTGCCTAAGTAAAATTGCAAGTATTGCGGCGGTGCCTGCACCAAGAGAATGACCAACCAATGTCAATCCAAATTGATCGGTTCCTCTCGAAGGATCCTGTTAAAGAAGAAACGATTGAAAACCAACATATTCGTATTTATCGGCTGATCTGCTGCTATAGCTTATGTATGTATGTATACGTATGATCGAATAACTAATCATTGACGTGAAATTGTGCAAACGTTTATACCAGGAAACGCTATCGATTGTGAAGGGAACTAGGCCGTAACACACGTTTTAGCTTTGTACCTTTGATAGCGCTCGCGCGATAATGTTCTCTTCTTGAAGCTTTTTGCGTATGTATTCTGCGGCTTGAACCATACCCTTATGACCTAGCCAATCGTCTTTCGGCGGGGTTAATGGTAATACTTCACCTTCCGCATTTAAATCTGTTAAAACGTCTTTCATACTGAGCGTCCCTCGTATACTAATGACAACCTGAGAAAAGAAAAAGTAAAAAACAAATGAGAAATAGTTAAATAATAAAATTTAATTAAGGTAAGGTTTAGTTTAGTAAGGTAAAGTTAAAACGAAGGAATCACATAATTATGTGATTAATAACAATTATTTATTGAAAGTAAAAAGTTAGGTGATATACGGCAAGATTCTCGAGAAAATTTTAATGAAATTCATTAAACGATTTAAAGCGATTTTTAAAGAGGAAGGATCGCAAATTAAAAGGACCAACTTTTTACTGTGTGTTCGTATTTAATGATTCAAACTACGAGGGGTAGAGAGGGAGGGAGGGAGGAAAAGGAAAACCTTTTTTTTCGTGTAATCGAGCGCTACGAAAAATGGTGTCTCTCCGACGTCCACATGAAAGGTCGCATAAACAACTTCGACTTCGCCAACTTTAACCATTTTCCTTAGAGCCGTATAATTGCATTGACAACAGTTATCTTCCACTATCGTAGCTTCGTCCTCCTGATTGCCACATGGAAAGCAAGTACACCTTAGCCTTGAATAAGTAGAAAAAAATAAATGTCACTTCATTATGAATTCACTTGTTATTTTAGAAACGGAAATGATTTTACCGAATGTAAAAGACACGATTGTATTTAAATAATATGATTATTTAATTATCATCGACCTCGATGAACCGCCGCATGAAAAAATTTGTATAATCAAGATCCGGCCACATACATTAATATTTTCTAGAAGGTTTATCGATTCAACAAAATGTTAGATCGGTAAATTATTACTACGATTAAGTTTTCGCATAGTAAAGTCATTTCAATTTCGCACGATCGTTAAAGGGAGAATTGGTCAACCTCGAATAAGTGATCATGTCTAATATCCGGGTATACTGAATGCTTAGGACGTGATCTTCGAAAAAGGATTACCTCGTGCACAACTGGCAGAGTCCCGTAGAATGATTAATGAGGAACATAGGCCAACCGTAGGCAGCGAGAGCGAAGTGCATATAATGAATGGCCAATTGAAAATGGCCCAGATCGCCGTCCTCGGTCAAGGAGAGAAACTTAGTACGAGGCGTTACTGGTACGCCTGAGAGGAACTCATACGTGTCGTTTTTCTTTTGCTTTACTATCAGTTCTCTTTCAACTTTTTGAAACTTTCGTAGAAGCACCAGCCCGGCTACAACATCTGATGGTACCACGTCAAGGTCACGGAAAAAGTCGCTCAACAGTCTGGCAATGTCAGCGAAAGAGTTCTATGAAATACGAATACTTCTTTAGCGAATTATCGAACGTTTCCTTCTTTACAATGAACTCTACTTTGTTTTTTTACTTACTCTACTTCGATCGGAATTTCCCATACAACAAAACAACAATCTGCATCTGTTGTCCCAGCTATCTTGATAGGCACGTATAACTTTTCTGTAAAAAAAAGGAAAAAAAAAAAAAAAAAAAAAAAAAAAAGAAAAATAAAACAAAAATATGTCAACTAGCCGACAAAAATTTGTTTACAATTTTTCCACCACTCTGGTAGAAACGAAAAAATTTATCTATCTTAAGCTATTAATATCATCAAGTATCTCCATATCGGAAGGGTAATGATGTATCTTCATATAGGCTTTGATCGATCGCTTCGAAATACCTAGCCACTGGAAAAGATAAGAGCTAGACTGCTTTTAAAAGTATAGCGTGAATAATGAAAGCTTGAGAAAGTAGGAGAATACGATATTCTTCCAAATATAGATTTCTATATAACAGAACTATTTGATAAAACTATATTTTTTTGTTTTGTCCTTTTTTATTCTTCGATGATAGATCTACAAAAAAAATCTACAACATTCACGATCGTACTGTTCGACGGAAAGTAATAAAAAATGGGGAGAGAGAGAGAGAGAGAGAAAGAGAGAGAGAGAGAGAGGGAGTGAGAGGGAGAATTACCGTTGTCGCCAATTTCGGTTTCTGCTGCCGCTGCGTTTATAGTGTAATCTACCGCTCCTCGATTCCGCCTCCCTCATGCTACGTTGATATTTCTTCATTTTCACCCAGGATCTGCCAGCGGCGTCGTACGTACACCATACCGTCACCATCACCGACGCCAACACACACCAATTCGATATCACCAAACCTACGAGTCCATGAATTTTTCAGCTAGTCCCTACGTACTAGCGATCCATTTTCGATCTCTGCGGTACGTTTAAACGCGCGAACGAGCGAAAGAGAAAAAATAAAAGAGATAAAAAAGTATTCCAAAAATGAGTCAGATATCGAACACTTTAAAAAATTTCTTATTACTGATTATTTACAGATATAGTTTAGAATATATTTTATGTATAATTTTAATTCGTTCTTTTTATTTTAAATTATCAATTATTTATTTATTTATTTATTTATTTTTCAATTTTTTCCTACAAATATGCGCTTATAAGTAGGCATCATTTTACACATTGTCAACAATTATGTTGACGAATGCCATCTATTAGAAACTTACTCTAATCCTTACGATATGCAATACATTTATATATGCACGAAGAAAGGTTAATGGTTGCCTACTAATAAGCGTTAAATAATTTCTTATTGATAGATGGCGCTCGCTGACATAATTACCGACGATGTATGAAACCTTGCCTATTGACAGGCGCGATATTTTTTATAATTTTATAAATTAATTATATATTGATATTTGTTTATCACATTCCTAAGATATTTTTCATGAATTTATAAACTCACCCAGCATCACATCCTTAGCTTGGTCCACAGGGCAAGTTTGATAGAATCGTGTTAACCAAGTTATTCCTGCACACAACCATCCTGCTTCTACCAATAAGAGGACTGAAAAAAATAAATTACACGTAATATTTATAAATTATGCATAAAATAAATCATTTGGGATTTCGCAGGACAATTATGTATATAAATTTTCGTTAATAGGCCTAGTATATTATTTAACGATTGTTGAAATAACGAAGGCTTTGTTCGATGAAAACGGAAATGAATGACGTGTTCACGTCGATGTGCTTGTCATAACTTTACGGTGGATAAGGTTGAAGGTATTGGCAATGCTTTCTTCTAGCATCAAACTCGATGCAGCTTACGACAAAAGCATCTCTACTTCTGAGAAAGAGAGAGAGAGAGAGAGAGGGAGTAATCCGTTCGATGATGTTCGATGACTTAGTGTTCGAACGAACGAACACTAAGAGGCTTCGAAAGAAAAGCATTTGACCTAATTTACCGTCTTCTAAGTTATCTAAACACATGTATACATTTATACAAAGAGAATTTTAATAATCTCCTTGTCGTTTTCATATTGTTTCGAAATATCGTATAAAAAATATGTAATAATAAAAAAAAATCAGTGTAGCTATATTCGTACGTAGAATGACGAAAAAAAAAATCGAAGATAAAAAAGCTATTCGCGATCCCCATAACGATTTTACCAATCAATCGGACGTGCTCGGAAAGGTTATCGAATTTTTTCCATCCAAAACCATAGAGATTTTCTTCGGGAAATAGCAGACCACATCGTTGGACTCGTTCCAAATTCGTTGATACTGCAGTACCATCTCTCTTTTCGTAAGATAGTTCAAACGAAGTAATTTCAGTCTGTTCTCGAAAATATTTAATGAAACAGAAAGAGAGAATATCGAAGTAATATTGATTTTTAAAATAAGTAAATGTACATTCAACGAAACACGAAGTTTGATCGAGAGAGCAAAAGAAAAAAAAAAGAAGAAAAAAAAAAGAAAAACAAATAAAAAGAACGTTTCGTTGATATATCACTGAAACAATATATTTCTCTCGTTTCTCGAAAGTCTTTTCGCGTACTCGAATTGTAGAAGTCATCACACATATACGTTTTCTGCTCCCTAAGCCTAAATTCTCTCCCCTCATGAGTGATCGTTTATTACGTCGAAGAACTTAAGGGTGGAGAGCCGAGTCCTTATTAATATTCGCCCTGTTGCCCTGAGGAGATTCCAAGCATCGGTGAAGGTAAGTGGCTCGTGCCACGAAACTTTCGTTTAACGATTCATTTCCTTCCTCGTCAGTCAATCAACAAAGTAGAAAAATTAAATGTGATTTAAAAGGACAAGATGTCTGTCCAATAATTACAATGGTCTATGTAAATAAATTTTTGCTCTAGACGTGATCGAGACAATAAAATGTCTGATCTCTTTGTGACACAGATAAAAGAAAATGTCAACGTGAAAGGTTAAGATATTAATACAATGCATCAATCTTCGTAGCAGAGAAAACGAGCTATAAAATTCTTGAAATATTCTCTTTTATGTTTCTCAATTATACAACATTATCTTCATATAAGTTCTTACGTATCAAAGCCAAATTATAAACTCTTTCCTTTCCCTATTTGAATGATTTTTAATAGTTGGTATCGCAAAAAAAATTCAAATCTTGAAGGGCAAATGATAAGACAAGTAAACAATGTTCGCCAACGTGAATCTAAACATTGACTTTGTCTGAGGTACTTTCTATGATAAATTTTTCAAGTTATATTTCTTTATGATGAATATGTATAAATATGTATATAAATATAATAAAATATATTAATAATTTACTATACTCATTTTTACTATACTTTACTATACTACGATACAAATATTCTATTCAGAAACGTAAATATCTTATCGCTAAAAAAGCAACTCGATTGTTCAATATCATTTATATAAAATAAATATAATGTAACATGCAAAAAACATATTTTTTCTTAATAAATACTTACATAAGCGAATATAAAGTATGTATTGCATCGGTGCCCTCACCGCAGTGTCCAGAATACTGCCTCTCGTTGCAAGAAAACAGATTGAGAACTCTACTACCATGGAGACTATGAAAAGCACGAGATAGCCTAATATGTATTCCCATAGAAGAAATATACACATAACACTGCGATCCCATTGAAGGACTCCCAATAGGACTCCAAGTACTGTCACCCTGTAATAAAAGACATATAGCTTATATAAAAAACAGAAATTATTATTTTATTTATTTATTTTATTTATAAACGTTCTCTCTGATTTTATTATCCTTAATAAAAATTATGTAAGCGAAGTAAAAAATTAACTAAGTAATTTCTGTGCGAAAAAAAAATCAATAAAACGTCTTAGAAATTCGTCTAACTCGAAAAAAAAGAAAAAGAAAAAAGAAACTTTCGATATATAAAAATAAAGTTACGTATCTCTTGAATTTTCTCTCACTTTCGATATCACAATGGAGTAAGAATAACACGTGGATTCAGACTTAGGGATTCTTGCTTAGGGCCATGCGAAACTGAAAAAGACCAAGGAACACGTTTATAACGGAGAAGGTACGAGAGACAAGTACATACGTAAAGGGCAAAAAGGAATGAAAAGAGAGCTGTGTGAAAGATGAGGAAGAAAAAGAAAGGACGGTAAGGGGAGGATAAAAAGGGGATCGTTGCAATGCGTTCTGACTTTGCTTTTTGTCTAAATCCAATTCGATGTATTTACATATGAATCTTTAAAGAAATATGATCCACTTTCAAACTTTGTATTGTTCGAAGTCTAAATCGATTGAACTTTTCTAAAAGTTCAATGATATGTAAAAAAAAAGAGAAAAAAATAGAATGAAAAGCAGAAGGAAAAAACTTCGAGTTCATTAATATTCGATACGACCGATTATAGTTACAGGTTAATCCATTTGCAACGTGATGCATTCTAGATGCACTTGAAAGCTTTCAAGTCGTTAGATCAACCGGAAATGACCTTCAGAGATCAGATCAGTGATTTTCGACAGCGAGTTGCGGCGATGTGCCCTTCGATGCTACCAGTTAATCGCATTACCACGATCATTTGCCTCTATAACGAGGTCGCCTTGTACCAACACAAATGATGAGCGACAGAATGGAGTGAATTGCTTTTGAATGGAGCTTTGTGTAAATGCAATATAAATTCATATTTATGTATATATATATATATATATATATATATATATATATATATATATATATTATTTAATGTAAAGTAAAATATTGTGGTTACATAAACCAAATTAAAAAGAAAAAAAAGAAATAAGAAAAAAACGAGAGCAATGAAATTAGAGATTAATCGGTAAGCACGTTTAATAATTGTCGTTAATGAAAGTGTTAATTAATTCATGAAAATCATTTAATTTCTTCGTTTTACAAAAATTGTTCGTGATCATGGTGAGACGCTGAGAAACGACTCTAACGAGCTCCATCGTGACAAAGTTTGTAGAACAAGTACCACTCCATTCCCATCGCTAGAAGAAGCCCCATGAGAGTGAGAGAGAAGTATATAGAGGAAGAGGCAGAGGCAGAGGCAAAGACAAAGAGAAAAATAGAGAGAGAGAGAGAGGGAGAGAGAGAGAGAAAGAGAGAGAAAGAGAAGATGGTTAAGAACTAGAGACGAAGGGCCGACGAAGTCTTGGATGCTGCGTGGTCCGTTGTATCGATTTACCTTCCAGCAGCTTTTCCGCAGTTTCCATCATATCGACCGTATAGCACGTTTCTCTCTTTGTTTATGTGCTTTAGAAACGAGTGCATTTATTTCGCATTCTTCCTACCAACGACCAGCTTGTTTGTATCACAAACACGTTCATCTCAAAAATATTGCCAAGCTAGGAGACATTACTCTTTTACATTTATTCAGTTTTTTGTCGCTGTAAGTTCCTTCATTTCACGTTATTCATGAAATTGCTAATTGTAATACCTTTAATGACATTAAAATATAAAACAGAATCGTTCGTTTCAGAGTTTGTAAACGTAAAAGCAGTTTTGTCCGCTATGATATTTTTCCGTATACAATGTGACAATTACAGCCGACTTTTCGATTAATTAAATTTCTTATTTTAAATACCACGAGGAAAATAATACGAAGAAGGACATATCAACTTGTTTAACGAGACTTCGGTTAACAAGTTCTAAACTTTACTACGAACTTGAATTATCGTATCAACTGAAAATGACTATGTGTTTATAGAATGAGAAATAGCAACACGATAATTCATTATATGATATACGTGATAATTCACGTTACTTGAAATCAAATGACACGTAATTCATAAGCATAAATCACAAAGAGGATTGGAAAAAAAAGAAGATAAGGATTTTATTCTTTTTCGAGAGAAATAAATAAATAAAAAAACGGGAGTTGCCAATGTGTCTGCTTAATCTACGAGAATAAGACGAGAAGACAAGATAAAGATAAGAAGGACAATCCTGTATTTCCGATCATATCAAAAGTGGGTCAATTGACGTTACTTCCGTTTCTTATGTTATCCGTAATGCAATCTCTCACGTATGTAATACTAGAGAGAAAAGCTTCGATATTTATATTTTACTTTATAACAGACGTCCTCGTTCTCGAAGCTCGAAATGTTAAGACTTACGGAATAGAGGAAAAAAAAAACAATGAAAGAGAGACAAGCTGACGAAGACGAAGAAGAAGAACAAGGGTTAAAAAAAATAATAAAAAGCTGGTACGCGTGAGCTTTTGAAAAGCACTAGATGAAAGTTACTCTTTTGTCGCTTGTACATTTCCTACTTCTCGTACATCGGGTATCATTTGAAGTTGTCTGCCTTGAAGAACGGGAATATATTGCATGGTAGTATATCGCGAATGAAAAAAAGAATATCTTTATCTATATGAATGCGTGTACGTATATCAGTGTATATATATGTATGCGTTTTAAGCGAGTTCGTCTACTACATGATCAAGCAGCACATACATTTCTTTGACGAATCGTTGATGAAAAGAGAAACGAAAAAACCCCATGTACAAACATGTATGTGAAATTTTTCTCTGGCAAAAAAAAAGAAGAAAAAAAAAAAAGAGAAAAAGAGAGAGAGAGAGAGAGAGAGAGAGAGAGAGAGAGAGATAAATGCATCGACGAAAAGAAGCGAAAGGGAAGATTTGAATTGTTCCGATTGATCGCTTGGAAAATGTCTACATGTCTTTTATTGTTGCAGCCGTTTTCTTCTATCAAAAGGATGCTCAAAATCAACGATTTTCTTATCCTATATAGGTAAAAATATCCTCAGAGATAAGAAGCGAAAATCAAAGAGAAGAAAAGTTGTTTTTTTTTCAATCTCGAGATAAATGATAATGGTTTCTCCTTATCTTTCTCTTTTACTCTACTATTACGTATTTAAAGACAATGGAAAAACTATCTACTTTTTTTCCTAACAACGACAGGTGCTTTATAATCCTGCGAAGCTCTCGATAAAAAGCAGCTACAGTTCATTACCTCCTATTGTCGATTAATTTTATATTATTATATGTATATAAAATTCTAAATGATTGTTGTTTATTATTAGCAGACAAAAAAGAAAAAAGGAAATATTTCAGATTAAAAAGAGCGTAAAACTTTTTAATCAAACGACTATATTATCAGATTTTAACCAATTGAAAAAAGCGTCGAATAAATATAACGTTCAGTTGCTTCCATTTAATTTCAACTCTCACAAAATATTTCACTTAGAGGATCGTTGAGAGAGTTAAATACATATATATACATACACATACATATATATATATATATATGTATATATACAGACTAGATTTGAAAAGTTTTACGCTTCAAATAGACTTTTATATGAATAATGTATAAATTCGCTCTTGTTTTAAAACATCGATACGCTTTAGTTCTTTGACCAGTTTCGTAAATAACAAAATTCATCAAAGAAATTTAACTCAATCGTTTTAGATTCAATAGAAATTAGTGTGAAAAAAAAGATTATTTTATATAAAGAAACATTGATTATTTAAGAAATAAAATAAATATATTCTAAATTTAACCTAAACGAGTGTCATTGACTCGAACAGTTGCCCCCTGGGTGCAGCCATATAACGATATCGCGTCCGTTTGGTTTAATTTTTCTACCAACTCGATCCTAATTCGATTACTTCGTGCGATGGTGAATTGATGTATTGAATATCTAACGGCAAAAAAAGAAAAAAAGAATGAGCCATGGAAATGATCGCAGAAGATCTATGTCGATAATGTTTTCTTCTTTGTGAAAATGAATCTGCATTATCGAATTCCAATTAAATTATTACTTTAATTTAGTACGACATGTCTAATCATAATTTCGAAATGGTACACGATATCTATTTTCACATAATTTATATATTTCTCTCTCTCTCTCTCTCTCTCTCTCTCTCTCTTTCTCTGTTGGATATACATATCTATGTGCTATATATTTAACTATAATAACAAATTAGCTGAATTAAATTTAATAAAATATTATACACTTTACCTTTGATATCACGGTAGAATATAGTTATTAATTGTTTACAATCTATATAAGTAAAAAAACAAACGAATAATTTTTTGATACACTGTGTAGGCGTATACGAATCTAAAAAAAATATATTAAAATTTCGTATGAAATCTTTAAAATGAGGTTATGTACATATATAAATGTTGTTAATTAATCGAAATAAAAACTCACGAGTTAACAGGAAGAATATTGTCCATTTTTAACGGGAAGATGCTTTTATACTTCTTTTTGGAAATAAAAAGATATATTACGTTCTTTAACCTATATGGAAATAATAAGTCTCACTTCTAAGAATTTATATACATATAAGATCATGCTTGGAGAAGCAAAACATATCAAATTTCTATGAATTCTTACGATCGCCGAGCTCAATTCCAGATATTCGTGTGCTTGTGTTGCAATATGCGCGTGTTTGATGTCTGTGTACAAGCAACGCGAATGAGAAAATTTCATTTTTATTGCCTACTACCTTGACATTAAAAACAAGTATTTTTCAAGAAATTATATAGATCACTATGACAATAATTTCTCTCAGAATTTTTATAGGTCAGTCGTATCCAAATATATAGATCGAAGTCTTCTTTTTTCCAACATTTTATTTCACGTCACATTCGTTGCTTCAATTTCTTCTTCTTCAAGCGAACCGAACATTTCCGAAAATATCCGATTACTATCGAACCGATATTTTAATAAAATAACGAAATGAAATTAAAATCAAACGTAAATACTTCATATTATATATTATTAGACATTAATAAATGTTAATAGATATGTATAAATAACGAAATGATTTATTAATAATAATATTTATATATTATATATATATATATATATATATATATATATATATATATATATATATAAAGCTATTAATGATCAATTTTATCGTTACTCAATTTTCTTAAATTTTCATTTTTCTTAATAATTTAAATAATGTTTTATTATAACAATAATACTAATAATTTTGTGTTCTTTTTTCCTTTTTCAGCTACAATGAAAGAAGAATCACCAAAGTAGAATTATGTTTGTGTTAATGTATCATTTTTTATTATTTTGTGGTTAGGATGCTCATCGTGTAAGGGATTAACAATGACTCCAGTAAGTAAATTTTATTTTTTAAAGTTTCTTCAATAATATGTTAACAATTTATTATATTAATTATATTGTTTTTAATCCTAATTGTACTATTAAGAATTCTAGTTTGAAGATTAATTTATTTTTACGACTAATATAAGACGAGAAAGATAAAATGTTCGATTGACTTTAACCTAAAAATTGAGATATTTAAAAAAACATGGATTTATTTTTATCTCATTTTTTTAATTATCTTATTTAACTTTTAAATCAACAATTTTAAATTTATCAATAATGCAATTTATTGAAAATGATTGGAAGTATGTTAATTCCATAGTAAATTTATAATTATTCAAAAATAAATTGTATTTTTTAATTTAAAGTTTAATGTTAAATTTATAATTAAATAGTAATATATAAATATGGAATTTAATAATACACCAATATGTTAATATCTAGTATAAATCTAAAAGTAGTTATTCTAAGAAGCATATACTTTGTATATATCTAGGATGTACAAATTATATGTCAAAATGATGTTAATTAAATCGAGATAGCTGTATTGGAATTTTTAATAAGATATCCAATAAATAATCCACGCTCTTTCTCACAGATAGGTCAGGATAAAGATGAGATTGATGCACCTTCAATCGACTTCGATCGGATCGAAAGAATGTTTATTAAACGTGATTGATTAGAATGACATCATAGTCCGCGAATATCACGTGGTGATATTTGAGTCGTTATTGCGATCAATCTAAATTTAAATCATATAATGCAAGTACAATTAACTTCATACTTGAATATGTTTAAGGAAATATTTCTTTTTAAACAGATAGACATATTAGATAACATAACAAAATAATTTTTTACAGAAACGGATTGAAAATCTTAAAATAATTATTTTATTTAATTATTCTTATATAGCCTCTTTCTGATATCCTGTTGGTAATTATCTAAAAACGTAAAGAAGAACTTTTCAAACGAAGGAAGATACATTAGGAACAAATTGCATCTCTATCAAAGCTGATGATTTGAGTCATTAATTAGTTTGAGGTTTGTTGACTACACACTAACTGCAATAGTACATAGAAAAGTACTTATATCGAGGTAGATGATATGAAACCACAGAATAGCTAGCACATGATGTCAGTCCCTTGTATATGTCAGTGGAAAGTGCAACCCAAACGCGTGCCGTTGCAATTTATCGCGTATATGCCGTTGGGCGAAACTTCAATTAAGTTACGAGTTAGAACACGAAAGTTTGTTCTACTTGAAGAACATTTTGCTTATGATTAAACGATGAATGCAAAGTGGATGCATATTAAATGTACTTAAATGTTTTATTTTACGACGCTCGTTATTATTAAGCTAGAGAACTTATTTCGTCATTAACGATCGGTATGAAGAAACGAAGAATCATAAATCAAGTATACTGTCAACGTTTTATATCTATATTTACTATGTAAAGCGATTAATTGCCAACGTTTTCTTGAATAGAACAATAACGATCGTTCTTCCATCGTTCCAATTTGCTCGAATGGTTCTGCTTACTCGAACTACTTGAAATAGAAGTAAGTCGAAGATCGAAGAAGACTTGGATAAGAAACAGACAATGGATCAATATACAATTCTACAAATCAATATACGATAATACCATAAAATTCAATAGTAAGACTATTCTCTAAGAGGAAATCCAACAGTATAAGAACATCGCGTGATTTTCCTGCGTGTCTATAGACCATTTATTCGAATAAAAGAGTTAATAAGACCGTCGATATCGTTGAGCATCGAATAACATAAAACTGTAGGTCGAAAATGGCAACCAGAGAATCGTTCGGAGATTACGTTATTTCGTGATAAAGATATATATTTATCGTTTCCCTACTCTTCTATAGCATTCTCACGACATCGTGTTAATAATAACAGTAATAATAATAATAAAATAATAATAATAAAGAGTAGAAAACTATTAAATCAAGTAAAATATTCATGTGTGTTTATAAGAAATCGTTCTACTTAGTGTTAGTTATTTCTCGTATAACAATTAATTGATATTCTATCGTAAAGTATATGTATATATATATATATATATATATATATATATAATTAAATATTTATATATTTATATACCTAGTCTTTGTAAGTATTTCTTAATACTCTGTATAGCTATACATGAAAATTTTTTCGTGAAGAAGTAACGTTAAAAAAAAGTAATAACATGGAAAATAGTTTCCATATCGAAAAGCTACTTTGAAAGTTGCTACAAGAAGAAAGAAGGGTCAGCTCTCTATCGAACGTCGAACGATTCGAGAACACGATATATTCCCGTTGGTACTTTCGTCGTTCATCGTTGTTCTCGTCATAGAAAAGAGAAAGAGGAAAAAGACAAAGAACGATTTAGCACGGTAGGGTGCCAGCACCCCAAAACCTACGTGGCGAACCCCCAAGCTTACCCCCGCCTATGAATGAGTCGCAAAACAAAAGGGGGAAGTTCGATGGCGAATTTCGTCCGAGCAAGGGACTGTCGAAGGGTCATGTGGGTGGATTTGCATTGGTTCTTGGAGACGATTTACACCCTCTCCTTCTGTGCACACATATAGTATAGTATACTAATTTTTTATGCAACTTTTACTATCACAATTTTCAACGGACTGCTTTACGCATTTTTATTTATTTATTTATTTTTTTAATTCTTTTATTTCTTTTCCTACTCCCTTCGTAATATTATTATTCAAATGTTTGATCAAAAGGATTCTATGCCAATGCAAATATGCAATCGACACTTTCGAGAGCTCTGCCAAGATTGATTTTACGGAACCGTCTTTATTTCGCATCTGCTATGTCACGATAGGGTTCCACATTGAATTAAAGGTTCGCTTGATTAAAGGGACTAGGCAACCTCCGACCTCTTGAATTTACGACGATCGATAATAACGATAGTGATTTCCTTACTAGATTGGAACGCTCTTATACAAGTCGCTACGATGAAATTTTCTTATGGAACTTTCTGATCTTCTATATTAAAGCATTCGTTTTTTATATCATAAAAGGAGGGAAACCAAGAGAGGAAACAATTTCTACATTCTAATCAATTTTCGAACGAAGCAAAAAGTAAAAATGTATCATTGACGTAAGTTCACTTTCAAACGTGATACATAAAAATAGATTGATGATCGGAGATGAGTATACAATTCGTTTGTAAGTTTAGCAGCACGTTACAGAAATTTTTTTTTAATTTAACTGCATAAAGAATGAAAAAATTATGAGCACGATAAGTTCACGTTACAATTTCTTTATTTCTTTGATTTTATTTTCTATCATTTCACCATTACGAAACGAAGAGCAGATAAGCCTAACTGAAAGAGAAGAAGAATTCGTAGATTTCTATTTTCAGCAGAGCAGAGTTACGTGTCAGGCCTGTCGGTTGAGTGGCAACGAACATTCACCGATTGTCACAACAAGCGTGGCAACCGAAAACATTCTACGTCTTGCACGAACCCTTTTTCATACATTCTATATCCTTTCTACGAAAATACGACAAGGCAATGTCCTTACGCGATAGTTAGTTCGATAAAAATCATACTACTTTGTAATAGTTACTTTTCTTAACAAAAAAGTGCATTCTAAAATTAGCACTGTGATATAAAAAATGTATCGTACTCGATATCGATTCCAGCACGGAAAATTTATGGTATTAAGTATTAAATAAAAAGAGGAAAATGACAAATTATATAACGAGAAGTAATTTGCGTTCTCATTTTAGAGTGAAGATCTCGAGATAGTAAATAATGATTCTCCGTGCTTTACTCCTACAACTTCCTAAGTTCTAATAGACTAAGAATTATAAAAATAACTAATAAAATTCTCAAGGATTCAGATAATTTTTATCAATTCGTCATCCTTCTTTTAACTAGAAGAACGTTTCGAAATGTTACATTTTTTTAGGTATAGGTATTAAACTATACAAATAGGTCAGAAACTTTGTTATCATTGAAGTCATTTTTAAAAGCAAAAATAAAAGTACGAGATAAGTATAGAAACGCGCTAAGTAACTTTTATTTCAAATCCGTGTTACGTACATACGTACAAACCAAAAGAAATAAAATTCTCCAATGTAAACGTTAACACATACGATCAAAGTTAATTACAAATGCACATTCTCGACTTTGCCATGGTTACTCTAATTGCACATTCATGTCGTCGCGAATGTTCCTAGAAACTGAAGGCAGTCTCTGTCGGAAAGGGGAAGAGAAAGAGAGAGAAAGGAAGGGGTGGGAGGGAGAGGAGAGAAAAAGACGTACGTTGCAGATAAAATACAGAGAATGAAAATGATTCGAGTATTTTAACAATGAAAGGACGTGATCCTATTTTAATTCGCAAATAAATTCAAAGCACGTGTAATGTGCTCTTCATTCAGATTACGAAACAGACATATCCGGAAATACGTTAGTCCAAGTTTTATACGAACGTGATATTATTTATTATTCCAAACGTAAAAGTATTCCTTCGTAAAAAACAAAAAAGCAAACGATATAACAAGAAATATTATTTACACGTAAAAACATGCTTTGTAATATTCACAATTACGATATTTTTTGATTCCAGTCGCATAAGATCAGAAGTATATGCAACGAGCGTATATATAATATAGTGCAAAACGAAATGTCGGTGTGAAATATATGTACGTATATTGGAAAGCCCTTAAATGATTCATGGGGAGCATGACTAGCGGGGGTATAGACACCATTCAGCAAGCGGCGACACCCGCCGCACATGACGTATTGATCCTCGAGAGGCACGTTCGCGGCTACCTTTCTTCGATTTCCAAAAGCAAGATGCTAAACTTAAAATTCTTTTTTTTTTCTTTGTTTCTTTTTTTTTTTTCTTCTTTTTCTTTCGTAAAGACTCCTTGCACTCCCTGCACAAAGCTCAATACATTGCTGCTGAGCACGTAACAGGGGTAACCCTCCTACTAGAGCTCTTTTCGTGATACTCGATGCATTATTTTTTCACATTATCACGTGAAAATGTTTTCCGTTAAAAATACACATGACTATATATTACTATCAGATCGTTTACATAATACTAAGCTATACATGTATATGTAGATTGAGAACACTGATATAGACTCGAACTACTGTTTTAAATGAAATCCAACATACATACATATATACGAGAAATCAAACTACTTTGGAAAGAGAAATTAATGATACGGATAGAAATTCACATGAACGCCATAAATTTGATTTGGTTTTGATGCTTCGAAGCTTTTAAAGATTAACTCTTTGAACAAAAAATGTAATCGAATTCTTTAGCGAAATTTGGAATACTCGCGGAATCGTTGAAAATAATTCAATCAGATAATTCGTACGAGCTTTCATGGGGGAATTCATTCGTAACGTTAGTTTATTACTCGATATAAAAATGACAAATTGCTTTTAAAAATGGTTTTTAAAGTGCAACGTTTGAAATGTTCTTTTCTATTGTTAAATTTTACATCATTGATATACATTTCTTTGATATTTATGTAAATATAAATATTTACATTTTTAAGTTTAACATATGTAATGAAATAAGATAAATATTTTTTTTGTACATAATTTGATATCTTTTTTTATGCTCTGTTTAGAATCTCTACAGTATCGTTCTATACGTATGAAATTAAATGACAACAGGAAAGCTTAGGATTCGTGCTCCGTATCTAAAATAGCGTCGGAGTTTGAATTTCAATAAGCCGACATTATCGTTATTAATTTAGTGGATTTTCCGCTAAATTAGAAGGGATTACTCTGTCTAATAGTTAGAGTCGGATCTTGTACACAAAGTACCTCAAAGTCCATCACATTCCATATAGAGATCTTCAAAGAGTTAACCCAACGAGTTAATCAATAAGATACGAACGCAAATTTATGACAGGTCAGTGGACAAGACGCAAACTTTCAATTATATTCTACATTTATCAAATCAGATAGAAAAATCGTAACTGCAAAGATTATTAAAAGTTAATAAAATATCTGAATAATTTCACGATGATGCCTATGTTAATCATTTATTATACATTGGAACGTAATGAATGGACACTCTAGATAAGAAACATAAACAAGAACGAATCATACTTACTGAACCGAGTGAATATATAGAAGAATGAAAAATGGTATAAACAAATCATCGCTGCCGAATTTCCAACGTCTACCAAATGCAATAAAACCAGGCATTATGATCCTGAAGCTTCAATTAAGCCAACCGCTGCTCAATTTTCAGAAACTAAGAATATTAAATGATGACATCACTATTATAATAATTATAATAATTTCTGTTCAATTGATGATCCGTCTACTTGACCAGGAAAAAAAGAAGAGAAACACGTGACTGGTCAAGCAACGCGACGCGACGAGAATACAAATTCTTGCGAAATAATGAGTTCCACGGCACAACTGATGGTCCATTGATACGATAACAACTTGAGGAGAGAGGAAGAGGTAGAGAGAGAGGAAGAAAAGGTCGAGAGCTCCCACGTGGAGATAATTTCATATACGTAGTGCTGTTCGTAACAATGTTCCAAGACTTCCCTCGAGCCGGAAGTTGTGCCTCGTTGAACGCCACCATTCCGAAGTGTGTACCAAGTGAGATCGACAAAACAGTAATGGTTAAATGCCGGGAAATTTGAAATCGATCGTCCAGATGGCGATTTTGATTTGTCATTTGTAATTTGCAATTTGTAAATTGTGAATTACAGTTTGCAGTTGCAGTTGCAGTTTACAGTTGCGAATTGTGAATTGTGAATTGTCAAATCACAACCACCATCTGAATAGGGAACGTTCACCAGGAACGTTCTTTATCTATTGTCTCGAGACTAGAATCGTTTGATATGAGATTCGTTTTGTATTGTTAACGATCGTAATGGAAGAACCTGAGTAACAATATATATGTACGTAGAAAACAAAAAATTCACCGATCTACCAGACAGTTGTACGAGCTGAGAAAATGAGAAAAATTATAGGAAGAAAAAGAGAGAGAAAGAGATAGGATTCGTTAAGAGTGTCGAGATATCGACGATGCTCGCCAGAACGAGTTTTAATTTACGGTTCTGTCAACTGGTGCAAAGGAAGGACTCGTGCAGAACCGTATGATACTGTACGTACTATCGTATATCGAGAAACAGCCGATTACTCGCTCTACGAAAATGGAATGGACGCTCGCCAATTTCCTGCCATTCGCTCATTGTATTTCGCGTTCTTTGTCACGATCCGCCGAGCCTGTCCTCGTTGAATTCGTACATATGTGAATTACCGATTATCCAAAACGTGGAGATTTTCTGTCTACGGATCGTTAACAACATTTTCAGAGACACACGAGTCTGATATCATACGGAAACTGAAGATATAATATAATATCTTATATCTCTTTTATATAATGAAATAAGTCTCTTTTCTTTCTGTTTTTTTTTTTTTTTTTTTTTTTTTTTTTTTTTTTTTTTATATAAAACTAAAATAAGAATAAAATTTTTGAGCGAGATTATCAATAATTTTAGATTATAAGAAAAATAGAACAACCTTCAAAATGTTTAGCAAGTGCATTTTAAGATAATAAATTCTTTTAATGTAGATTATAACTTTGTAAATTGTAACAGTTTTTGCAATGAATAGTAATTAGAATGAATTATAATTAGTCATTGTTTATCATTTTTCAATTAAATTAATCATTTTATGTACAGAACAGTTATCTGTACGATTCGCTCCAACAGTTAAAATTAAATACAAGAATAAATGAAAACGAAAATCATGCATTTTTGTTGGTTTAAACAATGTAGATGGGAAACATACTAGGTCAAGAAGCAACTTAGGTATCTTTGCCTCTAGCAATTTAGCGTTACCTTCTCCCTCAGATCGTAAACGTACTTGAAAAGTTTTCGATGCTGTCCTACGTACTATATGAAAACAAAGTGAGAAGCCAGTATGAATTGACGTTTTGCGCGGGTAAAAAGTGGACTGGTTGAGTTTTGGAGTTAATATTCCATGTCAGAAAAAAAAAAACTCGTATATATTCTGTTTAGTTCGTTCGATAACATTTTCTGGCCCAATCCAAACAAATTCCTTTTAAATTTCGAATTTCTTGTGGGCGTAAATTGACATCGTTCATTATAAATCAAACATACATATGTTACGTGGACGCATTTATTCTATGAAAAATGAAATCCTTGAAAAAACAATGAATCCTTGAATGCTTTTAATTAAAATTCATAGAAATTATTGTAAAGGGAAGAATATAGGAGAGAGTTAGTGAATATAGATTTAATCGATGAATCAAATTTAAAATGAATACTCTATAACTTACCATATAAGATGCAAAATGAAGAGGAAGGCACCAGGTACAACGAGATCGTCGCTGCCGACGCTCCAGCGTCGTCGGAATACCACGATGCCAGGCATATCGTCTTCTCTTTTCATTCACTTCGGTTTCCATTCAAATACACGGACCCTCCTCATAGAAGGGCTCCTAAATGGCCGACGAACTTCAAGGATAACGATGAGTATAATTCTTCGTCCTCCTTCCTTCGGCGTTTCCTCGAAGAACCAGCGAAGAAGAGTATAAGGCGAGATACTGAGGTTGAGAAAGAAGAGGACAACTTGTTCTCGAGTAATTCAAGCTCCGAGGAGCCTCTTCGTCGATGACTTCGTCGATGATTTCGTCGACGAGCACGCCGTCGCGCACCACCAAGAACATAACGAGCGGCACGACGATTCCTTCTACCGACGACTTTCTCGTCCATTCTTTGTCGTTCCACGAGAAACACGAAACACCTTTCACGAAATTGCAATTTGAAGCTAAAACGTAGGTGAAAACATAAAAAGGATGATGCATCACGACAATTAGACACTATTCTATATAACTCTTTTATATTATTCTTTTATTCTCTTCAAAACTTATCCTTCAAATATATATATATATATATATATATGTATTTCACATGGTACTATTCCAACTGATAACATAAATGCTACTACGAATATGAACTTTTGAACCTGTGGATTCGCGATATATTTCATCGAAATAACTATCCCTCGAGATTTATTAGCGATGAAAACAAGAAGTAAAATCCTATTACAAGGATTATCCACTTATCGGGACTGGCACGTTCCACTGATCGTTGTATGATGAATGGAATAGCGCCATTGTGGTTTATTTTTTCTTTTTTTTTAATCTACGAACCAAATTTAGAAAAGATCGAATTACATCTTATGTAATAGATCTATCAATATCTTGCAACTAAAATTTATATGAAATTTAATTATCGATTCCGTTAATATTCGAATGATTATATTAGCAAATAGAAGGACGATAATATGTATGTTATTTAAGATAAATCAATAGATTGTAGAAGTCTAAAAAGTGTGAGAAAGTTGAGAAGTTTCTAGGGAGTTGAGAAACGTGGCCTATCAGTAACTCGAACAACGACCCTTTGTGAATACCAAGAGAATTATTATAGAAAGCGTTCAATAATAGAACCGTAGAATCTTTATTTCGTTCTTTTTTTTTATTCGTTCGAAAAAGAAAGATATAGAAGTTCTTTATTTTTAATAACTTTTGAGAAAATACTTTCTTAGAGATTTTTCAGGAAAAGAAAACTTTTCGAAATTGATGTTACATCTCACTCGAAGAAGTTTAAAGATCGTTCCAATAGAGATAGAGCATGCTAACTTTGAAAAGAGATTTTAAAAGGATTTCTTGCCGGTATGGAACATTTAATCTAATTAGTTCAAAAAGCGCCAAAACTTGTTCTATGTTTTAAGTGATATCTTATCGAATATCTCATTAACAATCTCGTTGGACGTATATATATATATGTATATATCGAAGAGTAAAATACATTTACTATAGCAAAATTTTTTGTAGAACATTACAAATGTAAACAGTTAGTACTTAATAATTAATCGAATAACGCAAAGCAGGACATCGGGAAAAATGAAAATAGAAGGCGCACTTGTTGCAAACGAATAGATATGAGAAAAAAAAAGAGAGAGAGAGAGATAGAGAATTAAACAAACGAAAACATTTTTTTGTAGAAAGGTGACTATATCAAAGAAATTTCGAGTGGGAAATAATCATTTGTTCGTACAAACATACACTTAATAAAGTTATAAATATAGATAGAAGTTATTACGTAATTTTCTTCATGCTATATTTTAGAAGCTTTTACAGACCAATGTATTGAGCATCTTTCAATGTTAAAAGATCGAGAAAATGTTGAAATCTTATACGATAGTCAAGATGCCAAAATACGTCCGAAATATATTCTCGATCTCATTCATCATCTCCTCTCTTCCTCTCTTTCAACTTTCACAAATTAGAGATCATTCCAAAAATTAAATGACATCATATTATGTTTCCTCGATCTGATTTCGATGAAAGTCAAAAAGAAACGTTTAAAAAAGAAAAAAAAATAGTCTAAAGGAAAGCTCACAATTGTTCGGAATTCATAAACATATAAACATAAAGATGAAAAGAGATACTTGAAAAGCCATGCGGCCGTGCGTCGGCACGCGACTATATGTGAGATTATAAATCTACATTGTAAATCGGTTCGTGTGAAAACAAGAGAATGGAAGAAGGATTGTAGATAAAGAGAAGGACACAATGAAACAGTCTATGAATACATATACACGTTCTTTCATATCCGATCCTTTCCACCGCCATTTCGCAGGCACGCACGCACGGACGATCGATAGACATCTAATTTAATTAGCATTCCGTTTCAAAATCGTTCAACTTACACTCGATAAGAAAGTAGACAGTAAGATTATTCTCTTCTTTTATAGGTTTTAAGTTAGTCTCCTTTTGTTTTCTTCTTAATGCGTAAATCACATTACTCTTGTATCACGAAGGGGGTAGAATTCGCCAAACGAATATCATTGACGTTTCAGCACGAAGTAATCGAAGAAGGGAAGAAGGCACGCCGGTAGTATTCGCGTCGTCGTATTTTCTAATATCTTTCCTCGAATAATCATCTTCATTCGAAGATCGTCGACGAACCATCGAAGAAATTGTTCCCTTCGGCTGGCCGATCGCGCGAGGCCGGCGCTACCTCGGCCGTAAACCCCTTTCAATTTTTCCACGCGTCCGAGACATCTCGTTTCTTCGAAATAAAACACACAGGAAACACCACACTGACAAAGAACGAAGGACAAATAAACGTTGCAAAGTGGTTACAACGAGAACTCCTTTATTTTCTTTTTTCTTTCCTTCTTTTTTTAAGATAACGTTAAACGATGCACTACCACGTGCCTTATCATACCTTAAAACACGTCGCCTTTGTCACATCGAACACATTACCACCAACATTAACTTTCCTACCCCTATTAATTCCATGATACATCGCGCAAGGCTGCTAAAGCGCGACTGACGAACTGCCGGCAATCTTCGATGCGACGAACGTACCCGATGCCACTCGGGAAGAGACGAGTGGTGGTAAGGTAGTGGGGAATGGGATGCCACCCCCAACGGCGCTCATTTGTAATACATTCTCTTTCAATGTTTTTCTAAAGAAATTCTTGGACATACAAACAAGTCTTTCTTTCAGGTTTCAATTGGATATTTTTTTGGAATTTAATGTTGTTGCGATTAGGTCTATTTACTAGAGAAAACCTTCAAAATATATTATTGTCTCCTTTGTGATTCGACTTTACGTGAAAATATTGATGCTCTCTTGTAAGCGATCTAACAATGAAATAATGATGTATACTGTAGCAGATAAATAAAGTCTATTAACAAAGTGCAAATGAGTTACATTTAATTGTACAGATTTGATACTAATATGTAACTCTTTTGTAAATAATACTATTGGAAAAATGGCAAATAATTTAAAATTTGCCTCCTATAGCTCGGATTCCCAAGTTCGCTAAGCCCGTACCACCTATGTAGGTTCTCTGGGGAAAAGAACTATTATTTACTTCTATAAATAACAATGAAACAATAGAAATATAAAGGAAAAGAGTAGTCTCTAACATCCTAGCTTTATCTTCATAGTAATCTTTCTTTCTCAACCACTTGAAAGAACGCTCATACAAACGCGTTGTAAATTACGGTCCCTAGTGTCTTGCCACGCGTATGATCGTTTATCCTTTTTCTTTAACGAGTAACTACAAAAATCGGTCAAGAAGGGTTCTTTGCTGGCAAGCTATAGAACCAACGGTATTATTATGAAAGTAGAGCTAAACATTATAAATTAATAAAATGAAAAAATCTACCTGAACTTATTGAATAATTATTTATTGTTTTGTAATACTTGAAAATATTTTAAGATATACATACTTTCAATTACATTATTTTAAACTATATAGAAAAATATTTTTTATTTATTTTTATTTATTCGTTATATCTTAACATATTTTGTATTAGTAGGTAATTATCTGCAAATTTGAAATCTATTACCTTAAAATGTTCAAATTACATATAAATATGTACATTATTTATTTATAATTTGTACAGAATTATTTATATATCTTATGTTATCGATCCTTATACGTGTTTAATTCCTAGCTTGATCATGGTTTTTTATATACCAATCGACCGTCTCTTTAATTGCTTGATCAAATGGAGTGAATTGAAAATCTGGCAAATAACTTCGTAATTTGGCGTTACTTGCTGTCTTTTTATATTGCCCATCTGCAGCACTAACATCGTTACGAATTGAACCTTTATAATTGAAAGCTTTTACTATTGCATTGACAACTTCAGTTATCGTTCTCTCTTGAGATTCATCAACTGAAAACATTCATTTTTATTAACTATAAAATAATACGTAATATGATATATAAATAACTGCATTTACCTGATAAAATAATTGGCTCTACAGAATTATATTCTCTGAGAACCCAAATTATTAATTTTGCCAAATCCAAACTATAAATAAATTGTCTCAAAGGTTTGCCAGAGCCTAATACTGTGAAAACTTTATCTTCTGTATTTCCTGTTAAACATATGTATATATATACATATATATATATATATATATATAATATTAGCAAAAAATCTACATAAAGTACATTTTGAAAAGCATGTTAAACTAATCATTTTTCTACCATCTTCTATTAAATCATATAATCTTCTTATTAGTCCTGGTATAACATGACTAGCACTTGGATGAAAATTATCATTTGGTCCAAATACATTACAGGGTATAACACTTGTATATAATCTACCATACTGTTCATTGTACCCTTTATTTGCGATATCTATTAATCTTTTGGCATAACTATAACCATAATTTGATGGATGTGGGGGGCCATTGTGAATCTGAAATGTTATTATTATATAAGAATATTGAATGAGATACATGGATACAATAAGCTATATTACATACAAATTACCATAGTTTCATCAATAGGGTATGTGGTCTTATCTGGAAATATACAAGTAGAAAGACACGAAACAACTTTATTAACATCAGTCTCATGAGCAGTTTGTAGAATATTATCATTCATATGAATGTTATTTCTCTATAAATGATTACAATATAATTTAATCTTCAATACCTGAACAATTATAACATAACATTGAAAATATAATATCAATTACCAGAAAGTCTAAATTGTGAGCCATGTTATGGAAAAGACCACCAACCATAGCAGCTAAATGTATCACATGTGTAGGTTTATACTTATCAAACAATTTTGCAGTACTAACTTTATCGCTGCAACAATTATACTTATTATAAATATGTTCGAATCTTTAGTAACAATACAATATTGTTACATACCACAAATTTGCATCTTTTGAACCAACGAATATCCATTTTTCATCCGATCTTTTATTTTCTTCAATAATTGTTTTAATTGCTGTACCAACTAATCCACTCCCGCCAGTTACAAGTATGACTTTTGGTTGATCAGGCATATTTATAGCTACTAAAAAGACGAGAATTATAAAGCAAAAAAAAAATAAATTATTAACATTATTTTTTTTACATTATCCACTACTTATCTTACATTAGATTTGTCTTTCAAATGCTCTATCCAGCGTAATTATAAATTAACTGTAAATGTTATCACTGATTTGTCGACTAAAAAAAATTTGTGAACGTACAATATTGTATTAGGATTATTGTATCTTTTAATTCTGTTAACTATACGTGTTAAAGGGTTATATTGCATGTATATCAAGAAGATGCATGTCCAACTTAACAGCACAAATTAAAAAATTAAATGTTAAAAAACAGATGGCGTTTAATACCGGCATTTATAATATAGACGCAACGCTCTAGTTCCTTAAATAGTGTGCTACCATCTACCGAGACTAACTCAAGACTCACGTATCAGTTGAGTTGGTACATCATTGTCCACGTTTAACTTGCAATAAAAATTCCAAATGATCAATTCCTTGTTTATGAGGAATTGACAGAATGTGTTTGATTATTTTCTTGCTTGTAAAATGGAGGACACAAATGATTTGTCAAGTGAACCAATTCTTTATGAACTATTAGAATACTTTATTCGAAAACAGGAGCCAGAATTAATAGTAAGTAAGAATTTAATGTATTCTTAATATTTTATTTATTATATTTTACTAATACGCCTATCTCTATATTTCTTTTAGAAATGCAAAAATGATACTATTATTTTGCCAACTACTGGTACTATAAAGAATGCATTGAGATATCTTAATAATAGATATTCTTTACCGGAAAGTATATCACAGCAAATAAGTCTCACATTACCATGGAAAATTGCAGTAGGAGACTGTGGTCGTTTATTGGCTGTATTACAAGAAAATATCATAGAAATACGGAAAGCGAAAGATGAATCAATTATTGGCAAAGCTTCTGGTATATTTATTTATATAATATGAAGTATTAATGAAATTTAGATAGAATTTAATAATATTTCATTTTTTAGTTCCAAAAGATGCTTTCCCACAATGGCGAAAACTTTCATGGAGTCCAGATGGAACAATTTTAGTTTTAGCATCTAGTAATGGATATGTATCATTTTATAATTCATTAGGAAATAATATCTTTAACATAAATCCAAAAACAATATCACCAAACCCAGATATATTGGAAGCTGGGGATGCAATAGCATCTATAATATTTCTTGATCCAAGAACAAAGAATGAAGAGTGGTCTTACGAATTTATATTAATTACATACAGTGGCCTTTTAAAATCCTATCATGTATCTTTATCCAATGGTTTTAGTTTTAATTATGAATTTTCTTTTTGTAACTTTTATAAAAATGGAGTCAATGCAGTTGCATACGATGAAAAACATTCCTTATTTTATGTTGCTGGTAATGCAATCACAAAAAAGCTAACAGTAAGTTCAAACTATAAAAAATTATTCATGTATGAAATGTTTATTAAATTTGGTCTATTTTATCTTAGTCTACAGCATCAGAGACTGGATTAACTTCATGGAGATTGTTGAATGATTATCCATATTGTCAACTATCATTTACTTTTAATGAAAATACTGAAACTAAATCAAGATTTTCTCTGTGGAATATTATACCTACTTTATATTTTCGAGTTGAATCAATAATATTTAATATACGAATATCACCAAACAATAAATCATTAATATGCTTACATACAGATGGATCTGTATCACTTTGGACATTACCAAATTTAATATTACAAAATAAATGGAAATTGCAAGAACAACCAGGTTTCAATATATCTAATCCATTAGGGCTTATAAAGCTCAAAAAATTTCCATCTGGTTTCACAGAATTTCATCCTGTAGATATAGGATGGTGGTCTAATCAGGTAATATTTAATACTTTTCATTAAATATACAATTATATATATGGATTATCTTATAAAATGATTTTATAAAGTATATCTTTTTTAATTTAAAGGCTATTATCATAGCAAGATATACAGGATCCATTTCAGTATGTTCAACTAAAAATCTAAATAATCTATTGGGAACAAGCCCAGAATTTTTAGCTGGTCAACCACAAATTTGTGAGTTAGGTCCAGATCGTGGATTTTTATGTTTAGATTGTGAATCTTATATAACAAGTAAAAAACGAAATAGGGAATCTAATACTGAAGGTCAACTATTAGGTCCGTCATTATTATTTCTTATTTATATTACATTTATTTTTATATAATTAATTTTCAAAGTAAAATTATTCAAATTTATTTTTTTAGAAGCATCATCAGAAAGTGAAAAAGAAAGTGATGAATTAGAACCTATTACTATTTTAAATTACACTACAGAATTAGTACAAAGTACTTTATATTCAATTACTGATATGGAAAGATTTCAACCAAAAAGAAAACGTTCAAAAGTTTTATATAGGACTTATAGAATTTTAGGACTTAAAAGTACTACTCCTGAAGAATTATATACTAGAAAAATAGATATTGAGGTATTTATATAATAATAATAACAATTCTAATGTTAGAATGATAAAGAAAGATATGTTATGTATAGTTATTTATATTCTAGGAATATGAAGAGGCTTTAGTACTGGCTAATACATATAGTTTAGATACAGATCTTGTTTATCAAACGCAGTGGCGAAAATCTAAGTTATCATTAAATGCTATTCATGAACATTTAAGTAAAGTTACAAAAAGATCTTGGGTCTTAAATGAATGTGTTACTCGTGTACCAGATACCATTGAAGCTGCAAGAGAATTATTAAATTTTGGATTAAAAGGTGCCAATTTAGAAACATTATTCGCCATTGGTGTATATGATGATGGAAAATTTGTATTAGCTGATACCTTTGATGATGCAGTCGAATTAGATCAAGAAAGTAATTTAAAGCAGGTACATTTTATACAAAACGCAGAGATATAAAACAGAATAAATGTTTATGAATATTATAAAAATTTGCAGATTCAAAGAATAAACAAAATCATTGAATCTATTGATGTCAATAACTTATCAGAAGCACAAAAGGACTTAATTAAATATAGAAGATCACTTTTGAATCATTTAGATAAATTACTTACTTATGAAATTATTCTTGGACCTTCACTTCCATATAATAAAAATTTTTATGAGGAATTCAGACAGCTTTCTATCATTGAAAACGCTATTAGGTATACTTTTTATATTTATTACTATTCATTCTATATGAAAACCCAAGTAAATTGATTAACATATTTGTTTCATTAAATACAGATTTGCAAAGGACAGTGACTGTAGAGCAGTAGAAATTATGTTTGCTTATTATGGTAATATATTGTTACCACATTGGCTAGCTATTATAAGTTTTTTCCCAGAAACTTTAAATCCTTCAAATTATCAAAAGCTGCTACCACATTGTGATTTAGAAGGGCAACTGTTTTTACCAGATCAATATGAATTACGTCGAAAGGATTGGTCTGAGAGAAATATTTTTAATGAAATAATTAACTTTGTAGAGGATGATCAATCTCAATTACTTTATGAAACAGATCCATCATTAGATATATATAAGTATGATTTAATCGATTATTTACTTATATAAATTAAACATATCCAAATAACAAATAATATTTATGGTTTTAGAAATGCACAACTTACACCAAACTTATTGCAAAAATGGTATAGATGTAGAGCATATGAAATTGAGAAAACTAGTTTTATGGTAGACAATGCATTAGGATTAATCAGGATAGGAAAATATCATAATATTAATAATTTAGAAGATTTGTTAATAGATTTGGAAACATTGGATGATCTAGTTTATAAAGTTTATCTGGATGATATGTCATTGGATAAATTAGAGAAATTAAATAATCTAGAAAAAATTAAATTATTAATGACAGGATCAGATGAAAGTAATTTCGTCGATAATGTACAAAATCTTATATTACCATTTATAAAGAGAAGGAATAAGTATTCTGTATGTAATAAAATTATTCTAAAATTATATTTTTTCTAGCATTCTAATTACTTTTTATAAATTTTAAGGAGAAAGATTCTGAAGAAAATCTACTACATAATTACTTGGTCTGTATAAGTAAAGATGATCTTAGATTACCTGTTAAATTTTTTGAATACTTAAAACAATTTGGTGAAACGGATATAACGTTAATAATGAAAGATGTTGTAACCATAGCCTTAGACTGCATATATGCATGCAATAATTTAAATATGTATCAAAAAGCAAAATATATCTTAGATACTATATCAAAAGATCAATATCGTAAAGGAAAATATAATAGTTCATTTGAAGAACTTGACAGAGAGCTCGAAAGCATGAAAATTTTAAATAAATATGAAGTTAGAACAACAATAAATTATTTGCATAATAATAAAAACAATCCTGATGCTGTGAAATTACTATTAACTCAAATGGCAAGAAGTTTAAACAAATTGTAAGTATACTATGTTCTCTATAATTAATTTTAAGATGTAATAAAAATGATTTGTTATTATAATTATACAGAACACCTCATCCAGATGAAAAACAATGGGCTCAATTATTAAATCAAATGTTAGAAATTCGTGGCATGTTATTTACATGTATTGATATTGAAATATGTTTTGAAATTTGTGTATCTGCTAGATTAATGTCAGGAGATAAATCTAATATTCAAACTTGCGTTACACTGATAGAAACAAGAAAAAAAGAGGAGTCCTTACTGAAAGTTTCATATAATAAAGCTGTCAATCTTATAATAGAAGCTAGTAAAGAATATTTCAACAGTTCCAAAAGTCTTACTGATCCAAATATGGAATTAGCTAAGTAAATGTTTATTTTTACTATAATAACAAAAATAATTTATTATAGGAATGGTATTATATATTATTTAAATAAATACATTAATGATTTCAGGACTTGCTTGCATTTGATTCTTGATGATAATTATATTATCAGAGAAGAATATGATCTGATTAATTCACTTCAAATTTTGAACGAATTTAATATAGATATACTACCACTTCAAGTAAGATCTACGCACGATAAATTAAAATTAATAGAGGATTGTTTAAATAAACGTGAAGATGCTTATAAAAGTCGTCAACGATTATTAATGTTAGCGAATTATCTACATATTGAAAAAAATAGTATTAGACTGCGCGAAGGAAAAGTTTTAGAACTCGTGGCTAAAAAAGCATTACAGGTCAATTTCATTATTACTTAATTAAGAGATTTTCTACACTATCTATAATATATGTGTTGCAAACAAATTTTATTTAAAGGTTCACGACTATAATACTTGTGCGATTACTTGCCAACAACTAATGCAAAGTAATTATGTTCCTATATGGACAGTGGTATTTGAATTAGGATGTTCTGAAAATTTTCGAGATTTACAAACTCGTAAGAGATGTTTATGGTTTGCTATAAATAATGGACCTAATGATATATTAATCAAAGCTTTGGAATGCGTGCATTTAATTGAAGTCCAAATATTACATGAAAATTTGCAGTTGTGGATGCCTAATGATATATCTGAAGATCTTGATGAGATTGAAAGTGAAGATGAATTTATAGATGCTATGACTACAGTAAGTTGAATGAATAAACAAAATTTATAAAAAATATACAATTCATAGTTAAAAAAAAATTATAATATAAAAACTATTATTTTATTGTATTTTAGCCTCAAGTAGAAAGAAAAGAATTTATTCCTAAGGTGTTTGAAACATCAACAGAAATTGTAAAAACTTCTGCTAACATTATGAAAAATTCAACATATGGATTAATCAAGAATATAGGGAATACAGATTTTTGGAAGTCAAGATTAAAATTTAGTTTCAGTAATTCATTACAAAAAGAAATACAAAATGAAAATGAAACTAATGAGAATGGAAATACAAATATTCAAAGTTTCTCTTGTTTTTATGAAACTTTACATAAAAATGAAAGAATCAGTAATCTTGATATAAAATACGTAAATTATTCTATATTAGAAGTGCAAAATACTAAATTAAAATTATGTAGAGCACTATTAAGAATAAGTTTATTAACTGAAGCTTCTTGTTACGGACATGAAGTAAATGATATTAATCATTGTAAGTACTATACAATAGTATTAAAAAAAATGAATTTTATTATGTCTAATGTTCCTTTTTTTTTTATTTTATTAGTGCTTTTAGAATGTGCTAAACATACTATCCATGAAGATTGGTTGTTAAGTATGGCATACTTGCTGAGTCTAAATAAAACTTATATGTCAGATATTCTATCTATTTTCATGAATTTGCCAAGAAATGAATTGTGCATAGAAACAGTTATATATTACTATTCTTTAGAACTTCATAAACAATTATGTAATAATACTGAAAAGTTATACATGTATGATCCATTATGTTTAATAAGCAAGGCACTAATGCTTGCAACAAATTGTGATGAATGTGACATACAAAAAGCATTATTGCACTGTAAATCTTATTTAATAAATGATGAAAAACTTACAAATATGCTGTCAACAAATTCTGATGAAGTTGTGAATGGTGAAAAGTATAATGTTCCTGAACATAGCACAAGTATAAACAAACAAACAGATATAGAATATAATAATGGAGTAACAACACTAAGTTCAGATTCAATGAAAGATGAAGTATCATCTATATTATTTAATTATAAAGATGATGAATGGACAGATGAGTGGAGCAATTTTTCTGATGCTGATCTAGATGAAACTGTAAATAATATCACACAAAAAGAAGTTATAGTCGAAGATAAAATTTATACAGAAGAAGATCGTTTTAAAATTTTCATGAAAATGTACACAGAAATAAAAAATATACAAGATTACGAACAAGTTAAGAATATCTTGTCGACGTGGCCAGCTTTTAATAAGTCTGAATTTACTACAGTTAATCTACATCCAATATTACAAATGATTAAAATAGTTCGTACGTGTATCATAGACAAAGATACTGCCCAATATGAAGATCGAGTATTACAAGAGTATAAAGATCTCATTAAAATGATATCTGAAACGAATGTGAGTTTAATTTGATTCAATATATTGTTTCAATTATATTTTTTTGCATAATTAATATTTTTCTTTAGATACTCAGGGAATTTCTAAAACAGGAACTTGATAATATCCCTCTAGATCACAATCTTCATATACGTCTTTGTACAGATGATCCAATACTTCATAAAGAAGCAATAGATATACTTCAAAAAGAGGAAAAGGTTTGTTTTAATTACCAATTAAAAAATTACATTTATAATCTATGTAACTTGAACAGAATTTCTTTTTTTAGATGAAGCTTTCATTAATAACACTAAAAGAAATCTTTTTAAAAAATTTAACTTGTTATTTTGAGCCAGATCATGAGGTATACAAGCAAATAATTAAACATATTTTTATAAAACAATCTTTTCCAAATATTGAAGAAAATACAGCAATACTTGTAGAAAAATTAATGGAACAAAAGCACGTGATGCATGCTTTAAGTATAATAAGTATGACAAAAAATATACCTACATCTTTAAGTACTTTCGGAACTTGTTTTCAGGTGTTAATGAAAAAATAACTTTCATTTATAATGGCATATACTGAAATATTAATTGTACATAAAAAAAAAAAAAAATATATATATATATAAATGTTATAAAAATGACTTCTTTTATTAGAACAATGTAATTTTCTTTCACTCATGTTATAATATTCAAACACGAGTAATTATGTAACATATGAAAAGAGCACAACATAGAAAAAACGAATTGTATTTTTCTACTTGAATATATATTAGTTTACGTGAGAAGCTAAACGTTACAATACATTATTAATTGCTGCAAATTGTATAAAAAGCATTATGATGAATCAAAATTAACCTAAAATATGGAATAATTATATTAATGCCGAAAATCAATTGATGAAGTCACTGGTAGAGATTATCAACCTTTCAAAGAAGACAATCCAGCTCTCATTATTTCATCAACAAGTAGAAGATTACTTGCAATAATAGTGCTATAAAGAAAAATAATGTATTATATAAGTATTCAATCGCTTTAATTTAATTTAAACTAACTACATTTTGTAGTATATTAATTTTAACCTATTACCATGAATTAATTATTTGTTTCTTCACGACATAATTATCAAAAATTCCTGCATCAACTGGTTTTAGAGCTTCTCCAGTAGTCACATCTAAACCAACAGCTTCTCCTAAAGTAGAACTTTCTTCCAGTAATTTTACAATTGTGTCTTGGGAATCAAAACCACTGTTAATAGCTAAAAACATAAAAATATATTAATTTTTTAATATAATAAATTTTTTTTAATATAATAAATAAAAAGGCTAAAGTTTTAGAGTCATATAGTATACCAAGAGTTTTTGGAATAATGAGTAAAGCTTCAGCATATGCCTGTACTCCTAAACGTTGCTTTCCTTTTACTTTCTCTTTATATTGTTGAAGTGCTTGACTAGCAGCTACTTCAAATGCACCAGCTCCAGGTATAATAGCTTGATCATCAATAGCATTTTTTATAGCCCTTAATCCATCTCTTACAGCATCCTTCAATTGTTCTAATGTATATTTATTTGGTCCCTATATAAAAACAAGGTTATGCAGTTATTCATAACACAGTTATACATTTTTTATAAACAAACAAATTTACCTTCAGAAGAATTGTGACAGAATTTGGATTTTTACAATCTTCTATAAATGTGTATTTGGTTTCCCCCTGAAATAAATCCATTTTTAGATACGTGTTCTAGTATTCATAAATATTTAGAAATTTTATTAGTAAATTACCAGAACGTGTTCATAAACTAAGCCAGCCCAGCCAAGTTGTTCCTCCTGCAAATCATCTACAGAATTCATAGCTACTCCACCACATGCAAGTGCTAAACGTTCCATATTCCTACGTTTTGCACGACGTAAAGCCATAATATTTTCTTTTGCAAGCATATCTAAAGATGGTGGATCAATACCCTTTTGATTTATTATAACAAATGATTTATTTGTTCCATCACACAATTTCTTCTTCAACTCAATTATTTTCTTAACACGATTATCTATGAAGTGTCTTTCTGCTGCAACTAATTTTTCTCGTTCTTCAGCTGTTTTATAGAAGAATCCACTGTTTACCTATAATGTTAATAATTATATATTCTATTAACTAAAAAATTGTATATACACCATTTTATTTACTTACTTCACTTTTTTCATATTCTAAACTGACATTACATGTAAGAATATATGCATTTTCTACTCTTTTAGGCATGTCTGGATGTCTGCAGCCATGATCTGTCACAATACCACGAATTAAAGTAGTGTCAATAGCAGTCCTATGCTGCATTTCCATTAATTCTACCATATGTAAATCAATTTCTTTTCCTTCCTGTCTGATAGCTAATACTGCATCTACGCAAATTCCTGTCAATTTATCTGCTATAGTAGGATGGACCTTTGTTCTAAGTGATGTCCTTGCTATTTCTAAAAGATTTTCTCTGGTAACAGTAATTGGAATTTTCAAAGAATCTAAAATCTCTAATGTTTTAGCACGTGCTAATTCAAAGCCTTCTGTTAACACCCTTGGATGTAAGCCTTCTGAGATGTAAAGGTCTGCTTGTTTAAGAAGTTCTCCTATAACTAATACAGTACTAGTTGTACCATCTCCAGTTATATCATCTTGAGCAGTCGATGCTCTTGCAATTAAAGATGCTGTTGGATGTTGAATTTGCATTTCATGAAGTAATACATTTCCATCTTTAGTTATTTTTATATCTCCAGCTCCAGAAACCAACCTAAATGATTCAAACATTTGCATGTTAAAATATAAACTTACAATATATAATTATCGTTATATCTTAGGATATTCTTATAATGACTAAGAAGATTCTATTCATGACCATATAAGGGAAATTAATGAAGAATCCTATATGTCTATACATTTAAAATCTATGTTATATAGTTTATTAAAATTATAACTGGCTATTAATTTTTTAATATAAATTAATTAAATATCATAAAAATAATACATATAAAGTAACAAAATAAGCACGTGATAGAATAAACGCATACATTTTCATGGTTCCTTTGGGTCCTAAATTAGTCCTCATCACTTCTTGAATACCTTTTGCAGCAGATATATTTACAGCCAGTGCTTGAGCTGCTCTGGCGAATTCGGCTTTTGGATTTAATAAGCTAATTGCTGCCATTTTTCAAATATTCCTTTTGTGCTCACAGAAACAAATCACTCTCTTACCAAAAACTGCTACTAACACTTCGAGAAAATTATCGATGTGAATATAGATAGTTAAACTAATTGAAGTCTATGATAAAAGAGGTTAGGAAATAGAGTCGAGACTCACTGTGATGACTAAGAAAACGTGCAGATAGCGCTGTCATTTAGAACAGCCAATGGGAACACACCTCCCTAAATTTGTCCATTATTCGTTATTAATGTCATGGCGGTACATTCAAAAGAAAAAATAAAATTTTATCGATTATTAAGAAATCTTGGAAGCTATAAAAACAGAATGAATTGTATTTATTTGTCTTGCAATTAAGATCTATAATCGAAGAACACGATGATCTGTGAAGAGCTAGTTAAATTAAATACTCTAGACATCGTTGCTCGAAAGAAACTAATTGATAAATTAGAAAAAATTATACTGTAAGTATAAGTAATAAATATTACAAATATAATTCTTATAAAATTCTAATCATAATAATGTATTTGTTTGTATGTGTAATTTTATGTACAGTAAACAGAATACACTAGAAACTCTTTGTTTGGAAAACTTATCATTGACAAGAGTAGAAGGTATACGATTGATTTCAGCTTTATATAATTCTCGTAAAACTATGAAATATTTGTATTGTTGGCGTGCTTTTAAAAGAAAAGAAGGACCTTTATTAATTGATACTCGAAATGTCACGGGATCAGGCCTGTATACAGACAAGATTCCTAGAAAATGCGACTGGTTTCGTCTGATTGGTTGTTTAGAATCATTGAATACCTTATCTGTGAATTATGCATATATAGCAACACCTACAGGAGATCTTCTTGTTAACCTAGCAATGTGTGTATAATGTATTTTCTTGATAATAACGAAGATAAACAAGCTGTCCAAATTGATCATAATCAATAATTTTTTTTAGCATTAACTTTACAAATTTTACATAAAGTTTTTAATGAATAAATGTAAATTATTTAGTCACTTTCTCGATGATAGGATTTTAGGATCTAAATGGCAATGGTTGCAATTGCTGTGCTTAGAAGAAGAAATTCCAAATGAAGTTAATCCGAATGATGGCGTTGGTGGCTATAGAATACCTGATATTGCTTGGATGAAAGCATGTCTTTGGGCACCTGCTTTAAAAGTTCAATATGTTTTCAGTAACGAACTCATCCTTCAATTCATATTTTCTTTTTGTTTTAGAATACAATAGACATAATTATAATTTACAGTTGGTTTGCCAGAATACGATAGACACAAAATGTTCTTTTCCCGCCACACACCAATGCATACATTTGCACTTTCCAGTGACATTGATTTACGATTTCGACAACCTTGGTTTCTCGATTGCACGATCAAAAGTCTCTACACTTGGTACTCAAAAACTCTTGGTAATGTTTTTTAATTTATTTACGCAACAATTGTTTAGTTATTTCTAAATTTCTTTAAATTCACTTTCTCCGTAAATAATTCAAATTTGGTTTTGTAAGACTTTATCACGCCATCTTGCTCCGACATTGTGATTTTGTTCAAATTGTAATGTTTGTAGCTATAATGAATTTACAAATTATTTTTTTATAACATATATATTTAATAAAATTGTTTAGTATTTTTGAACTTACAATTGTGGCATCAACGGGATAATTTAGATTCCCAATTGAAGAATCTCTTCCTACGTTTACCAGCATTACGAACTTTTGAATTTAGGGGGGAAATTCGAATGCTTGCAACTTTATGTGCTATGTGTTGTCAGGTGCGAGCTCGAAAGTGTAGTAAGTATCTGCAACATTATATTTTTATTATTTTCCAAAAAAATTATGCATTCTCTAAACATGCCTTCTTATCACTCATGAACTAAGATTTTATAAGTAGGACATCACATTTTTATATTTTTCAGATGTTAATCATGTCAATATACATTTACAAAAAGTTATACACCATGAAGTAAATAACAATGATTTCGTTAAAGGGGTTCAATGTTTATTGATATGTTTTAAAAAAGATTTTTCTGAAATGAATGTTATATTCAAAATTGATTTTTACATCTCTTAATTAAATTATTTGTCTCAAATTACATATGGGTTATATATACATATACAAAAAGAAACAAACATATATATAAATTTGCAGATATAATTATTTATTATTAATATTGTGATTTATCGAAAACATTATAAAAGTAAATGCTATCTTTAAATATCTTCAAATAAAACTTGTATGAAAATGCAGATATTCATAGTTTAGATTCAATATGTACAAGATCTTAGATTTTTTCAGATCTTATAACACAATTGTTTGAACAATTAAATATAATTTGCAAATAAATTATTGTTTAGAGCGTTCTCATTGTATTTATTCAGTAGTAGATTCTTGTTGTTCAAATTTAGGGTATTTTGCTTCGACTTCTGCCCAAGTAATCTTTCCATTTGAAAGATCCCTAATTATATTAGGAAGTTCATCCAACTAAAATTATAAAAAACATTTTATAAGTATAAATATATATATATATATATATATATATATAAATTAATTTAAAAGTATATTTTAAATAATATACATATATACCATTATTCTAACTTGCCCAGTACTATCTCTTTCTCTAAGAGTAGCACTGTACGGTTCTTTTAAAGTATCAAAATCTACAGTTATACCAAATGGTATTGCAATCTCATCCGTGCGAGCGTATCTACGACCAATACTGCCAGAAGAATCATCCACCTTGTGTGATACATCAGCTTTAGTAAGATTTTGAGCTAAAATTTGTATTATAAATTTAAAAACAATTTTCTGTAATATTTGAAATCTGTTTTATTATAGATTTAAAACAATTTATATGTAATATTTGAAATCTGTTTTATACTTACACAATTCTTTCACAAATGGTACAAAGTCATCATGTCCACTCAAAGGTAATACTGAACACTTTAGTGGTGCAATAATCGGTGGTAAACTGAAATACGTTCGTTTTTCATCTTCTTCTCTTGCTCTAAAATTATGTTCGAAGAGAGCGTACATGATACGGCCGATACCAAAAGATGGTTCTATTACTGAAGGCACAATTTCTTCAACATGAACAGTCTTTTGATATCTTTTTACTTCTATCATATCTTTTGTAATTTTTACAGAGAAATCATTAGAAAGTTTCAATTCACTATCACCTTTATTATTAATATCTTTTTCTAAACTTTCAATATTATTTATTTTTAAATTAGCCAATGCATCTTGGACAGTTTTACTATCTTTTTTAAATGTTTTACCAATAAGAACTTTATTAGGTACCACTTCACAAACATCTACAGTTTTTGGAGATGGTAACTTCTTTTCTGCTACTAATTTAACTCCTGTAGCTTTAGTATGCTGTGTAAGATCATATGCTGATCGATCTGCACAACCTACACATTCTATCCACCCATAAGATGTGAGACATTCTGCGTCCCAGCAATCACAAGCATAATGAGCCATTTCATTGCCCATGTGTTGTCGGAAACGTAATCTTTTTTCATCAATACCAACCTTTAATAAAAACAAGTAAATCCTAGCCATAAAATATCCTAATGTTTCATTTGCTACAAGACCATTAGACACTGCTTCTCCTATAGTAATAGATTGTGCGCTTTTCCCATCCATCTGATTACATGCTGAATATAATAACATACTTATATCTTTAACTGTTTCAAATTTAGGATGTCTCTTATCAATAGGGTCACAAAAGTGTTCAATTTCTGCCATGGTAAATTCTCTGACTCTGATAAGACCTGATCTTGGCGATATCTCATTTCTAAAAGCATTCCCAATTTGTGCAGCAGCAAATGGTAATTTTTCTTGATTAAATGCAAATAATCTTTTAAAATTCACAAAAATCCCTTGAGCAGTTTCAGGTCTTAAATAACCTTTTACTAATCCTGAAGGACCAATTTGAGTTCCAAACATTAAGTTAAATTCAATTGGTTCAGTTAAGTCATTGTTAGAAATTGGAGATTTCATATTGTATTTATTCATTATTTCAGCCATTTCATCTTTAGTCATTCCATCTAATTTAATTATAATATCTCTACATTCTGCACGTGTATTCTCATCGGTCTTCTTGTCACTAGCTACTTTCTCTAAATGAGCTTTAATTAAATGATCCAATCTAAAACATTCGCCAGTTTTTACATCTTTTACCATAAGATCTGCAAATCTTTCAACATGTCCCGAAGCTTTCAATACCGGTTCAGGTGTTAAAATAGAACAATCTACTTCTAACATCTGTTCTTCTAATACAAAAAATTTCCTCCATGCATTTATTAAATTTGTCTTCATGGCACAGCCCATGGGACCAAAATCAAATTGTCCAGTAACCCCACCATAAATTGCAAAAGACTGATCTAAATAAAATCTACGTTTTAATAAATCCTCCATTCTTGATCTATCAAACGTTATAATATCGGACACAAGTAACATTTCTTTATCTTCTAATAACTTCTTACGAAGTTTGAGTTCTGCTACTGCTTTTTTAACATCTAATTCTGGTGCTCCATCGGCTTTTAATTTACGTACAAGATCACCCTAAAATTAAAAAAAAAACTATATGTTATAATTATAATATCAGTTTAAACGATACATTTGATTTTATTACATGAATCTGAATTTTTTGTTGTAAAACGACGATTATAAAAAATATCCATATGGAATACCTGTTCCTTGACACTTGCACGAAGCGGTGCTAGAACTTCTTCGACTTTTGGATCTGTCATATTTGCTGGAATTTGTAATTTTACTTTTCTATGTTTTTTATTAGAACCCCAATTACCGAAATTGGTTAATCTTTTGGTAAATGTAAAGTTTCTAATAGGTGATTTGTTGTAACAAACACGTGTATAATTCTGTCCTTTCACGATCTTATTTGCGAAGCGTAAGCTATATGACAAAAGCCGCATTCGTACTATTATTACACATCGATATCTTGAAAGACCATGTGGTTCTAAAACCTATAATACAACAAACGACAAAGTACCTTTAATTATTACGGCACTGCAATATGATGCAAGTTAAAATTATAAAAATAATATGAATATCACTTTTCTGTGATTGTTTATAAATTAAAATATTTAATTGTCAACCACAATGACCGAATTGTTAGATGAAAATATAATTGCACGGAATAATTTGTTCATGTACGAGTATGCAGAGTAATTCGTCATTGAAATTTATATTATCAACCAAAAATTACGCCTATTCTCATTGTTGACGTAAACTATTAGAAAAGCAGGGATGATGAACAGCCTTAACTTTGCTGTGTCTTCATGCTCGCTTTGAGGTAATTGTGGCGCGAAATTTAAATATGATTCACAAGAGATGTAACTATGTTTGAAGAACTTAATACTTTTCAAGTAACATAAATATTATGTAACGGTATGAATATTATGTGGAAATTATTTACGGTATTATATACAAATAGATGTCTCGTAAGATAATGTTATAAAAGGTATAAACATCACATATTTATTTACACATGCTACATTCATTATTCAGATAGCCAATTTCCCATCGTTTGTTAAACAATTAGAACAAAAAGAGAAAAATATTAGAAAAGAAACATCTTTCTATAATCTTGAATAATTTTATTTTTTAATTTTTTTTTTTTTTTTTTTTTTTTTTTATACACTATAGCATGGTTTATAGAAAAATTACAATTGAGAAAGAAAAACTTGTAAAAAATTATGAGATAATTGTGATATTTTTCCTATCAATATATTTATTATAACTTTTCAATAAACCCCGCTTGCGTATAATATATTTAATATTATAATATGCACAGATGAGAGGTGTGTATTTCAGAGCAAGTCCACCGCACATTAGTTGCCTGCAGACGCATTGACTGTATAATGATTTTCTTTACTTAAATCATATAAATTCTGACACCTAAGTGTAATATTCACTTATATTCTAAATATTTGCATACATTATACAATAATTCAATTCAAATGGATTTACTGCTCAAATATAAGGGTTAATATCATAAAAATAAGAATATACAAAGGCTTTTTTGTTTTTTTTCTTTTTTTTTTCTTTTTTTTTTTTTTTAGTATAACAATAGTATGATCAAAAACAATATTTATCAGTGTAAACAATTTATTTTACATAAGAGCAATACTCTGACATCAAAAAAAAAAAAAAAAAAAAAAAAAAAAAAAAATAAAAAAAAAAAAAGAAAAGCAATAATAATGGATAATGTATAATAATAAATAAAGTATGAAACGTAAATAATGGATATTTACAAGTATGTAAATGGCAAAAAAGCTATAACAGAGGCAGAATAATTGCTTCTCCTTTGTAAATATACTTTTTATAAGTTCTAAAATAGATTCTGTCACTTGTTTGTTAAAGGTGCACCTTGTATGAGTGTCGTGTTATGCAATACCTGTACACTTAGAACCTATGAAACATACCACCATACATATAAGAAACTCATAAGGTGCTGTCACTTTAGAAATATCAACCACGTGACAGATTCAATCAGAAACACGTACCAATAATATATGTAGCATGAATGCTTACTTTGCTATAATAATTCGTCTATAATTTTCAGAAGGGTTGGCCATGATAAACGCCAATGCGGCTCTTACATAGTACTTGGAAAATTGATGAGAAATCTCGTAGTCATACTTCCGATTAACTTACACTACCGTAAATGCATAATTTCGATTCGTCTATGATCGCGAAGCATTGTTAATGAGACTTCTCTTTTTCTATTTATTTCACGTAAAAATTAAAAGATCAGTTTTATCTCTAAACAAATTAGCTTATAATCAAAAATTTGATATACGAGAATATGACGGAATATCACAGTTCCGAGTTTGAAGAGCCGCTTGAGAAAATCATGGCATTTCCTGTATTTTTTTTCTTTTTTTTTTTTTTTTTTTTTTAACCTATCCCAAGATAGTCATTAAGTCATTAACTGTAAGACATTCTAGTTAACAACAATCCTACATACTACTGTAAGATTATCTATTTAAGAAATCGCAACGTTTAGTATTAATATGAAGTCATATACAACTTGCTAAGGATGCTGTAAACTGTATACTGATTGCTAAACGTTCCAAGTGAATACTGTACGTATAATGTACATAAAAAGAGTCAAAGATGACACGTAGATCCAGCACATGTTGCACTTGCGAAGACTAATTTCATGGAATAATTAGTAAAGATCATATGAATAAAAATTGTAATGCACAATTCGCGTAACTTATTTTATGGAAGTGTGATGCATGTTGCAAACTGGCTCGTGAAACACACGAAATTACCTTAGGACAATATGTCGTATAATAACATCAATGCTTTGCAAAATAGTTTAAAGAGATTTCATTTAAGATGTAATATTGCATGATGCAATAATAATTATAACGATTCTAAATTTTAGTAATACATAAATTGGACAGTTTGCAACTATTCATTACTCTTCGCACGTTAATATATACGGAGGAACAGTCAGTTTTCAAATCTTGTAGTTTTTTCAATATTGAAAGAAGACTATTTAAAAAGATGGAATGCTGTGGTGTGGATTTCACAATGTGTTCGCATAATATGCTGATACTTGTATCCTTTTAAATAGCAAATACTATTGTTTAGAGAATAAATTTTTTTCTGTATATATGGAGTATATGAAAATGATTTGTATAGAGTGTGTACGTACATAATGCTAACTGATAGTATACAGCGTTCCTTTCTCTTTCATTATGTTATTCTTTCTGTGATGGAAAGATATTTTAATTTCTTAGTGTCATCTGTAATTACAATCCAACACATTACCATTGTTATTAAAAAACCTTACAGCTGCCAAAATTTTTGTAATAAACATAAAATATCGTTAGTACACGAAATAATTTGATCATAAGTTTGATCAGAATGATTGTAGATGCTAATCCTGTAAATAATATAATTATTTGCGATTGACAATTGACTTTCTGTATTTTAAAAATATTCGAAAATTACCTGTGTTTTGCAAAGCTGGTTATATTAATATAAACTAAAAAATCAGCATTATCAAATTACAAATTATAAATAATCGTAATATTTTATGAAACTGCAGATGATCAAACATAAAAGTGATTCTTACACTCTTATAGACATTAATAGATTAGTTAAACAAACGCATCGTAGAATTGTATGAAGGTTAAAGTATTTTAAACATTTTAACAAATTGCACAGTTAAAAGTTAACGGCGATTATCGTTTCATCCTTTTAGATATAGAATTAGTGTTTTAGACACAATTTTCTTTTTTCAATTGTATTCCTTAATACAATATTTTGTAACTAATTATTTACATCGATGCGTTTTACAGCTTCAGTCTATTAAGCTATTGATCTGAAACCCGACAGCCTTCAAATCCATATAACATATGACATACCACGAAATTATTAAAATAATTACGCTATAAATCGAACATTCTACTGGGCTGGTGGTTGTGGTTCACTGGGCATGTTTGGATTAGGATATGGTGAAAGAAACGAATAATTTGGATAAGGTGGAGGAGGATGCGGAAAGGGTGGATAATAATTAGGAGGGTGTGAAGAGGGAGGTGCATAGCCCCTATGCATATACGGATCTGCCGGTGGAGGTGGACCATGGAATGCCGAGTACATACGAGCGTATTCGGTGTTGTATGTCGGTCCACCGTAAGCCGGATATCCTGGTGCTCCTACGTTATATATTTAAAATTAGTATAATATTTAATATAGATATTTTTATGTCCTTTAAAAATATAATAATATATCGAGTTTTATAAAACTTACCACCTGGTGGATAAGCAGCAGTAGATCCCGGAGCTGGAGGATAATGTTGCGAATATGGATCATACGGCCCAGGTGGATAAGGTCCAGGATAACGAGTACTCGTGGGATGACTGAACGCAGTAGGTATATGTGTTTCGTCTCTACTTAAGACAGTAGCTACTGTTGTTGTAACAGTTGTCTCTGTAGCTTTAGATTCAGTTGTATTTCCTAATGTCTTGGCAGTTGTACTAGGTACTTGAGAATATACAGTAGGTACATTCATCATCGCCCGATCTTCCATAGGCTTTACTGCATCCGATTGTGACTTTGTATCCACTGGCAGTCGAGGATTTGTCGTGTGAGCCGGGACGCCAGGAAAATATGTCCCATAAGGACTGGGTAATGAACGTGATCTCGGATCTGTATAGTCGTAGTACCTTGGATATTGAGCATAAGGATAACCTTGTGGAAGATTAGCAGGATCTCCTTGAACTGCTGCTTCGCGTACACATGGTTCTATTATTTTTGGTGTTGTTGTAGTGTTTGTTCCAGTACATACAGACGTAACGGACATACTGGATGTTTCTATAACATTTTTAGGTGCATCTGTACTTCTCAATAGAGAAGGTGTCGATGGTACTCGCATAGCTGATGATACTGGTTGCGGCGTTAATAATGGTTGCAGTGGTACGGAAGTAGAAGGTGCTGGATGTGGTTGTTCTTCTATTATAATATCATCGTTAGTTGCAGTATCACGTTTTTCATTTTGGTTAGAAAATGGATTATTAAAACTCGTTATAGCGTCTACTTTCGTAGACTCTTTCTCTTCTGGGTGTGAACATTGTTTATCTACTTTCGCCGATAATTCTGACTCTGACTGATCGTGTTGCGTTTGAACACTTTGTGCGCTAGTTACATTATCAGGTATATAAACCTGTGTACCCTCCTCAGAAGACTTTTGTACAGTAGAATCTGTGTCTGAATTAGAAATACGATTATGAGTGGCAGGACTATAATCTGTATTTGAACTAACTTCAGCAACTACGTCCTCTAATCTAACTTCCTCGACTCTCTGTTCTGTTCTCACTTGTCCATCAGAAGAATTAGAATTTTCGCCAAGAGTAGAATGATCAACGGGCTCTTGTTTGACTTTTGGTAATCTTGATAAAGAAACCTGATTAGTTAGATTAACTTGATTTAAATAAGGTTTAGCAGCTGCAGTTGCAACAGGTTTTGGTCTCTTTGAAATTTCTTTATCTGCAAATGGCCTATAACCAGGTCCACTTCCGGATTTATTGGAAATTGGTCGTCCACTAGTCTGATTGCCTGTTGATGATTTCGGTATTATAGAAATTGCTGAATTATTTCTTAATGGGAAGCTAACCTCGGGTTTAGAGTTCCTCTGAACCATAGAGGATAGACCTAAGATCATATAATTTACAATTATATCAGTTCGTCCATGTAAAATACAAATAAATACTTGGAAGATTTGTGAACAGAACAACTTACCCTTTTTAGGCTCTTCTTCTCGTTTCTGTTGGTTCAATTTAAGAGCAGTTCTAATTGCAATGATTTTACCAGATTCAAGTTGCATATAGATTCCTTTAGGACTTTTTAATACCATCACACGTTGTCCTGCTTTCAATACAATGCTTCCTTTGTCTGGTGAATTAGTTGGTATAACTACATCCAAGGGTAATGTCATCTCCTGTGCGCTCATTCCTTGTCTCTGCCATACTTCTGCAGGTATCCACCTACTTCCAGTTACACTTCGGGAACCTAAACTTTCAGCACCACGTTGTTGCATCGGTCTCACAGAAGCTACTGGTTTTGATGTGGTACCAGTGTCGCCACCACGAATAGCTCTAATTTGTAAACCTCCTGCTACATATAAAATCATGTAGTAAATAAATTATTTCCCTACATTTGATTAATTTAATTTAAATTACAAAATGATCCTTTACCTCTCGTTGCCGTATTTCCTGGAACATAATTGTAACTTGGTCTAGAACAATTAGCAGCCATTTTCTCAAGTTCATAACCACGACGAGCCAATCGTTTTTCCGCTTGACTAAGCTTCTTATCCTTTCGATCTACCAAAAGACTTTCATGATGAAATGGCTGTTTGGTAAGAAGAGAAGAATGACATTCCAATACACGATGCATAACTTCGTCTGAGTAACTATCTTTTGTTTGAGAAAAATCTTGTACTTGACTATCTTCCTCCCAATCCCAAGACAACGTAGTTGCATCTTTAAGAGATAGATGTGCATCAGGATTACATTGATCAACAACACGATCAGCCATTCCTTGTTTGCTTATTTGTCTATCATAAATTTTTCTCTCAAGACAATTGTCCGTCACTAATCGATAAACAAAGCAAGGCTTTTGCTGCCCATATCTATACACTCTACATACAGCTTGCGTGTCGTGACAAGGATTCCAAGAAGCATCAAATACGATCGCACGATTTGCTCCAACAAGATTGATACCCAATGAACCGGCACGCGTTGATACCAAAAAGAGATGTATTTTTGGATTATTATTAAATTCATTGATTAGTTTTTCTCTTTCTAACGCACTAGTACTTCCGTCTAGTCTATAATAATTAACATTTTTTATCCAAGCATCCGTTTGACCGTCTGGATATTTCAAACTGTTTCTGGATAAGAAGTCTTCTATGAGATTCAATGTAAATAATGATTGAGAAAATGCTAAGACGCGATCTCCTAAACGTATCGCTTCTTCTAATATACAGAAAAAAAGAGTCATTTTTGCGGACGCATCAATTAGTCCAGGTACATAGCCTTTCATTAATTCCGTCGCCTAAAATAATATCGTACAATTATTAAACAGTTTTAATTAAACAATTAAATCATATGTTATGTATATATATATTTACCCAATCATATGGTATTCCAGGATCTTCTCTTCCTCCTGGAGAACTTTTGCATTCTTTTTCTTCATCCTTTGTAAGAATTTCGTCATCTGACTTATCATCTTTATCTTTTTCTAATAATTCTTCTTTCTCTTTTTCTTCTTCCTTAGATAAATCAACCTGACTTAATCGAGGACTGTGAGATGGTCCAAGTCCTTGTACTGATCTAGGTCCTGGAGTTGTAGAATTTGGACAATTGGCTTCTGTGTTATAGTTCGATTTATTAGAAAGATTACTCTGATGCATGGACTGATTTGGGATTATATTAGATGGCATATCCTTATTGCTTTTATCACAAGCACCAGCATTTTGTATATGAGGACCCATACTTGCTTGAGAAGTTTTAGGATCGTCAGAGCGAGTATTTACATCGGTATTATGATTTCCTGCATAATCATAAGACTGATTAGAATAGCTTTGTGAAGGGAAATAATTATTCTGAAACCTATTTACATTAGGATCTCTGTAATATGTATCATTGCATTGATCCGTCCGAAATGGTTGTCCAGAATAATCACGTTGCCAATATGGATCATCTGGTCCTTTTATTTGTCCAACCTGACTTTGGTGTGAACCATCAGAAGGATAAGTTGACAAAATAGGATTCTGCGTTTGTGTTTGATTAGGCGGATAATTATTCGTAGAATTTGCAGATGTGGTTCCACCTTGACGATCGTTCGGAAATTCGTGAGGTGCGCTTGTTGATGTATAATTTTGCGATTGCTGCTGATTATCGTTTCGTGGATAGAGTTGGTCATTTTGATTTAAAGTTGAATTCTGTGACTGTTGATTTTGAGAATAAGATAATGCCTGATTTTGAGGTTGAGAAATTTGTCCTTGTTGTGCTGTATTGTATCTATGAGTAGAGCTTTGTGGTGTTGATCCTTGATGATTAGTAGTATATCCATGATTCTGATTAGGTGGAGCAGCTGGTTGTTGAGTTTGCTGTGGAGGTGGATATGTAGAAGATGAATTTTGTGAAGTTGATGATGGTACAAGATGAGGATATCCATGCATAGAATTCGATGTGCTTGCATTGGGTCCTTGTTGATCGGACGAATAGGCATGTACTTGATTCGAAATATTAGTACTGGGTGCTGTTTGACTTTGTGGATATGTAGCGTTTTGTGGTACATTGATTTGATTTGATGCTGGAGGATATCCACGCATTTGATTCTGTGAAATGGGAGCTTGACTTTGTTGATTTGTCATATATCCATGAGATTGATTTTGTGGTATTGAATTTGAAGTTTGTTGGTTGAAATTAAGAGGTGTTTGTGGAGCAGAATTAGGATTCACTTGTGTTGGATAGCCATGCTGTTGATTCTGATGTGGCATTCCTTGTGTTTGCTGATTTCCATAACCATGAGATGAATTCTGTAATCCAAGATTTTGATTTGGTTGATTTGGAGAAAAGCCACGACTTTGATTAGGTGGTGGATTCTGTCCTTGTTGATTCGAAAGATATCCTCCAGTTTGTGGTGGAGGTCCTGCATTCTGATTTCCTTGATTAGGAGTATATCCTAAAGCAGAAGTTTGTAAAGGTTGATTATCATTTCGTGTATATATAGGATTCGTTTGTCCAGCAGCATTGCCATAATTCTGAGCTTGATTTTGTGGAGCATAAGGTGAATATTCAGGAACGGGTATATTATTAGATTGATTAGGTAATTGAGCCTGAAAGGCAGAGGTCTGATTTGAGACTTGAGAATAATTATTAGGCCCTTGATTTACCGATGTTCCGTAATTACGTCCTTGATCAGGATATGATGTATATGGTTGACGTGGATATATTCCTGATGTTTCATAATTATTTCCTTGATTTTGATCGGGACGAAAATCTGAATTAGGTGGTCCCGAAGGATATCTTTGTGGATGATTAACGGATTGATCATTTGGTGGTATATAATTTTGTGACTGATTGTTATACCCTTGTGCAGAATTATAATTAGTATTTTGTGTATACGTTGGAAAGGGTTGATTTCCATATCTTTGTTGACCTTGATTGTTATAGAATTCATTATATTCCCCGTGATTATTATCATTTCTGTAATATGTATTTTGATCGTTCGAACGATAATTTTGATACCCAGGATAAGGTGCCTGTGACATAGAATTTGAATATCCTGAATTATTCGTAGGCATAGAATAATTAGTATAATTATTCTGTTTTGTATTAGAATGTGTACTGTCTCCTTCTGTATTATCAACATTGGACGAAGAAGGATTAGGTTGTACACTTGCTGCAGGCTTATTTTTTATAGTCGTATTTGTTTTCTTCCCTTTCTTAGATTCTCCTTTTGACTGACGAGCCTTTGATCGTTTTCCACCAGGTATTAATTTTTCTCCTATTGTTTCTTCTAAGTCTAGATCATCCTCTTCGTTTGCTTGACGTTTTCTAAGAAAGTAATATAATATATCTGGGTGATTCCAAATTTTGCAACAAACAGCAAAGGCTTTCAAAGGATTTGGAACTGCTCGTGTTTTAACAACTTGATTCATAAAAGTATCATAGAGTTTACGTTGATGTGGTGTCATTCTAACAAGAAGAATATATTCCTCTTTACGTGGCAATGACACTTGGAGTACCGAATGTGATCTTCTCTGTACAAAACCTTCTAACAGAGCATGCAGCACATGTGCTCGATATCGCATTAAGCGAATATCTTGTGGTGTAGAATCAATACACTGACCATTTTGAATTGGTCTTTCAAACATATTACAAAATTCACTTTTAGTTCCTAAATAATTAGGTCTTACAAAATCAACCATACACCAATACTCAAGTAGATTATTTTGTAATGGATAACCAGTTAATACAATCCTTCGTTTTGTACGCATTTGTTTTAGAGCCATACTAATACTAGCATGAGAATTTTTTATGCGGTGTCCTTCATCGCAAATAACTAAATCTGGACCAGGACTAACTAATGCAGAATGCATCTCATCCAATAAACCTTTGTTTTTGTCTTCTTCTTCAACATCGACCGTATCTTTAAAAGGCTGACCTCGTTTTCGTTTTGCTTTGTTTGGTTTTTTCATAGATAATTGCCTATATAATTCATATCCAATTAATAAAACACCACCTCCTGTTTGCCATTCTTGAATAACTTTAGCTCTAGCTGTCATAGTTTTGTGCGAATCATTCAAAATATGTAAACGAAAATGTCTTGGTCTTAATTCCATACCAATAGGAGCATCTACCATATAGGTTGTTTTGACTTTTTCTATATTCTTTTTATCTTCTCCTATTTCTTCTTTAGTTGTACCTTCTTCTTTTTTTATTGTGTCTTCTGGTTCTCTCTTCACATTAATTTCTGTATTTTGATGTAAAATATTCTCTTTCTTTGGCTCATGATCCAAATCTTGCCGAGGTTGATTCGTATAATTGGGAAAAGTATTTGGAGGATTATTATAGTTCGAATAAATTGGTCCAGACGGATGATTATTGGGATACATAGGCCCAGAATTTCTATTCTCTATATCTGAGAACATTGTTCCTTGTGATTGATTTTCCATAGTTGTATACATGTTAGAATTCTGATTTTCCATACCAAATTTAGGTGGAGGTAAATTGGGTGGAGGCAAATTGGGTGGAGGCAAATTGGGTGGAGGTAAATTTGGTGGAGGTAAATTTGGTGGAGGTAAATTTGGTGGAGGTAAATTTGGTGGAGGTAAATTTGGTGGAGGTAAATTTGGTGGAGCTAAATTTGGTGGAGGTAAATTTGGTGGAGGCAAATTTGGTGGAGGTAAATTTGGTGGAGGTAAATTGGGTGGAGGTAAATTGGGAGGAGGTAAATTGGGAGGAGGTAAATTGGGAGGAGGTAAATTGGGAGGTGGTAAATTGGGAGGAGGTAAATTGGGAGGAGGTAAATTGGATGGAGGTAAATTAGGTGGTGGTATGTTCAATGGTGATATATTTGGTGGAGGTATATTTGGTCTACCTTGCATGGCATGACAATTTAATTCTGGTTTCATAGGATCAAAATTAGGTATAGAGTTTGGATTAGTATTATACATTGAAGATTGAGTAATATCACCAGGATAGTTTGGATTGATACGTGGATGATGATCCGGCATTGTTTTACCTAACATACTGTCCTGAACATAACTTGACATCATATGATTTTCATATCCTTGATGAGTATATGGATTTTCTGACATAATATTTAAGGACTGTGGTACATTTTCTTGTCCATAGCGATGAGCAGATTCCGTACTTATAGGCCTGGATATATTTGACATATCACTTTGGCTACCACATTCTTCTTTAATTTCTGACTTAGATTCCATTTCAGATTCTGACTTTATATTCGTAATTTTATTATTTTTTTCCATGGATGTAGGATCTTCGTATGGTAACCACATATTAAATTCAGCCAACCAATTTTGTAAAGTATTAATAGGCATAATGCAAAGTACAGTCTTGGCAGTGGTACACCGAAAAAAAATGTCACAAAAACTAGCTACTTGAAGTGTTTTACCCAAGCCCATACTATGTGCCAATATACACCCAAATCCAGAACTAGTTTTGTACCTCTCAATGCTTTCAACAATATTATCATATAGAAAACGTATACCACCGATTTGATGTGGCTTAATGATACGTGCTACCTGAGGAGCTAAAAACACATCTGGCTCAATCTCAGGATGCCCTACATTGATTAAAACTCTACCATGTTCATCTGGAATGTTGTATCTATCATTTGTATGCATGCCTGAATTAGATGGATCATCCTCATTGTCAGTTTCTTCCTCTCCGCTAGGATCACTTAGTACTATGCAATCATCGTCTGAACTTTCGCTAGAACTAGATATTGTTACTACATCTTTACCTTTTGCTACTTTTTGAGATTTAGGGCCACTTGACATTTTTCGTGCCAGATGCATATGTTTCTCACGCAATGCTTCTTCTGCTTCAATATCAGATACATCAGAATCAGAATAATATTCTGGTCTATCAATAGGTTCTTTTTTAGGAACCACGGGTGAGATGCTTACAGAAGGTGTCATCATTCTTATTCTTTGTTGTAACATAGTTGGACCAACAGAACGATTTGGTACTCGTGAAATAGATGTCTGAGCATTTGGATAAACACCTCTACCCTTTTGCCAACGTGTTCCTTCTATGGATTTTCTTTGAATCTGTCCAGACTGTAGATTAGAACCTGTTTGAGATCCTGTTCCTGAACTCGAATTTACTTTCAATAGTACAGTATTAGGTAAACGAACTTGAGTAGACGAAGATGATAATGATGAGGAGGATGATTGGGAAATTGTAGTTCCTGCCTGATTTTGTTTACCTTGTAAGAGACTAATCACTCTGGTTTGTGTTTTATTATTTTGACGATTAATTGTCATTTGACGTTGTACTTCCCGAATTATCCTTTGTTGTTCTTGTACTCGTCGCAAACGTTCCATTTCTTGTCGTTGAGCCGATAATGTAGCTTCGTCAAGTTGAGTTTCATCCATAACCTCACGGATATTTCTTCTCATATTTGCTAACTTTTTCTCTGCTTTTGTTTCACATTCTGATGTGGACTCTTCAGTACCATCATCTTTTTTTTGTTTCTTTTTTACATTTTCAGAATGTTCAGAATCTCCATGCCTCTTATTACCATCTATCCCATCTTCTGCTCCAGAATGAGATCCTGTTTTCTCATTATCCACACTTTCATCATCTGTATCCTTGGAAATAGGTTTTCCAAGTAAGTCAGCTTCAGATACCTCTTGCCCTTCAATCGGCGCCCCTTTTTTAAAAATAGAATCAGAGATTTAATTTATATTTAAATATATAATATTTTTTGTCCAATTATTAATGTAATATTGTACTAAGTTCAATACAAACCTTCCAATGGTAAAGTATCCAAAATATTAACTGGTTCTTCGTCATCTTCTTCGGCTGGACAATGACTTTGCCTCTCAGAATCTACCCTCACACCGATCTGAGAATCGATTGTTTCGTCCAGATCCATGTCGTCTCCTGAACCTTCTGAATGTATTTCTTCTATTTCTTCCGTATGCAGGGCACCATGCTTCTTTTCTTGTTCCCCGTCGGATGATTCCCCACTGGACTCTTCGGAGCTCTCCTCGTTAGCCGTCTGTGGTTCTGCATTATTCATATTTGTATTTGTCGAAGGTTCATTCTGAACTGCTGCTTCATTAGATTTAGGGCCCCCACGAGGTGTCACACGTTCAATAGTGACATCCCCAATACGCGTTAAAAAGCTGTCCAAACTATTAGACATGATGTGCAAAATCTAGTAAATCAGGATATATATATCCCCTCAAAATATCATACCAAATCATGGAATGTCTTAACACTTTTGTACACAACACTGTGACAACTGTGACGTTTATATTTGTCTCTTACATTGTTCATTCATAATTTTCTATTCCCTTATACCTGTAATAATACATACTTTCTATGGTCTCCATTATTATATACTTATCTTTGATATTGTATAAATATTTATTCCTCTCTATGAAATATGTTGGAGAAATTATTATGAATGGTATAAATGACATATACTGGAAATAAAGGTACAATACCCTAATGTAAAAACATTCTGAAAAGTAGTAAATAGAAAGATAGTACTTTATATTATCTTTATTTGACAACAACTTGTTTCTATCAATTCGTATAGACGAATATGCTTAAATCAGTTTTTGAAAGTGCCTAATGGACACACGCTCGTTAAATGCTTTGACCCCCGCGAGAACTTTGGCGACAATCAAACAGTTTATGATGCCTGGTATTGGGGTTAGAACATATCTTTACGAAGGTGCATAGAAAATGATACCGATATAATCGGAATCTTAAACACGATGAGACATTCATAATGGTATTCGAGTTAATTGAAATATAAGAACTGTCAAACGTACAGAAGGAAAGCCAGGCAGTTCAGAAAAGTGTTTGTGTTTTTTAAGTATGCAACTCGTTTAAGAGCTATCAAGAAATCCCTTTGTATAATGATTGATTTAAAAGAAAATCTCTTACGATCCTGTTGCTGTTCGTGAGTTAAGAAGTGACCATTTAATTAGTCGTTAATTGTAGATGAAAAATTGACACACACATACACGGCTCCGATGGACGCCATAGCGTCGTTGTTCGCCGCTCGACGATCGCGGTTCTCCGGCAAACGCGTTTGAGAATCAGCAAACGAATCTGGTATCCCGTCTAATTACGTCTGAGCTCTTCCACGTCGGCATTTTAAAATTCGGCCCGCCCGGATGGCGGACGATCACGAGGTTATCGAAATCTTTAAACGACAAAAGCGAAACTTCAAGCACGTTCGCACGCGTCGCTCTTGCCTTTACGCGGCATTTTTTTCCACGTACTTTTTCTAGTGAGCGTATTCCTCTCGATCGAACGCCATCTTGACTGCGCCAGAATACCATCATTCTATGGAGAGAGAGCTATTGCGAGAGAACAGTCCCTTGATTCCTATTACATTTCTAACATTTTTTTTTTTTTTTATTTCCATTCTCTCTCTCTCTCTCTCTCTCCCCCTCTTTTCATCTTTCCGTACGCTATTACTTAACATTTTTTGCCATATCATTGCTACATATATAAATTAATCATTACTTTATATATAAAAGGAAAAGTTACAAAAAAGAAGAAAAGAAAAAAAGAAAAGCTATTTGCCGTTTTGCCGAAATCTTGAATGATTCTCTTTATTTTTGTTCGTTTGAAAAAAAAGAAAAAAGAAAAAAAGAAAAAAAGAAAAAAAGAAAAAAAGAAAAAAAGATCGACCTTTAGGGTTAGATAAAATGCAATAAGAAGCATTTTATATTTTGTTCATTTTATAGAATACATTGATATACGTAATATATTTTTTTTTTTTTGACATAAATCTATGTAAAAATATATCAGAAAGTCATTTCATTTTGTTTATATTACTAAAACATTTAAAAAATCTTAAAGATTTTAAAGATAGTCATTACAATTATCTTACAGATATACTCTTCTACCATTAAGATTAATATTGGAATATACATAGTTGTATAATATATACATATAACATGACAATTACAAAACTAGGAAAAATACTGGTTTGCACATCGTGAATACTTCTCGATTGAGTTCCTGACATTATTATATGAAAATATAATGCAAGTATTCCGAATGATATATAAACTAATATAAAACATTTTAATTAAATTTCTCCTTACATATAAATTAAAATATATTAATTTGCACTTTCACATGCATCGATCCAATCGTTATATACATCTAATGGTTCGGATAGAAGATTTATTGTCGTTTGAAAATCTTCTAAGCAAACTCTGCATGTAATTCTTGCTGTACTCCGAGATTTATCCCTAAAAATGAATGAAAATTGTTATAAGGAAATACAACTTGATATAAATATTATTTATAATTAAAAGAAACTTACATTTTAACATCACATGATTTCTCGTGATTACAAAAAGGACAATTAAATTGTGTGTCCAACGGTTGTATAGCTTTCTTTTTACTCGGTGGCTTTCGTTTACTCTTCCTGCGTCCCATTTTGATTTATACTTTTTAGAAAATGTACTACGTAATGTTTTTTATATACGTAATTATTTATATGATTGCTTGGTTATGTTGTCTTCTATGTTCACCACGTGAAGCGTCACAGATAAATGAAAAATTTTCGTCGAGAAGAAATGGGCTTACCTACTTGTGCTATTCTCGATTGTCCCCACTCAGGTATTTTATTTGGTATAATTTCAAGTATAAGAAATCACAAGAATAGTATACGTCAAATACTTTAGGATCGATACACAATCGTATGAAAAAAGTAGTTGTAAAACAACGCTTAACAAATGTTGAATAGTGTTAATATGATGAAATAAATTAACAAAATAAGTTATAATTTTAATTCATTTGATTAAAAATTTATGATTATACGATTTAGTTAATAATTAACAAAAAGTTATATAAAAACATGTATCCACATATCGAGTATCTTCTCTAACCATTGATTGTTTCATGATATAACAAGCTATATTGAAAACTTGCTTTGATAATGTACACACGTGATTATCCCGCCATCTTTATTTAGTTTAGTTTAGTTAGACGTCAATTGCTCTAATAACATTTGCGATGAATGATTATAAAGTGTATGTATCTCTATATATAACTTTCAATTAAATAGAAATATTGAATAAATACATAATATTTATAAATTAAATATTCAATAGAGAATTCTCGATAGCATTTGCAACGACAAGAGAAGCGGATGTTGTTTACCAAGTACTCAGAGTAGATAAGGAACCTCCAAGATCTGGTGTTATTAAAAAAATAGAACAGAAAGATAATCAATTACAAATGTACGTGATATACATTATTCAATTTTATATTCCAACGATTAAATTTGTGTTCATATAATATTACTTTTTCAGATCATTTTCCAGTACAGAAGTACGTAAACTTCGCGTTGGTATTACGTCTTTCTTTGACAGTTTAACCTTAGTTACAGAAACTATCCAACAATTTGGACCACCAGAATCTATGTACGATTATTATTAGTTTCCAATATACTTGGTTTGAATATAAGATTTGTTTGTCTGTTTATGTATTAAACAAGAAAAAAAAAAAAAAAGGATGGAGCATACGCCTGCACCATATGTTCCTAGAGCAGTTTATGGATATGCTATGTACATTGGATCTAACTTACTTTTTCTACTTTATCTCATATGGTCCATAGTACCTGATAACATTTTAAAAGACTACTTTGGTTTATCTTATTATCCATCCAAATATTGGGCTATTGCAATTCCTATTTGGGCTTTAACAGCTCTCGCTACATTTGCATTTATCATTTATCCTGCTATGAATTTATTAATGACTCCTGATATCGATGATATTAGAACCATTACTGATAATTATGCACAACATGGAAAAGAAACTATTCCTGGTGGTATACCTACTGTTTCTGATATACCAATAACAGAAGTTTGTAGACAATTATATTTATCTAAAGAAACTAAACTTAAGTATAATTAAAATGCTTTTATATGTTCATACATAAATTTCAATTAAGGAGATTTATTAAAGAATCATTATAAAAAATATATTAAATACAATTTAACTCTTTGCGGTCGTATTAAATTTAGACATGGGTATCGTACTGGTCGCAATTAATTTCCATTGAACGAGCAGTGATACATAATATGCAAGATTATGAAGGATAAACAAACTTTAGATATATATTTACATAAAAATATATTTTAATGTTATATTGTTATATAAAAATTATATTTTATAATTCTTCATTCGTGTGGTAACTTTCAAAACGGTCTCCAACATGAAGTCCTGTTTTTCAACTACACGTGTCACAAAAATAATAAGATATTTTAGTTTGAACATGTAGAACAATTTTTACTTTTTATGTTTTAATAGTGCCGTAATATATGTAATTTGCCATTAAGCCTTTCCTCTTTATCTGAGGATGATGGTCTTCCTGATTTTGAAGATGCTCCGTCATGAAAATTACCTACAAGTTGTTCCACCAATTTTCGGACAAACATAAAATGTGCCACATGAGCCTTATTTTCTCTTCTAGCTGACACTTTATATAAGATGTAGCTATTGATTGCGCAAACTTCTAATCCCCAAAAAAACTCTGTTCTTTATTCCAGTAGGATTTCATATTAGGAACTAGAATAGTACCCATGTTAAGGATTACGCCCAAAAAAGCTCTTAATTCTTCTTTCATCGAATCGACCCAATTGTTCTATGTTGATCCATTAGATAAGTTCTGTTGTTCCATTTTATTTTTAGCATATTTATTTGTTTCTAATACAATTTTTTCAAGCAGTGAAAGAAGAATCTGAAAAAAGCGATAGGTTCCGTGCAATAAACAGGTACATTAGGTTCAATAATTTTAAGTCTCGTTGAAAAATTAATTTTTGATTGCGGCTGATCTTTGTGCGTAACTATCTCCAGGTAATAAATTTATTTATACTATTGTTCTCATTTTCGTCATTTTCTTCTATTTCACTATTTGTCTCGCTTGTCGCTTTAATGGAATTATATCGCTATCAGAATTAGTACTAACGTTATCACTTTCTATATCAGAGTCAGTATTCAAGGAGTCAAAAAAAACTCTTCATCGCTATTTTCATGACACACTTCTTTCGGTAGCTTTCTTTTTGCCATTTTGAAGTATTATTTTAAAAATATCTTAAGAAGCGAGAATGGCTAATTACAGTAATTACAGTTAAAGACAATTTGTAAAATATTACTAAATATTGATGAAAGTTTTTACATACACTATTTGTACCATTGACAAACTAGATTTGTAGAATCTACGTGAATTATTGACAAAATCTTTTACAGATCATTCATGTTTGTATAATTTACAGTTTTCGACGAGAAATAACTAATAAACGAATGTTGAATTTAATAGTAAATTAAGTAGTGAACCATCTACTTGGAAATCGGCCTTAAGATTGCGTCTGTCCCTGGAATGTTTGTGATACACCGTAGAATAATAAATATCGCTTTTCTTAAAATTTATTTGTTTGACATAAGGTTTACATCAAAACTTTACAAGTTTGATTTATATTCATTTGTTTATAAAATACATTCATGAAATTTATCATTCTTTGACAAGCAATTAAAATTATATCGTTTGATATAATATTGTTTATAATATTTGTTTGATTAATCAAGATTGAAATAAATATATTTTTATATTGAATATTATTGTGAATGGAGCAATTACGTAAAAGAACTCATGTTGGAAGAAGTAAAGAAAAAAATGAAGATGAAAATACTAAGGATCATAAAAACATTTTCAAATCATGGCAAAAGTTAACCTACGACGTATTGTGTATTATTTTTAAATATTTAAATGGTTTGGATTTGTCTAATGCGTCACAGGTTTGCAGGTATAATTATAACAAGCATTTATAACATATGATGATGAAAAGTCTATTTAGAAAATAAAGATTGTACACATTGAAAGATTTTTCCATAATTATAGATCTTGGTTGGAAGTGGCAAATAGTGAAAAAAGAACGAGAGGTCCGTCGTGCATTATAAAAAATAAAAGAAAATCGAGATATATGGTTTTTACTTGGGAACGTTTAAAACAAGAAATTATAGAATGTTCAACAGTTAAACCTAGTTTAACTGTTTTTTTTACTGTTGGAAGTGAAGATCCACTTTCAGAAAGTACGTTTAATTATGTACTGATTCATGAAATGAATTGTTACTTAAGGTAGTTTGATTTTTTTAAGGATGCCATTGTGATAATTTACCATCTAATTGTGACTCGATATCATTGAACACCTATGGCGTTGTAATAAATAATACAGAATCCGAAGAAGACAGTCACAACATTGTATCCATGTTTTTTCCGGAAGTACCTAATATAAAAATTTCAACGATTACTTTTAATGTGTACGATTGGAAGAACTTGAAAGAAACATATTGCAATCAGCTAAAAAATGAATTTGAGACTCCCTTCAATAACGATTGTCGTAAAACCAGTTGTCTGATCTTATTGTGCGATTGGAGTGGTCGTTCTATAGCACTAAGTCTATTGAAATCATCCAAAAATTGGTAATATTTCTAATATTTATTATAGACAGTTTTACATTCATAAAGATTGTACAATTGTATTTATAAATATCTAGAATTTCTTTTTATATAGGTTACCAAACAAAAGAGCTTCTATATGGGGTGGGATTGCTAAAAATTTATCAGTTTGTACTTCTATAAATAATGCACGTGTATGTAAAAACAGTGCGAATTGCGTTGCCATTATAATAAATGGTATACAAATGCGAATATGTTCTATACTTTTGGATGCAAATTGTAATACTAAAGAAAGGGTTGAAGATAAATTAAGAACTTTTAAAGATAGTGTACAATTGAAAAAACATTCTATAGGATTCATGTTCGCTTGTTGTGTACGTGGTACGAATACATTTAAGGAACGTAATGTAGAATCAACTATATTTAAAGGATTTTTTCCAAGAGTGCCATTAGTTGGATGTTTTGGCGATGGAGAGTTTGGAAAAAAGCTTATAAATGGTTCGTAAAATGTCTATAAAAAAGAAATTGATTTAGACATATCTGTAAAATTATTTGTTTCTATGACTGTTTCAGAAACGTGTAGAAAAAAACGTATCAAATGGTATAACTCTGAGTCTACAGCATTTATGATACTCACATATAATTAAATATATAATGGAAATGGTGATTGATGTTATTATTAAGCATATATATATATAACTCTTGTCGATATTTGAACGAAATGTACATAGAGCATTTTAATAATAAAATATGTGAAAAGAGAAAGAAAGTATATATATATATATATATATATATATATATATATATATATATATATGTATATATATAGATTCAGATTTTGAAGTATCACAAAAAACGAAATTTCTAATACATGATTGGAAATCTATTTCATAGATTAGGAAAATTCAACTCTTTGGGAACATATGATTTTGATATTGTCAAGTAAATTAGCTTTCAGCTTTCTTCATTTATATTTCTTCGCATTAAATGGTTATTTTACATTCGTTTAATCGATGTACATTAAGTAGAATTAATAATTATAAGATAATCTATTTGTTTAAACATTACAAAACTCTTAACACAAGTTAAATATAACATAATTTTAATTAATATAAATAATTTATACCCTAGATTATTTTATAATTATTTAAACAATATATAATGTATATGGAGTATAATAAAATAATATTTAAAAAATCAAGTTGGTATTCTTTTGCATTCCGATTAATTTGGTAAAAGCAAAAGAAAAAGCCATATGCCAGATTCTACTTTTTTGAAGATAAAATAATTGAAGAATGTTCGTTAATTGTAAGATTATTAATTTTTTACATTTATTGTTTCTTATTAATTACTTATACACATTTAAATTTAATTATTTATACACAGCTAAAACATACTTAAATAGCCATTAGTTCGATGCTACCTGCGATGGAATATATATGTAATAAAATATAACATAACAAAAAATAGTAACAACAATAAATCTGAAATATATAGATTTGATGGAGAATATAGGTACAATAATAATATATATATATATATGTAAATGTAATTATTTTATATTTATTATAATTATATAATATTAGTATTACAGAAAATAATACGGATATACCGTTGATCGGTTAAGTAGAGAACGATAAGCTAAAGTTACCAAGGATAATTTCTTTCATTATCAATTGCATAAATTTCCGAGAGATGTCACTACCATCATATTGTAGAACATCAATGTAATGTTTTTAAATTATTTCTATGTGTATATATTTAAGAATGCGAGCTTGTATAAAAACTTTATCTTATAGAATAGTATTATTAACAAACAAATTTGTTAATAATAATTTGTTACTTTTTCTTTTAAAGTATACTTCATTTGTATTATAGTAAAGTCAGAGATCAAAGCCATCATAATAAGATCATAAGATCATTTTAACTAAAATGATATAATATTGTATTTTAAATTTACGTGTTTAATCTTTATTTATTATTAGTTACAACAGTAGTCATTCCTTTGTAAGGACTTCTTTGGGATGTAAAGGAGCCTTGTTGTAAAGGAGAAGCTTGTGTACTTTAAAGATCCACAAGGTTAATTGTGAAGAGGAACAATTATATCGATCAGACTTGGGGAAAGAAGCTAGATTAAAGTAGATCAATGAATGTGTTAATAATAGTAGTAGTAGTAGTAATAGTAATAGTAGTAGTATAGTGATAGTGTAGTAAAGTAGCGAATGAATGAATGATTGTTTGGCAGATAAAACAGAGTTCTACTATTAGTGGCTTATGTTTGTTCGGTGGGTAAAACAGAACTTCTTTAATACCTTATTTTCTATTCAGTTTGAAGCACAACTTGTTTTGAAGAATGCAGATGGCGCAATTAGCTTCAGGTATCAATGAATCCTGAACCGATCTTGCAATACTACGATACATGTAATAAATCAGGATTTAAATCACATACCTTTAAAACCATTGACGAATCATCGTAGTGAATGATCCATTCTAACTTATCTAACAGCTACTATATAATTTTAATAAATTTTCTTGAGAATTCGTTCTCGAATTATTTTAATTATTAAAATAATATACAAGTTTATCCCGAATGAAATAATTTTCGTAAATAAATAATAATTAATGTCTTATTCAAAATCTCCAATGGGATATTTAATTGTAATATTAACAATTAACAAGTAATTTATCAAGAATTCATGCAGGCATTTCATATGTTCATTGATTAACTATTCCGTTGTATGATAATTATTAATTAGAAATAAGAAATATATATCTATATATTAATCTCTGGTGGAATAAAGAACGAATCGATCGATAAAATTGAAATCATAAATCGATATTGAAATCTTCGAGGATAAAGAAATTCTTTGATACTTCTCCGTTGGTTGTTTTCAAGGTGGCTTCGCCCTTATATCGTAAAATCGGCGACGTGTACCGAAGGGTGATCAATAACCGTCAATATGCAGGACGACGTTTTAATAAGAGTGTAAGCTGGAGATCCCGGGGCCCAGTTTTATGGCTCCGCGACACAGGACGTCACTTCGGCGCTCTTACTGCCGTCTCTTTATTACCAACCATCTCTTTTTGGTCCCTCCTTTCTCTCTCTCTCTCTCTCTCTCTCTCTCTCTTTCTCTTTATCTTGCGTTACCACCCCGCAAGTTCTCCTCCTGCAAATTTATTATTTATAAAGTAAAAGGAGCTTGCGCCGGGCGTGCTTTAACTTTGTCGTGCGACTTTACGCCCGGCAGCAAAAGTAACGAAAGTCTGGGGACCGGACGTGGCAGGACTTTCGCGCTTCCTCTTCTTTCTCTTCTTTTTCGTCTGCTTCGGTTCCTTCTTGTTTAGAAGAAATAGGTATTTGGTGTATTTTATATATAAGCTTAAAATGTACATCTTCCGTGAAATATTTTAAAAGTGTTACAGTGAAAAAAATACAAAATTGAAAGAATAAAAATGTATAATACATCCAGTTATTTATTACGATGTAGTATTTTTTATATTAATAAGAAACTTTTTCGAGCTTACATAATAGATAAATATGTACATATACAGGCAATATAACGGTGTATAAAAATCATGATCTCAAGTTCCTCTAAAAGTTCTTCTCGCTAAACGCATAGATGCATACGTATCTTATGCATATATATATACACTTATGCGAAGAAAACTTTTGTCTTACTTTTGTCTTATGTAAATTTGCGTTTCGTCAAGGTACCGGCGCACCTTCATAAGATACATTAAGTATATCGTAGTCCATTGAATTCGATTACTACATCAGAGAGGAACGGCTTAATATATATATATCTATTCATATATCTATGTATCTATATCTATCTATTGGTAGACATTATGAAAATCATTATTATCACAGTGACACGTTAAATCGAGGAAATTCATTTATCTCTCGAGTGTAGTGAAAGGATATCATATGGCCAATAGTGCTTGCCAGTAGAATCTATCGATTATTAAATGTATTCCTGTATTTAATGATACCGATTAGATTAGTGTAAAAGCATTGGATTACTTCGAGTGGTGACATCTGTTCCTGCTCGAGTCTATCTAACAGTTTGATCTTTCATCCCTTTACATACATACAATGAATTGATCTTATATGATCAAAATTAGTTGAGATTTAATGAACGAATTTATTTCATTCGATTTCAACGTTTACGTTTATGAACCTGCTGAAGAGGTTTCATACTCTATAATTTTATCTTATTTAAATCTATCTATTAATAAGTATATATACATGTGTGTGTGTGTGTGTGTAGTATAAGAAAAAATTTTTCGTATTTTCTTGGAAAACGATGGACGAAGAGTGCGAGTAAATGTATTTCGGAGGATCGTGCTGGGAGCCATGCTTCCTGGCTATGCCAGAGTAAACTTTGACTCTGCAGGTTCGTATCAAGGTAAACACCTTCTTAATGCTACCAAGATTGCTCGATGCAACGCACTACTACGTGGCTAAGTCCGAAACGCGTACATAGCCGTCTTCTTCGGGTAACTCATGTAAATTAAGTTGTGCGTCAAATTCACGTAGCAAAGTGAGAGATATTCGAAACAAGAGAAGAAGAAGAAAATGAAGAAGAAGAGAGGAAAAACAATCTTTAGTTATTCGAAAAAATGTTAAATATATAAATTTCAAAATATATGTATCAATGATATTCAAGCATTGTTTCTCTCTCTCTCTTTCTTTTTCTTATGAGATTTTTATTTTTATTTCTTAAATACTGAAAATGATATTATTTAAAAAATTGATTTGTATATAATATCTACACACCGCAGATGTTGAGACATTATGGATGACGAGTTTAGAAAAACGAAACATTAGATAAGTAGAAAGAAGGGAGGAAGGAGATGAAGAAAGGAAAAGATCGAGGAGAGTCGAACGTGCACGCATTTAATCGATAATCGCTGGCAAGTGGTTTCGTTTCGAAAAGGGTACGCCGGATACGCATCTGCGAAGTATCATCAGTGCCGGCTACAAAAGGGCGATCCATCATGTCTCGACAATCCAACTTCGAAATTGTTCGGTCATCTCCTTCTTCGGGCCGTGCGTGCAATTATAATGGAGATTAACAGAGTGCCGAAACGTTTTTTCTTTTTTTTTTCTTCTTTTTTTTTCACGCCTGTGTGAATCGTTCGGTGGATCATTCACACAAAAATCTTACTTTTAAATATCGAATAGAATATCTATATTTCTCTCTCTCTCTCTCTCTCTCTCTCTCTCTCTCTCTCTTGAATTTGAAAGAATATGTATTTACTTATATCGTTAAATTATTTTGCATTGTTATACAGTTGTTTATCGGATAAAATTCTACATTTATTTAAGACATAATTCATCATTATATATTAACGAGCATCGAACTCTGTTAGATATACGATATATAGATATTAAGACAAGCTTATTCGATTTTCTGCTTATAATGTCTATGGTATGTTGTTGAAATATCATTGTGCTCTTGTGTTCATTGAGTATGAACTATGTCAGATTATTGGTATTAGATAGAGAATCTTACGCCACGAGATTAAAGATAAATCATTTTAATCTGGGCTCGCGATGAAATCTATTTGAAATTATCATTGTTAACAATTACATTTATCTGTTCCATTAAGATTTGATTTATTTTTGTAAACTTATTATTTCGAAGCTATTCGAAAGATTTTAATCGGGATAAGCGATCGATCGGAAGAAAATGCAAATGGATCTTGAGAGAAAAATTGAAGAGAAAAAGAAAAGGAAAGATAGATAGGTAGATGAGAGAGAGTTAGAGAGAGAGAGAGAGAGAGAGAGGGAAAGAGAGAGAAAGAGAGACAGCGATAGAACATATAACGAGCTAGGAGAGGAGACAAAGAGAAAGAACGGGGAAAGGATTACGGTGCGTCAGCAGCGATGACTGAACGGCCGGTAATCGCCGGTGCGCGCTCTAATATTTCGAATAGTTCGCATTTACAATGGGCTTTATTGGCGGGAAAACTGAGGGTGCCTATTTTGAGCAAGCTGGGACATCCATCACGCGGTGTCAACGTGATTGTCTCTCGTAGCAGCGCGTAAAGCCGAAAGGAAAATTATTGACCATTTACGTTCATCGTTTTAAAGGGACGAAGATTCCTCGCGGCAAGAACTTTCTCAAAGATTTCTTCTTTCTTTCTTTCATCGATGAAGTGGATACTTCGTTCGTGAGTTAACGAGCTCTCTGATCACGAGCTTGACTGATCTTCACTAATCCGACGATGTAAAGGAAAAAGAAAAAAGAGAAAAAAAGGAGAGAAGAAAAAAAAAGAAAAGAAACGAAAAAAAAAAGAGAAAGAAATTTTCCCCAAGATTCTCAACGATTTTGTAAACTGTTCCAGGACAATATTATACCTGGCAAGCGAATTTAGTCACGAGCCGGCGCGACCACGTCTTCCCCCATTGTGTGTCGTATTCAAATGAGTTTTCTAATGCGTTTAGCCGGCGTCTCTGACGACGCGCGGCTACGTTAAAGACGCATTTTGCTACCGCCATCGGCCACCGTCATCGCTTAGACACACTGCACGTGAAAGAACCCTATATGATGCGCTTGGTTATTTCACATAGTAAAGCTCTGAATATACTTATCCCAAAGGATATACACAGATAACTTTTTTCTTTTTACTCTCTATTTTCTACCCAAATTTGTAAATATATTTCTGAAAGATATAAATCTATAGAGAGTTATATACGGCAATCGGTAGATATCATTGAGTTTGATCTTAGAGAAAATGAATAATTATTATCGATAATGTCAACGATATTTTAACGATAAACTCGTTTTTCAAGTGATGCAATTTGTCAAATGACAATAAGTTGCATGATGGTTGGCAGTATCGTTTAGTTTTATATATATATATGTATATATATGTATATATATATATATATATTATATATATTATATATATATATATATATATAAAACTATACACACACATATATACATCTATATATTATACATCCCTAATTTTCTTGCCATCATCGACACGAGGTACACGTTATAGTATTATTAGATTAAAAATGATTTTCATATCGATAGATTGCAAATGATTCAGGAGGATTTACGAGCGATCCGTAGAATCGGAAAACGTACCTACATAGGCACCACCGCGTCGTTGGTATCGCGTTAGCGCGTCGCACAATCGGGATGCAAGCTATACGTATATCGAAAGCGGCTATCCGTTTTATTTATCCGATAACACGCCATTATGGGCCAATCGCGAATGCTGCCGCCGCCGCCGGTAACGATTGGCTATTTATAATAACACGTGGCACACGGGTAATTAGCTACGCGCAAAGCCATGCCGAAAAATCGAACGCCGGCCCGCCGACGGAGAAAAATATTGCCTCTGCTTTTTCATTTATATCGTCAATAATCCCTCTATACCATTCTGTTTTATAAATTATTTTCTTTTTTTTTTCTTCGTATCTTTTTTTTCTTTTTTTTTTTCTAACCACGTACAATCACACTCTCATCTTATCTTTCATTTATTTGTTTATTTGTTGTTTGTTCATTACACACGTACACAATTGTTTCATTATATCTCATCCATTCTTATATTTATTTTTTATCATTTTTCTCCTTTCATCATCTAATAAATTATTTATTTTTATTCACTAACAGTTTAACGTCTAAGCAATAAAATTTGATAAAATATTTATGCGCCTGAGATTTATTCCTTATCATTATTTATATCGTGCAAACCGTATATACTAAAAAGATATTGATATTCATCATTATCGTCATCTTTAACGTTCGATCATATACCTTGGATTCCAAGCGCGTAGACAGGTATCGCCTTTTAATTAAAACTCTTTACGCGAAGGACGTTTTATCGATGATGCTTCGCCGCTACGGGAAACGATAATTCTATCGGCCGTATTCGAGTGTCGAGAAAATGTTTTATAGACATCGTCGTCATCGTCCTTGTTGTCGTCATCTTCGCGTTAAAACGGTGCGGACTTTCAACAGTGTAGATAATAACGCTTTATAGCTCAGCGAAAGCTATTCCAATATATTTATATATACATATATATATATATATATATATATATATATATATGTATACTTAAAACTTTTTACTTAAGAAGTAGATATCGAAGTTGTACAAATTATTTCCCTTAAAACATAACATAGATATACAATAGAATTGTTGCTAATATTCAAACCAATTTATTTCGTCATATTTCTATGCTATTTGATGACGATTTTTTCTATTAATTTAATTTCAAAAGTACTTCTCGCATACCCTTGGTTCTCAGATAACTATATTACATGCGTTTTGTGCCTTCTGAGTCGAAGAATAAATCGAAGAGTCTCTCGTTTATTCCTGATTCACGAGGATATTCAGGATCGGCTTCGGAGGATTATACCGAGAATTTGCGCGAGAGGATGAAAGGTGGGTGGGGAGGACATAGAGAAAGAGAGAGAGAGAGAGAGAGAAGAGGGAAGGGTGAGCGGATGGAAAGTCTTGTCCATTGTATTGGCTCGGCACAATGCTTATCGACGGTGATTGCTCCATCGCGGAGAGAGAGTGAGAGAGAAAGAGAAAGAGAGAGAGAGGAAGAGTGAGAGAGAGAGAGAAGAGTCCAACAGGGATGCTGCCTGCAAGGGTGGGATGCATACACAAGCACGGCTTTATCGGGTTATAAGCCATAATGCGCACGCACGTCGGCCACCTTCCTAGTGGGTTAACATTTCAATCTGGAAAATGTAAACGTGCTTCTATCTCTCTCTCGTCTCTCTCTCTCTCTCTCTCTCTCTCTCTCACTTTGTCTGTTGTATCCGGCTCGTTTGCATACCTCGCTCCCGTTGTCCGTGCTCGCTCTTCGAACAAATTCGAGCGAGTATGCTCGCTCTTGCAAGCTTTTACGAATATCCGCTCGTTGGACATACGTGTAATAGCATGTTCGCACTTTTCGTCTCTTCGACATCTCTACCATAGATCGCTAATATTTCTCCTTTTTTTTCTTTTTTTTTCATTTATATATGTATACATTTTATTCATATAAGTATACGTATATATATATATATATATATATATATATATATATATATATATTTCTTTATTTTTAAATGTTCCATATATAATTAATTATTTCCATCTAATATTTGTTAATCGTCTATTTTATACGATTAAGAATGATAATAGGTATATCGTGCTAAGTTTAGGATTTGCAATTGAAACTGAAAACTACCGATGCCGCAAATACCAAATGGTCGACCGCTAAGGGTTAACCGCTTACTCGCACATCTGCGGTCGCGGTAAGCTTATACGGTGGATTCTGCGGCGTCTGTCTTGGTAAGGACTTTGAAAATGACGACGATGGTCACCAGACATAAAGGGAAGACGTCTAATTTATTCTATTTCCTATGAAGAGACTTGTATATATATATATATATATATATATATATGATAGATATTGTAACATATATAGACATAATTGATATGATCTTTGTAAAACATTTAATGCATGTATGCACCTATCAACGCACACATACGCACACAAGCATACACATATATATATTTGATTTTAAGATGGAATATATAAATTTATATACGTAATAATTCATAGGATTTTACCCCATAATTATAGATTATTATAAATAGAATGATTAAAAAAAAAAAAAGAAATCAAAAAAAAGAGAAGAAAATTAATTATGAAAGATTTAGTATATATTTAAATGTATTAAAAATATTTCTAAGTTCAAGACGCAACGAAAAGGAAGAATTAAGGGTAGATAGGTGGGTAGGTATACTTTGTACTAGATCGTAAGAGAGGAAAGAGAGACTTCCAGTAGAACGAATTCAGCGTTGGCACACGTCGTTCGCGGTGTTAGGTGAACAAAAATTGGCGCACTCTTTTACATCTCCCGTCAGAGGCTAAAATCTACCCTCGGCTTTCCGCGTGCCGGCGTGTAACAACGACGCGAGGCACAAACAATGACGAGGGTTACGCAACGACGTCTATGCACGATGCATATACACACGTCGTGCGTGCACGCGCTGGCCAACCAAAGAGAGAGAGAGAGAGAGAGAGAAAGAGAGAGAGAGAAAGAGAGAGGATGGTGTTCAGGTCGAACAATGCGTATCACACGGCAGTCTGCCTGAAAATGCGCTGCAGCTTGTGTAAAACGAGAGAGAGAGAGAGAGAGAGAGAGAGAGAGAGAGAGAGAGAGAGAAGCAATGCGCATACTCATAAAGTTGAAACGTTTGGTAGGAGGAGGATCGAAGAAGACGGGATGAAAATTTTCGAGTAAAAGAGACGCTCGAGATGGTGCAAGTCAAAAGTAATTCAGTCATATTCCCTTTACGATATGCTTTTGGTTATTCTATTCCAATAAATAAATACACGCACACAAACATATATATATATATATACGCATTTTTAAAAATATTCTATCTAATCTATCCGTAAATGCATCAAAAATTGTATGCGAGTGAAAAAAATAAAAAGAAAAAGAAAAAGGCAGAAAAAAATGAAGGAAAGAAAACAGTCAATTCTCGTTCCCATATTTGTCACAGCACTATTAGTGACTAGCTTAATTTATCATTATCGTCATCATCGTCATCATCGTTATTATTATTATTATTATTATTATTATTATTAATATTATTATTATTATTATTATTATTATTATTATTATTATTATTATTATTATTATTATTATTATTATTATTATTATTATTATTATTATTATTATTATTATTATTATTATTATTATTATTATTATTATTATTATTATTATTATTATTAACAGTAGGATGAACAAGTCTGCAGAGAACGCGTGGCATCGAAACGTAATTAAGCGCACGAGTTTCCAAACGGGTCGCTCGCGTAAGAGAGAGGGAGAGAGAGAGAGAGAACAGTGTCGTGCGGACACCGCAGAGTCGCGGAATTTCACGTCGTGCCGCGGAGAACACAAGAGCGCAGTCACCGATCGGCATCGCGAGCGGACGCATCGAGGTGGTGCGAGCGTCGGCGCGTTTGTCCTTCATTACGCACGAAGGAAAGTGCAGTCATCGGCGTGCATACCCGTAGGTATGCACACAGGGGCATTAGCTCCCCCAAAGCCAGCCGGTATTAATTCCACTAATTGGACGTGGTTTGGGTCGAGGCAAACATCGGTCCCCCTACCGATCGAGGGCCGCCTTCTAGTTGGACGGCGGACATCGATCTCATGATCGATCGCTTTCAAGAGACAAAGAACGATTCTCGCGTTATCTCGGATGACCGAACGACTGAGCGAATGAACGAGCGAGTTTGTCTTTTGGAAGGTCGATTCTATTTAATTTTCTTTCTTTTATTTCTATATAGGAATCAGACTCGAATATGAATAAAATGTATTTTCTCTCTCTCTCTTTTTTCTTGTTTTTTCTTTTTTTAATTTTTCCTCTTTAGGATTCAGAATTAGAATGAAAATAAAATGAATAATACAGGTTCCATTCTTTATTTCCAAGTATACCTACCTATCGATACATTTGAAAATACATTTTAATGATTAATACAAATGGATTTTCTTTTTTCTTTGTTCCTTTTTTTTTTAACACGATAAAAACTATATATATATTGTCGTGGTTAAGAATAAAGGGTCTTGCGAAAAAGAAGAAGACGAAAAAAGAAAAAAGTATCCTAAGGTAAAACAGCGAATATTTAGCGGATAATTTAGCCCCCTTCTGGAGTCTAATGATGCGCGTGAAAAGAGACAAAGCGAGCAGGGATTTTGGAAAGAAACGTTGTGTCCTCCTCGTGTTGGTCGACCGGTCGAATCGCGAGTTAGCCCTTTTCGCTCGAGCGCCAACGGTCAATGAACGTTAGGCCCATCGGGGTCTCCCGTTTCGTTCGGGGTTGGACGAGGTCAAGGGATCAGCTGCGGTTAGCGAATGTATGCGCGAAGTTACGGAATATACGTATACTCTCTCTCTCTCTCTCTCTCTCTCTCTCTCTCTCTCTCCGTATCTCTCTCTATCTCACTCTTTCAAACACAAATAGACACTTACACGAATGTAACGAAGGCGAGGAGAGGGTCTCTCCTTCATCGGTAGATTTAGGTCACCGGGCCGATGAGGGGATGACCGGCCAAAAGAGAAGAGAAAGAGGAAGAGAAGGAGGAGGAGGAGGAGGATGGGGTGGAGGCTAGTACGTCGCCCTTTTCCTTTCTCTCCCATCGACTCTTGAAACATCTATGACAAGATAATCGGACCAGGCTTCTGCCTCTCCCTCTTTCCTGCCAACGCATTCGCCTTCTTTCACTGGATTCCTCAGAAGTTAGTTTGACTTTTGAAATGGTTTCCCTTTCTTTTTTCTCTAATTTTTTCTTATGTTTTTTTTTTTTTTTTTTTTTTTTTTTTTTTAAAGAGAAACCAACATTTCTATTGTTTTCCCTTTAAAATCATTGAGTCGCGTGCATCGAGAAATAATCGATTTTCTTGCCTCAGCCCTTTTGGAAATTAGATTGAGGAAATGTCTAATTAAATCTAACGTAGAAGAGGAAAATTTCTTTTTCCGTTTTTCTTTTGTTTTTTTTTGTCTTTTTTGAAAAGTCGATGAAACCTTCTAAAAATTCGAAAGTACTTAAGTAAATTCGAAAACGTAGCTAAAATACGGGGTGGACATATAAGAGTAAGCCTTCTACTTGTACATTACCCGGGACCGACCTATCAACGTTGGCCGATCGGTTCACGAGAAGGAAGTAGGAAAGAAGTAAGAAAGAGGGAGAAACAAAGTTCTCCCACGTTTTTTCATATTTTCCTTTTTTCTTTTCTTTTCTTTTCTTTTCTTTTCCATTTTTTTTTCTTTCTTTCTTTCTTTCTTTCCTTCCTCCCTCGCAAGACACACTCGCACGAAAAGTTCACCTCCGGGAACAGTCGGTGGATACGTACGCCTTGGCTATGGCACAAAGATATTAAGCACCCATACCCCGACAACGACGAGAACGACAAGAACGTTGGTGATGGTGGTGGTGGTGGTGGTGGTTGGGATCGAGGGTGGGAAAGTGGCGGTGGAAGCTTGGTAGGGGTCAGATGAGCTCGCAAGAGAGACTGAGATAGAGATAGAAGGATATCGAAGAGTGGGGAAAGAGTGAGAGAGAAAGAGAGAGAGGGAGAGAGAGAAAGAGAAGTTCGTGGGCAAAAGACGACTAAGATGAAGGAGGGGAGAGAAAGATCGCGAGGAAGCGGAGTTACCTACGGAAGAAATAAGTGCGCGCGTGTAATGCTGATGGCGAATATGGTGGAGGTGGGTGGGAGGAGTACCGCGAGAGAGCGAACGATCGATTCGAACGTAGCCGGCGACATTCTTTGGCGAAGAGAGGAGGGAAGGAGGGAGGAGGGCATGGTCCCTGGGAGGTGGAGGAAACGCGGTAAAGAGGGCCGTCTCGCGGTAGAAAGAGACGGAGAGAATGTTAGAGAGATCGTTGGAAGGAGGGCGGGCCGGAGGATCTCGACGTATACCTCGGAGAGAGGTTGGAGGAGGAGGAGGAGGAGGGGTAGAAGTCGCGAGGAAAAAGAAGAAATCCCCACTCGTAGAACCGTCAGCGCCGCCGGTACGTTCTCTCGTCGAGTCGTACTGTCCTCGGTCTCTTTCTCTCTCTTTCTCTCTCTGTCTTTCGTATGGAATCGTGTGTCTGCGCGCGCGTGTTACTGGCTCCCGGGAAGCGCTGAGAGAAGCGCCGTCGCGCTCTCTTCTAGTCAGTCCTCCTCGTCTGTTCTCGCCGTTAGTCGTGGCTTGAAGAACCGAAGCGCGTTCCGTCGTGCTCCTGCCACTGTTGGGGTGGTGGTGGTGGTGGCGGTGATGGTCCTGGAAGTGGGGAGGATAAAGGGAGAGGGGTGGCAGAGCGCCGGTAGACCCGCCACCAACCGAGGGTAGGTTCCAAAGGCGTCGACGTTCGGTTCCCAAGAGCCAATCGTAACATTCGTTCGTTTGCTGGCTCCGCCAACCGGATTGCGTGGTACGCGCAGTGAACGCCCATCCTCCCCGTTCGCGGGGCTCCCACTGATGTTTTTATTTATTACATCTGTGACTGGGTAGGGAAATACTCCGGACTCGACCGAGAGAGCGTTTGCCACTTTGAGAACGAGCGACGCGCGTCCCTGCGCGAGTTACCGTAGTCGTCGTCGCCGTCGTCGTCGTCGTCGTCGTCGTCGCCGTCGTCGTCGTCGTCGTCGTCGTCGTCGTCGTCGTCGCCGTCGTCGTCGTCGTCGTCGTCGCGGTGATTTTCGTCGTCGTTGTCACCGCCGTCGTCGCCGTCGCCGTCGTCGGCGCTGGCAACCCACGTCGTCGCGTTCGCGTTTTCAACGATCTCGATCGAGTGTGGATCGTCGAATTGTCTGTGATTGTCGCGAAACGTTATCGGCATTGTTGTCGTCGTAATTGTTATCAACGTTATTGTCGTGCTCGTTTTTGTCGTCCTCAGGACGTCCTAGACGTCTCTGTTGGAGCCAAAAACGTTGCGATGGACGACAAATGGACGTCAACTCGTCCTTTCGTCTAAGTGTCAACATTGAGACTCGCCAAAGAGATATGATCAAGACTTGTCGTGTTCTCGCGTATGGTGAACCTCGTACTTTCTCTTGCGATAACACGGGACAAGGATTTCTCAAGTGACAGTGATAAGATTTATTGGGACGGTCGACATTGTATATTACAACGACCCGGTGATCCTAAGTCCGCGTGTTTTTCTTCGTATGGTGATATATATCTTCGCGAGCATCGTTATTTGTTTTCATTCATAAAAGCGGTTCGTTGTTGTGACTTTGACGATAAAGGCTGCTATTGTTAAAACGACCAGAGAGGAAAGTGCCGGAGAGTACAAGTAGAAGAGTCGACGAAACGAGAAAACGAAAGCAGCGAGAAAATTTAACCATCGATGGACCACGGAGCGATGGACAGCTCTTCCGAACACAGCAGCCGTGCCAGTCCCGTAACCGGCAGCCCAAAACATCCTCACAGTCCATCAGCACAACAGAGTCAACAGCAACAGCAGCTGCACGGCTCCCAGCATCAATCCTCCTTACAATCCCATCCACGAGATCAGTTACGTGAACATCAACAGCAACAGCAGCAACATCGAGGTGTACCGACACCAGGCTCACCGACGAGAGGATCACCACCACAGGGTCTTCCCCTGAGTCCACCGCCTCTGTCGGCCGGGGGAGGGCCCGGTGCACCTCCAGGAATGGTACCACGAATGCCGGGACTACCGCCACCGGGACTGGGTCTTTTGGGTCAGTTAGGTGGTATGCTAAGCGGTCATCATGGATCGCCTTTGGAATTGATGGCTGCTCATCACGCTGTATTACCACCCAGATCGTATAACAGTCCACCGCCAATCAGTACCAGTGATCCAACGGCGAACGAATGTAAACTCGTCGATTATCGTGGCCAGAAGGTCGCTGCCTTCATTATTGCCGGTGATACTATGCTCTGCTTGCCTCAGGCCTTTGAGCTCTTCCTCAAACATCTCGTGGGTGGTTTACATACCGTCTATACCAAGCTAAAGAGACTAGATATCGTGCCGTTGGTATGCAACGTCGAGCAGGTTAGAATCCTACGCGGTCTCGGAGCCATTCAACCGGGCGTCAATCGTTGTAAACTTCTCAGCTGCAAGGACTTCGACATTCTCTACAGGGACTGCACAACGGCCAGGTAGGTGAAGCGAAAATTAATCAAGTAAATCCACAATCAGAAGATTGACAGATCGTGTGTGAAATTGTTAATCGATGGAACCAGTTTTAAGATTATCTAACTTGTACACAGACTCGTGCTAATCTCATTTCGTTTCAATGGAACGACTACCTATCGAGAAAGGTACTTGTCAATTCGTCGCACGGAATCCCTCTAAAAGTCACCGACAGTTCGCTCGATAATTCTAAGAGATAAGTCAACCATCTATAGGACTCATCGAGCTAAGGCCTTACTCGCGGAAGCTACGATCCTCGCATACATTAATAACGGATGGTGTCGCCTCTGGGCAACACTTTATCTTCGCCCATCCGCCTTTCGGCGCTACTGCTCGGCCTAAAAGTACTTTAATTGTCTACCACCTACCGTTCCTTAAGACTTAATCATCGTTTGGACTTGTTGCCTGCCGGCAGGCAACAACATCCTAAACTTATCGATGCATTCTCGCGATAATAGGAGGTATTCTTTCATCTTCAATAACGCATATCTTTATCGATGCATTTTAGTGTCAAGTAAGTAACTGATCGAGTTACTTTCAATTCACGAGTTAAACGTTGTCGTTAACACGAGCATGGCACGTGCTCGTGTTTCTAGGATTGTCACATTGAGTACCGTGCCAACAGGTGTCCCTTTCACGGCAATTTCTCTGAATGAATCGTCCCCACTGGGAGTGATAGAGACAGAGAAACAGAGAGAGAGAGAGAGAGAGAGAGAGAGAGAGAGCTACAGAGACCGAGAGGTGGTGTACTACAAGCTTACCCCACCTACGCTACAGACGACAGACGAAACGGAATAGTAAACGGAACGAGGGGATCCCAACTTCCCCGAGAAAATGTTGTCAGTTTCATCTTCGATTTCTAATCGACCTCTCTATTGAGAAAACTCTTACGTTTATAGTACAATTGAATCTAAAAGTTTTCCATATTATTTTGAAAGATATCTCGTGTGTTTCTTTTCACTTTGCTGATCGACGATGTATCTGTTTTTGTTGAAATCAAAGCACATCTCTCGGACAACACTTGTCCCGTGAGAAGCGTGCCGTAGCAGTCACAACGGAAACGGATTCAACGCGACACAGAGAAGGGAGAAAGAGGATCGAGGGAGAGTAAAGGAGAAAGAGAAAGGGAGAAAGAGGGAGAAAGCCGTAGGGATAGGGATCCAAATAATCCCAGTCGGAGTCACAGAGCAGAACTCTGCGAGCCGTCGGCTCGTGCGGGTCTTCTTTTTCTTCGAGATCGTCGAGATTCAGTTTCCATGATTCTCAATTATTTAAAGAATTATGCACTTATTTAGGTATACAAAAGTTTAGCATTCTAACATTAATATTCTCTCGTTTATTCTCAAACTGATTAGTTACTGTTGTTATAGTGACGTAGTTAGACTATATATATCGCATAATAGAAATCACTTTTATTTTCATCGTCGATGTTTCTTAATCAGGAAGCGATGGTGAATGAACTGTGAAAGTTAGAGTTATGTCGAATTTACAATTGAAATTATATATTTAAAATGTGATACGTAAAAATGATAAATATCTGAAATATCTTTCGATTGATTAGAGAATTCTTAAATGATATTAACTATTCCTAATTCTATCTCATTCCTGATAATCATTCTAATATGAACAGAAACTTTGAATTGCCTGGGTATTGAACATTATAACAGATAAAAAGAGTCGAAAGTTGTAACGAAAAATTAGATGATTAAGAGGTCACGGTAGAGAGCTTGTGTGTGGTCCGATCGCGTGTACCATTGGCATCGTTACACTCTGATAATGCACGACCATGCCAGTAACGGCAACAACGACTACGGGGAAACACAGATCTCTTGCATTTACAATCAAACATCAAGCATGTATATATACACGTTTTCATCGACTACGACCATCGTAGTTGCAGCACTTCTACGAGCTGCAGCCTGCAACAGCAGCAGTATCATCACCACTACCAATACCATTACTAATACTATTACTAATACTACTACTAACAGCATCAACAACAGCAGCATCGATGCAACAGCATGCATCGAGAACCGCATCGATAATTCAAGAGCTTTTTTCTTGTGGTTTGTCGGAGCGGCGCCAGGTGCGATACTTCGTTCGTTCGTTCGTTCGTTCGTTCGTTCGTTCGTTCGTTCATCCGTTCGTTCGTTCGTTCGTTCGTTCGTTCGTTCGTTCGTTCTTTCGGATTCGCGATGATATAGAATCAATGTTCGTGAGTTGACTCATGTTTTCTTGGGATACATTTGATTAGGCGAATTAAACATTTTAAGCGACGGTAAAGTCGCATCGAATTTACTCGCTTTGCGATCTTCATTCTCGGTCATCCTTTCAAAAAGTTTTTCTTCCGATTTTTCATCAATTAAAATATGAACGGTTATCAAAGTTTTTCGTGTACGTAAATATGCACTAGAAACAATCATTTTTGTTATCATTCAATTTTTATTTACCTACTATGTAATATTAGCTACTTACTTATAGGCTCACTTTCTGGAGTTACTTTTCATCAGATTAAAAGATAAAATCTAATCGTATGTGAAGATCTCTTGTTGACTGTCCCCCTTTCGATTGACGTCAGAAAAGTAAATAAATCGATCTATCTATTCATCCCATCTATTCTCACTTTTCCACATTTCTATGTTTTCGATCGATCATCATTTCCCTTTAGATATCCCTCTCTTTCTTTCTTTCTTTCTTTCTCGTTTCTTCTTCTACCTCTTTTTTTCTTTTAATAGACAACTAATTAAAGACGAGAGGGCTCGTTGCGCACGAATGTTCATTGCCATCCAATGGGATAATATAACCAGCTAGTATATAATCGTTGCTTCGGCCGAGTTAGGCAAATTAATTAATATAATTGACTCGACTCGTTAGCCGCGTACAAAGAGGGGCCGCATTATTATTTCCTTATCGATCATCGTGACTATCGCGATCGCAATAGGTACAGAATGAAGGAGAGAGAAAGAGAAACAGCGAGAGAGTGAAAGAGAAAGACAGAGAGAGAGAGAAAGATGAGATCATTTTAAAGTGAGTATCGTTGATCCAATGCCTTTTTCCGCCTTCGCATATTGAACGAAGATCGTTTTTATTTGCTTGATCTTTAATATTCGTCATTAAATCGACGTTCAAATTCTCTCTCTCTCTCTCTCTCTCTTTCTATCGCTTTATTTTTCTATTTAATGCTATCATTAATTCCTCTATCTTCTTATCTTAAATCGATGTATAGATAGGCACGTATCATTAATATTAGTCAAAGTCTTTTGATAATGATGAAATTCCAAGTATTAGATCAAAGTAAAGTAAAAAAAAAACGTAAGAAAAAAAAAACAAGAAAGAGCGAAGGAAGAAACGTAACTTTTCCGCTTTATTCATTTCCTATTTCTTTTCCCTTTCTATCTATTTATCTGTCTATCTTTCTTTCTTTCTTTCTTTCTTTCTTTCTTTCTTTTTCTTCCTTTTTCCCGTGATCATCTTCATGTGTCTTCTTCCCATCGTAACGCCTGAAAACACCGTAGCGCCGTACGTGGGAGCACTTGAGCGTCCCTGGACTATAATTCTATGCACTATTAGCCGTTTAATTATAAAATTGTGCATAGATTAATTGGCTCTCGTAATGGCCTGAACAATGCACCGGCACGTAGAGTACGCAAAAGAGAGAGATAGAGAGAGAGGGGGGGGGAGAGAGAGGGAGGTAGTGAAACAAAATTATGTGAGTTAGATAGAAAGAAAAAGACAGACAGAGATAGATAGGTAGATAGATAGACAGAGAAAGAAAGAGAGAGCTCTTTATTAATATTTATTTCCACCGTTCGTTATTTCAACGTTCTTCGTTGGTGCATAGTCCTGATGCATCGATGCGTACTTATGAGGAACACGGCTCGTCTAACATCCATCGTATTATTGTGTCATGTGTAAGTACGTGTGTATGCTTGTGCCTGTTTTTTTATGTTCATAAATCATACGAATTAAGCGCGATTTGAATATTCTTCGCGTTTCTACCCTCGTCTTTATCGAGCACTTCTCTTTTCACGATTTCGTTGAGTTTCATTCTTTCTTTCTTTCTCTTCTTCTATCTCTTTTTCTTATAAATTCGAAAGAAATAACTCAATTGTTATTCAAATTGTCATTCGAATACGTCTAAAATTATCTATTAATCTCTTTTTTTGAAACTCTTTCTCTCTCTCTCTCTCTCTATGTTTCTTTTCTCTGTGTACACGTTTAACAATTGTATCGGTTATGGCAGCTGGCCTCGTATCTCTTTCTCTTTCTCTCTCTTTCTCCTTCTCTCTCTCTCTCTCTCTCTCTCTCCCTCTTCTTTTTTTCCTCCTCTTAGAGCCGGTACGATATTATAAGGGCTCGTATGACCCCATTGTTGGCTTTGCTTTTGATATAGATACGTGGTAGACTTTATAGTAGCGACTACCTACGCTTGCTACGTCTAGCAAGCTGAACCACCTTTCTCTTTTTCTCTTTTATTCATCGTTTCTAATCGTATAGAAGAATAAGAATAACGTATGTGTCTTACCAATGCATTTTCAATCGAGATTAGAACGTTCCACGTTGATTACCAGGGAGAGAGAAAGAGAGGAAGTGAGAGAGAGAGAGAGAGAGAGAGAGAGAGAGAGGTTTTCTTTCTTTTTCTTTTTTTTATATAATTCTTTTTTTATACAATTTTTTTTTTTGAAAAAGAAATTTTATATAATCTTTTTTTTTCGTCGTACGAAGAAGAAAAATTAATAAACGTAATTTTCTAAGCTGAAGGACGTTATCGATTTGCAAAGTTCTCGTACTCAGAGAGAAGCTTTAATTCCTTCTTACAATCGTCTCTTAATTCAGGAAAATTAATTGAAAGCACAAATCTGGGGAGGAACTCCTTTCTTTTCATAACATCCACCAGGCAACAACAGCAACAGCAATAGCAACCCTCGTCGCCACCACCCTCTTCGTCCACTACCGTGCACCACGCTCGTAATTCCTGGTAATTAATAATCTGCAACAAGTAATAATAAAGCCAGTAATCCGGCTGGCTGGCGTCGTGGCAAGCGGCGTTCTTAATTCTAGATAATTAATGCAAAGACAAACAAGAAGGATTAAATCGTCTCTCTCTCTCTCTCTCTCTCTTTCTTCCTTCTTTCCCTTCTCCCTCCCTCCCTCTCTCTCTCTCTCTCTCTCATTCTCTCTTATTCGAAATCTTTTCTTTGCAAATCTCTTTCCGACTATTACCGTCGTATCTCGATGTCAAAGATGGCCGACGGAACGAACTGTTTACCAGAGATTCCAATGAAAATTTAACATTTCATTTTTAATATATACTTTAATAAGAATCTGTAAATTCGATAATATTAGTTAATAAGCGTAACATATGAAATACGTTAATTGGATTTTGTTAATTATTTGATCGTTAGATTGTTATCATTATGTTAAAATATACATATAGCTCTACAAGGTAAATATTTAAATACACAAAATACACATGCAAGGTGTATCATTTTAGGTTTGAAATGTTTCCTGATTCAACGTAAAAGAAAAATCGTAAGGTAGCCTCGCGAAAGGCAAGAACCAGGTAGGAACTCGATAAAAAGGCTTATCGCTGGCACGCTCTCCTCGTACTTGAAAGTTTCATACGACACGAAAGGGACACGAGCGTCGCGCTCGTAAAATCCGTCCAGGTCGTCGCGATTGCGAGTTACCTGAGAGTGAGCGTGATCGAGATCACGCGACACTTCATATACGTGTCTAAAAGTACAATATATGAGGTTAAAATTCTTTTTTTTTTACGAATTATATGGTAAAGTTATTTTTATTAGGTACGAGAGACGAAATTAAACGATTTCAATGATGAACGAAATTCTAATATCTAAACTATTAATATAATTCCAATTGAAATGGGTAACAGCCAAACGAATCAATTTTTATTTCCTCTATTTCTTTCTTTTTTCTTTTTTTTTTGTCTTCTTTTTTTTTGTAATATTATTGAAAAAGAGATAGAGTTTAATATGAAATTGAGTTCGAGTAACTAAAGTCACAATATTATTATCGACGGAAGAAAAAAGAGAAGAAGAAGAAGAAGAGATCGTTTCTTCGACAGGACGATGAGAACGCTTATAGTACGTCCCATAGAAAGGGAGAGAAAAGTCGAAGAGAGAGAGAGAGAGAGAGAGAGAGAGAGAGAGAGAGAGAGAGAGAGAGAGACGAGGAAAAGGACGAAAGGGCCCATGGCTATAATCATCGAGGCTTCTCGATGGCGAGATACAAATGCAAGTCATCGGGCTCCGTATTGTATCGCAATGGCGCCAGGCTCCTGTTCAGCAAAGATTCTTCCTTTTTTCCTTTTCTTTTCTTTGTTTTTTTTTCTTTTTTTTTTTTTTTTTATTTTCTTCTCCCTCTTTGCTGCACGTTGAATCTTTTGCAAAAGTTACTTTTTCGTCATTTTTCCAAGCGTTACAAATGATATTATTTGAGATTCTATAACATCCGAAAAGATATTAATTCTGATTCAAAAGATTAAAATAGCATATTCTATTAAAAATAATACGAAATATAGAGAAAATAAAATACAAGAATTTATGTTATATAATTATTTGTTAAGAGTTGCCAGACGTCACATGGTCGATCGATCGATCCTCGTGCCTGACCGACCCTACTGAGATTTTATCGTTTTATATATTCGAAGGAAAAAAGTAGAAATGGAAGGAAGGTCTTCGAACCTAGTTGCATTTCGATCGTACATATTGTTTTAACTTACGATGGAAAAATTTTTTCTTAAATTCTCATTCTCCCTTTTTTTTTCGTGGCCTTCGAAAGCTTAACTTGTTCTCTTTTGAACAGCAAACTTCGTACCGACGGAAATCGATCGTTCCGGAACGTACCAGTGACCCATATTAAAACAGCTGACTATGCTTGGAACCCGCTTCTTGTTCTTTACCCTCGAACCACCCTCGTAACGGCGGTTACACCCTCCTCGCATACAACACCCCTCGCAAACGTGTCTCCCACGTGCTTCTATAATCCGATCTCTCTCATCGTATCCTTTTCCAAAGCTTCATAGTTATTTCATGCTTTCTTTCATAAAAAGCTCTTTCGTTTGTAATTGTTAATTATTTTATTAGGGGAAAAAAATTAATTCACAAAAAATATTAAAAGAAAAAAAATAACAAAAAAAAAAAAGAATAAAAAAGTAAAAAAAAGACAATGAATTTGTACGAGATAAAAGTAATTTTGTTTAACGGAGGTTTTGGAATTTTGTCTGAAATTAATTTCGCGACCTTGACAATGCAACAGATTTGATAATAAAATTGTTTCTCCTCTCTTTCTATGTTCTCTCTCTCTCTCTCTCTCTCTTTCTTTCATTCTCATTCTCTTATCCACACCCCTTCGATTTTAGTGATTCCTCCCGGTAATGGTAAGCACGCACGCTTCTCGATCTTCTTCCTGCATTTAGATGCTCTTCGAACGTTTCGTAGATGCACTTACAAATTGGCGAGATTATGCTAGGGATCGAATCGATCGTCAATGCCAAGCGTGATCGACGGATACCACTACCAGTGCGTTATTCATTTCCTTCGACATCGATCGTGATCTATACACTTGGGAATGGCCCTTGACAAGCAGTTACAATTCTTATCATGTAAATCATCTAGATCGTGAGTAATACGAATACATTTAGATAGATCACGTTTACATTTAGACAGATTTCATATTATAACCGATCAACGATCGAGTTGATCAATATTAAAAAATTAAATATCTTGAAAAGTAAGTAACAATTCTAAAGATCAAGAGCTAACAATTTATTATATTTTTGTTTCTCTCCCGTCTGATAATAAGTAGATACACAACGGGTATATGCAGTTATCTTATCTAAAGATCTTGATAGACAGAAAGTTTTCAGAGTCGTTTAGACATTCCTGAAGAATGATCATTCAAACAACCAAGGAGATTTTCACGAGTCGAAGACAAGTACTCGTTGGAAATTCTCCCTCGTATATTTCCCCTAGTACTCTCGAAGGAATTACCATCGAGTGGACACGCGACGTTGTGGATCGTGTCGACGAGAATGTTTCGACCTTCGAAAGACACCTGAATATTGAAGTTTGAAGAAGCTTTAAAGGCACCTACACGTATTTACGTTCATTTTGAATCCTTTCGTGGACGTTTGAAATAACACGCGAGAAACGCGATGATGTTTGATTGTAGCAGTAAGTAGTATTAGTGGCTGTCACAACGATACTCCTGGTAATTTCGAGTGATTCGTGGACGACGTCAGCGAGCATATCGCACCCCTTTCTCGCGAGAAGGGTTTTCGTGCGCACGCCAACCACTCTAACTCGTTACACACGGTAATTAAACGACGCACGAGAGCCCAAAGAGAAGTAGTATTGGTAATAGTAATACTAGTATTAGTAGTAGTTGTATTAGCTACGTAGGTAGGTAGGTAGGTAGGTAGGTAGATAGGTAAGAAAGGTGGTGATAGTGGTGGTGATGATGGTGGGTAGACTAAGGGTGTACTTAGGTCGTTGTTAAGACTCTTATTTCTAAAAGAAAATGAAAACGATTGTGAATTTAATCTGTTTATCTGCAATGATTTTTAACCCCTTAAGTATTATATTATACATATTATATATAACGTAAGGGTTGTTTTTATATATATATATATATATATATATATATATCATGTATATGTAAGAGACGAATAATAAGTTACGATTATCTTGTTTAATAATAAAAGAAACATCAGGTTCGTTGAATCAAAGACAGTTTTCGATGAAGAAAACTTAAAGTATTGGAATACTGGAAAGGAGGCCTCGTTTTGTTAGGTTCGCGTGCCTCAGAGTTTGGCGTAACGTCGTGCGTCAATCAAAGAGGGCACTTGCTAGGGTTCCTATAGTAATGATCCCTGTACTCCATGTCGAGTCGATCTTACGTACATGGACGCCTGATAGTCCATGATATATCCGCGAAGGGTACCCAGCCCGAGTCAGTCCAATCAGCTCACTCATAGCCAACTCGGCGTTTGCCAGGCGTCAGGCGAACCGAGGAGCCATCTTTACACGCGTTCGCCTCCGCTCGCGTGATGCACGCATGCCTTTGCTTCTTCTTCTTCGTCTTCGTCTTCGTCTTCTTCGTTCTTTCTCTGCCATTTCGTCAACAGTTGCTTGCAGTTGCTTACTTCTCCTTTTATATATATATATATATATATATATATATATATATATATATATATATATTCTAAAGATATATATTAAATTATATATATATATCTACATATATATTCCTACTATTCGATAAATTCTGAATCGTACTGAATCTTATTATATTTTATTGATTATCTATTAATTAATAATTATTTATTATCTATTGTAAAACTGACGAGAAAAACTTTTATATAAATATATAGATATATAATGATAATATAGATATCTATATTAAAATAGAACAAAATCTATAAAGATTTAGGAAGAGTTAGAGGAAGGATCTTGAAAATAAAAAAAAATAAAAAAAAGAAAAGAATGAAAATGTAAAAAAAAAGATGTTCTAAACAGCATCCACTTTCACGGTAGGACTGAGAAAATCCAATCGATACAATATACTTCCATATTACGCTTTACAATCCAAGGCAATTTAAGTTCGATCGAGGCGGAGACGATTCTTTGCAATTTCATCGCTTTCATTTCTTTCTCTTTCTCTCTTTCTCTCTCTCTCTCTCTCTCTCTCTCTCTCTCTCTTTAAGTAACAGAAGAAGATTCAGAGCCGGTTCTCGATATATTTCGGAAGGCATCGTTCTCTCCTGAAATACGTTCGTATCATTCGAACACGTTCGTTATACACGTCGGAGAGTGTCTCGGCTTTCTTTTCGCCGATTTGATTCGGGATCGTCGATGTTCTCTTTCGCGAAACATGCCGAAGAAGAAGAAGAAGAAGAAGAAGAAGAAACAGACTATTCTCTCTTCGCCATTTTTTTCTTCTCCTTTTCCTTCTCTCTCTCTCTCTTCTTCTTCTTCTTCTTCTTCTCCTTCTTCCTCCAGCATCTTCACGACGGTGCCGTGATAATGAAAGGGCAATTTAGAACGATCCGAGAAACGATTCGACTCGGCGAATCTCCGACGATCGAATCCCTTTGGCCCTCTCATTCAACCCGACGAGAGTCAAAGAGCGGATATCTCTCTGTCTCTTTTTCTCTTTTACTTTCTTCCTTCTTTCCGAGCTCTCTTCTTCCTCGATAAAAGCGACGATCGACGGTTTCACGCATCCGAGGTAAACGATAAACTTGTGCCTCGGTGACGATAATAATATCTTATTACGAAGCAACACGCGAGCGAGCATTCATCTATCCGCTATTTCTAACTTGTAACGTTTCGCAAGTATTAGCTAGTTCAAGATCGTCTAAGACGAATCAATTCTAAATATACATATACGTCTCTTCAATTATTTTATAGAAAATTCGATAATTTTCTTTTGAAAAATTCTAAGTCCAAATATATAATTACTTAAGTGGATTAATGTCCCTTCAAATGTTTTCAAGAGAAATTATCATATTGTTTATAATAATAGTAATAATAATACTAATAATAATAATAATTGAGAAAAAATATATTTTACCTGTCTCTCTCTCTCTCTCTCTCTCTCTCTCTCTCTCTCTCTTTCTCTCTTTCTTTCTCTCGCTGTTTTTTGATATTTTGTTTTTCATCGATCGCGTGTTTTATTCGCATCTTTCTCTTTCTTGAATGAGAATCGTCTCAAGTGTTTCAAGCGTTCCACCCACGCAGGAAAGAAAGAGAGAGAGAGAGAGAGAGAGAGAAAAAGAGAGAGAGTCTCGATCTCTTCTGAGAGAGGCTCGAGCGATTATTATCGCCTGACACGAGCCATAAAGTACATTTTAATTCGACCGTACCAGCGATATAGTAGATAAGAACGGGCCAGTTCGTATGGTACACATACTACGATCCGAGAGACAATCAGAATTGCAAAAACAGACTTGCTTTCTTGATTGGCTATATAATCGTAAAAAAATCGATGATTAATCGGAGATGAGGCTTGCGTGAAATACCATAGAGAAGAAATTTAATCAATGAGAATATTTTATATGTCGCAATAATATATGTATATTATAAAGTGATTGATAATTATGCGTATGTATGCATCCCATACGTGCGTGCATTTAAAATAATTGGTATATCGTGCTTTTTACTGATTTTATGAAAAAAGAATTAAAAAAAAAAAAAAACAAAAAAAAGGAAACAAAACAAAATAAAAAAAAAAAATAGAAAAAAAGTAATACTATCTGTAACATTATTTTTATATAGATAAAGTGTAATAAAATAATATAACTATAGGGATTTTGTTAAATCGCCCATTGATTTATTTTTTATCAATAACAACAGCAACAATAATCG
>NC_140825.1:4802500-4807500 GCF_050613455.1 Vespa mandarinia | reverse complement strand
TGTACATAAATACACCTACGATTATTATAAAGATCGATTATTGTATTTAATGAAAGAGTAAGAGATAAAGATAAAAAGGGAAAGGCAGAGAGAGAGAGAGAGAGAGAGAGGACAAAAATGAGAGTTTGCTTTAATGGAAGGTAACAGAGTAAAAATTGATGTTGATAAAGCAAGTCAGGGTTATTAGAGAAAGAAAGAGAAAGAGAAAGAGAAAGAAAAAGAGAGAGAGAGAGAGAGAGAGAGAGAGACACTAAATCGAATTGTTCAAAAGAATAGAAAGAGAGAGAGAGAGAGAGATTCCAGTCAGAGACCTCGCTATGATGATTCCTTTTGTTTTTAACTTGGCTTTCGATTTATTCCACGCTGATGAATCAGGTGCGGCTCTTTCTCTCTCTCTCTCTCTCTCTCTCTCTCGTCTACTTCTTCTTGGGACTCTCGAGGTCGAGATTACTTTTGTGGGCGGGTCGTTTTCTGTCAGTGCCTCCGAGGGTTGCGTCCAGGTATAGAAATGCTCTTCTCCTCGTGTGTTCAACGGCGCCGACGTCCTCGTGGTCGCAATCGCCACTACTACCATCAGAATGGATCTTCTTCTTCGTCTTCTTTTTCTTCTCCTTCTTCTCCTTCTCCTTCTTCGTCGTCGCCTTCTTCTTCTTCTCCTCCTCCTCCTCCTCCTCCTCCTCCTCTTTTTCCTCTTCTTCTTCTTCTTTCTTTTCTTTCTTTTTGCGCGCTTCTTTCCTCGCGTCTTCTTTGCTTGATTTAGATTGGAATACGAAATACGAATCCCACTAATTACTCCCTCGTTTTCGAGCCACGATATTGCTCTTATTCCGGTCGACCTCGACGCCGAACTCGATTTTACTTCTTCTCCTCCTCCTCCTTCTCCTTTTCCTCTTCCTCCTCTTTTTTTCTTTTTCTTCTTTTCTGTCTTCTCCTTACCACAAACGTGTCATGTATCGGGTATGCAGAAAATCAAGACGATGCATTCGTTAGCGGTGCAGTTTAATTACAGATGAATAACAGACAAAGACAAAGAGAAAGAAAAAGAGAGAGAGAGAGAGAGAGAGAGTGAGAATATAAATGATCAAACAATTTCTTTTCGAGCATCGTAGACTAAGTAATTATTCTTCTATAGTAGAATAGAATAAAGAAAAAGAGAAAAAAATTGTGTAAATTGATGAGGTCATAAAAATATGTTGCATTTTATATGTACATATAGATATTTTGCGTGCATGTGCATATGCATCTCGTTTTTTGGCTTTTGCCTGAGAAAACAGACGAGACCGATCCAGGATGGTCGGCCCGTCAAACGTGGCCTCTCCCCACTTTTTCTCCTTTTCTCTTTCCCCACTCCGTACCCTTTTAAAATCCTCTTCCCCTTCTCGACAACCTTCGCTAGTCTCGCTTTGGACCACCACCGGTAACTTTCTCCCTACTCCCAATCCAATCGTTCATCCTTCTTCTCTCGAGAAGAGCATCTCTCTCTCTCTCTCTCTCTCTCTCTCTCTTTCTCCTTCTCTCTTACTATTTCGTCGTTATTTATTAGCAATCGTAAGAACGATGCGCCTAAACCAATATCATTAACGGCGCCAACGCCATAGAATACTTATTGGCTTTGCGAACACCAATCGAGAAACGCAAAAGAGTGAGTTTTCTTTTTTATTTTTGTTTTCTTTTTTTCCTCTTCTTTCTTTTTTCTTTTTTTTTCTTCTTTCTTATTTTCGCTTAGTCCGTTCTCTGTTTCTCTCTCTCTTTCTCTCAAAAAAAGATAACATCTTGTACCATCATAATAATCTTTTATCGAGGTCTCAACATATCCGTGAACTATCTTTTTATTTTCATTATAAAAGCTATGACAATTTCGATTAAATAATACAGATTCGTGAGGTTAATAAAATGATTATTGGATTAATAATAAAAGATCATGTATTTTGATTAATACTTATTTAATTAATCTTTATAATTACATATAAAATATGCGTTTGTAAATAATAAATGACTATTATTGTTTCTATGATATTTGACAAATATTAGCATAGTAATGTAGCATAATATTTATTTTTCTTTTTTTTTCTTTTTCTAAGAATTATCATTGATTATTAAATAAATTTGATCTTATTTAATAGAGAATAAAAAAAAGTTTAGAAAACACAAGAAGAGCTTCGATCGATAAACGTTATCATCTGTGAAAACAAGTCTGTGAAACCAATCGGCTTCTGATATTTATTGTAATTTCAAACACGTGATCTCCATCTTCACATATTCGTTGTAAGCGAAACATAGAAGCGATCAAGTGTTTTGTTTAAAACAAAACTGCTCCATGAAATATTGTCTGTAAACGGTGTCTATACTCTCTGCATCATGATTCTACCGATTCTCTTGAACCCGTAGAGACTTTCGATTAAATCATTGATCAAAGAACTGTCTACGTGGAATCATTTAAAATTTAACAAATCGTTTAACAACAATCTCAAATGATTGACTCGATGAAAACTAAGTTTAGGTATACGTGAAATTTTAAGTATTTTTATTCATCTATACGAAGAAACATTTTTCTTCTTTTTTCTTTTTTTTTTTTTTCTTTTATCACACCAAATATAAATACATGAATATGTACGTATACCTATATTATTATAAACTCATTAGAAAATAATAATACATAATAAAATATTTTCAAAGCGATCGAATGAGAGATCGAATTATTTGTATTCGTTTTGCCGAAGTAATATGAAGATGAAAAATCGGCAAACAAAAAAACAGTCTCCATTCTCGAGAAGCAGCAGCGACGGACGATTTGTTCGCGCCGCGGGAGTCCGGCTTAACGAAAATAAGCTAACTTCTCACATAATTCATTGGGTTGGACTTCGGTTTAGGTCCGTAGAGCTCTTACACCCCTCTTTTTTCAGCACACCGAACGAATACAAATAGAAATCATTAATGGCTTTCTGTTTCAACGTGTTCGAAACAAACGATAATGATTCGTTAATGATTCCACGCTTACTATATACATTAGTACGGTTAAGCTTCAACCATGCATTTCCTTTTTGCCCTTTGAAAATACAACTTTGTACTTTGACGGTTTTAGTTCTCTCTTTTATTATATGTAGACAGGTAGATAATACATATATATGTACAATTAACTTGGATCATGACTGAACACACGTTGATGGAACAAACGAAATTTCACGCGGATCGTTTGAACGATTCACTGAAACACTGGTCAGAGTAGTGTTCACAAAAGAGAAATCAAGCAGACATAATAGTATAATAAAACGTAGCTCGTGAAAAACTCATTTCAGTTAGAAAGTATTAAATATATTCTTTGCTGTTTCCTATATTTTTCTTTTCACGATCTCGATATGCATGTGAGCGTATGCGTCTGGGTTCATTCTGTCTGTGTATATATCTAATCCTAATAATCCTAATAATAATAATAATAATAATAATAATAATAATAATAATAATAATAATAATAATAATAATAATAATAAAGAGAAAGAAGAAAAGGAATTTTGAGTCAACGTTAGACTGTTTAATGAGTGAATTTTTATCTATTTTTTTTTCAATTCGATGAGAAAAAGATGGATCGATCGAAACGGAACATACGGTTCTCTCTATTCTATTCTAGACACGAAACGTAAAGTCGGGATGACGAAGTAGATGCGAGTTTTCCTTTGCTGTTTTTTTTCTCTAAACCAAAGTATATATGTTTGTTTGTGTGTGTGTGATGGAAAGAGAGAGAGAGAGAGAGAGGGAGAGAGACACAGAGAAAAAGTCGTATCGATCAATGACATAAACGTTTCGTACAATACGACCCCGTTTCTTTATTACAGTCATCAGTCATTCGGTATAAATATTAAATTCGCTAAAAAACTCAACTAGTCGCATAGGAAGGAGGGGAGAAAGGGGTGGAGAGAGGAGGGGGGGAGGTTTGGAACGGGACGGGAGGGAGGGTTGAAGTTGCAACGTCAGCCGTATCTACAAAAGGCAGACGGAAGAGCAGCTGACCGATAGCAGCAGCGTCGATTGCTGGATGATTGGGGTTCACGATATCCCGAATATTTCTCCCGTCTATCCAAAGTTCATAAGAGATCGACGAAGACGATTTTGATCTTTAAAGTACATAAAATGTACATAAGTATTTATTTTATTTATGTGGATAACATACAGGTATTCATTTTATTTACATACATAGCTGAAAGCTTAACGCGTTTAGCTTTAATGGTATCTTCGGAGTCGTGTTTACATTTCTTTTATACGACGTAACGATACGTTCCGATTAGACCTTCATTTAAGGACGAAATCATTTTCAGTTTGTATTCGACATCGTAAGAGGTAACACGTACGTTCTTCTCGTCGTAATTAGCAGTTATAATATACATACGCATTTAGATAGAAATATTTAACTACGTATCGTTGATCGTCTAGAATTCGATTAAGAAAGAAATAATATGTACAAGATTTTGTAAAGTTTTGATCGGAAAGAATTATAATCGAATATAATGGAAATATAGTATTTATGTATGGGGGCGGGATGGGATGGGTATACGTGAGTGTGTATTTCGATTAGTACTTCGAAAATTTTATGATCTTTCGTTCGTTAAATAGTTACTTTTCTTCGACAATAACGTACCAAACACTCGTCCAGGTGTTATTCTAAGTGAAGTGTTTCAATTATTAAAGAACACGGTGGACGTCTTGAAGTGGTAAGTGGACACATACAATGTGTGTGTGTGTGTGTATAGCATAAGAACGTTATTAGAGATGTAAGAGAGAAAGGAAAAAGAATGAAAGAAAGAAAGAAAGAAAAAAAGAAGGAAGGAAGGAAAGAAAGAAAGAAAGAAAGAAAAGAAAAGAAGTAAGGAACGAACGAACGGATGGCATCGAGACTCGATGGTGACGAGGGAGATCATTGTTGAAGAGGAGTAGGAACAAAACTTATTTTGCGAACGAAGTATACCCAAGGGTTTCAACGGCTATTGTCACCGTCTGTCGCTGACGAT
>NC_140825.1:4792500-4800000 GCF_050613455.1 Vespa mandarinia | reverse complement strand
TCGAGTTTCTCGATTATTTCTTAGACGCGTTAAACGTATTATAATCGAGGGAAAAAATATAAAGGAGAAATAAAAAGAGAGAGAAAAAGAGAGAGAGAGAGAGATGGATAGATGTAAACCAAGAAGATAAAACGACGACGTATGTGATTTTTACGGTGTGAAGAAGGTAGCAAAGTTACGGCGTTAACGATTAAACTATAGATAAAAGTTGGAAGTATATTGTATTTATACCGCGTTACATTTACATGAAAGAAAGAGACAGATATAAAGAAAAATAAAAGAGAGAGAGAAAGAAAAAAAAGTAGAGACAGTGAGACTTGACATCAAATAATTCTCGAGTTTTTCCACCAACTGAGATCTGAAATCAGAATTCTTTCGTGTGAAATCTACAATCTCTCTCTCTCTCTCTCTCTCTCTCTCTCTCCCTCTCTTTCTATCCTTTTTTCGATTATAAACGTTCTCATACTTGTTCACATACGAATATACATATAAAACTATGTATAGGTATGTATGTACGTATGTAGTTATGCATATAACGATCACTGGTAAAAATCAACGTCACAGTTGATTCTCGAGTATGAATATGTAAATAGTGTTTTATAGTCGTAGGACGTGGACGATGGGACTGGGAACGATAACATTTTTATTAGGAGTTAATTTCATCTTAATACCGGCAAGGATTCATTAAAAAAAAAAAAGAAAAAAAGAAAAAAAGAAAAAAGAAAAAAGAAAAAAAAGAAAAAGAAAAAGAAAAAAAAGCAACGTAAAATCGTCAGGTGTGTGAATATAAAAAACGAAAAGAATTTAAAAAAAAAAAAAAGAAAAAAATAACTAATAAGTACTTATGTACTAGCACACGACTTTTTATTTGTTAGATAATATTCAAATTATTTTACGATATATTTAGTTTTTATAGCTTTTTCCTTTTTCGTCTTTCTTTTTACTCTTTTTTCTTTACATTTTTCTTTCTTTTTTTTTCTTTTTTCTATTTAAACAGAAATACGTCAAATAAATTCAAGAAGGACGGTAAATAATAATTCTTTTAGAAATACGAGTAAAGGAAGATGATTAAAAATAAGTAGTAAATATCAATACGTGACGGCGGTTCTATTCTTTAAAATTTTTAATAATATTTCGTAAGTCTACATGCGAATAAAAAAGAGATTAAAAGACAAAAAAGAAAAAAAAAGAAAATAAAATCGTCGAAGAATCGTCGTAGTAAAATTGTCGAAAAGCGAAATAATAAAATATCGTCGTATAAACGAATATCCATAAATTATAAAATATTGTAGAACAAGGTTTGCCGAAATTGAATAACAATGTTATGTAAGTGTAAACAAAGAAATTATCTCGGTATATGTTACAATCGAAAGTAGAAGTTAATCGGAGTAACGCGTCCGTCCGTCGGATCATGCGTAGATAAGTATGAAATTTCTTAAATAAACGAAAGTAAATATTCGAAAAATATTTATCTACAAATAATCGATACATTCGAGGAATGATAGTGAATGATGATATTAGGTCGATAGAATAACATTCGAAGTTATATTCATGTTTTTGTTTTTTTCTTTTTTTTTTGTCTTCGACAAAAAGCGGGATTATTTCGTTAATGTATCGTCGACAAGCTTTTGGAATCGAATCATCGAATGGTAAGATTAGAACAAATAGTTTTATGAACAAATCGTCCATGGTTAAGCGTTTTTTTTTCTTTCTTTCTCTCTCTTTCCATCTATCTTTCTTTTTTTTATCTCTCTCTCTCTTTCTCTCTCTCTCTCTTTCTCTCTCTCTCTCTCTCTCTCTCTCTCTCTCTCTCTCTCTATATCTCTCTCTTACTAGTATTCACGTACCGTGCGCGAAGGTTCTTAAGATCTTAAGTGCAACACAGGCCCTGGGAGTTATGGTAACCGTAAATAATCCCACGACTACGGTAATGGCAATACCTGAGCACCGAGGCATCGTGATTGTGCACGCCGCTACGTACAGCTATTTACTCGAGCCGAGCAACGACGCTTCTTCTCTCTTTCGTTCTTTCGTACTTTCGAGATTTCAGATAGAAACGAGGAGCGTGTTATTAGACGAGGTTCTTTCTTCTTCTATACAGTCGCATACTTATCTCCCCTTTCCCTCTCTTCACCCTTGAATCTTGATTTTTCTATCGAGGATCAATAGTTATTTCTTTCTTTCTTTCTTTCTTTCTTTCTTTCTTCTTTATTTTTCCTTCTTTTCTTTTTTTTTCTCTCCTCCTCCTTCTCCTCCTCCTTCTCCTCCTTCTTCTTCTTCTTTCTTTTTCTTTTTCTTTTGTTTTATTTATTTTTTATTTTTTTTTTTTTCATTTCATCATGCCAATTATCTCGAGACTGCATGATATCTCTTTTTAAAGTATTCTATTCTATAGGTAAAGAGCAAGCAACTCGTGCTAGTGATGATTTTAATATTCGTCTTTTTTTATTCCTTTTCTTTTTTTCTCTTTTTTACTCTTTTTTTTTTTTTTTTTTTTTTTTTTTTTTTTACAAGTAAGCACAATTTCAAGAAGCATGTGTATTCGTTTCTATAGATACGATCAATCGTATAGAGCATGAATTAGAATGATTTATAATTATTATGTGTCCTAATACTACTTATACGTATATATATAATACGTATATATATATGTATCTCTGGGTATTAGATGGAAACACATTGTAAAAGTAAAAATACAATAAAAAAAATAAAAACAAAAAAAAAATAAAAGAAAAATTTGCCATCTTCGTAAATTTTATGTTCGTTTAATAATTGTTATACTTTATTGCACTACGTTTACAATACGTCAAAGTAGCTTTATCGTTGAAATTTCCATTTGGATACGCACGGGTGTACCTGAAAGATTATGTAATGTCGGCCCCACGGGGAGAACGGTAGCATCCGAACGCATAATCGCACCGCGGGTGTCATCTTGCATTTAAAAAGGTGCCCAATTTCTCGCCCCCAAAGTTCTCGACGGGTGGCAAGGGGTAAACGACGTAGGGGAGGATATTTCGTTGCGTAACTTAGCGGACAACACTCGCCATCGATGTTTATGCCCTTCTTTTAAATGCCTTCTAAACCTCTCTCTCTCTATCTCTTTCTATCTCTATCTCTCTGTCTTTCTCTCTTTCTCTCTCGAAATTATTTACGCCCCGATTATCACACTAAATGGGTCTTCGCTGGATTTTACGCATCCCCGAATTATTTAAGATACGTTCGGGAAAAAGAGACACACAGTAGCAACGAGGAGAAGGGTCGCTATTGACGCAAAGCCCTTGCGCTTGATCTTACCGTTCCTCTGCTTTTCGCGAGAATAGAGTAAGTTTTTTTTTGTTCCTGTTTCTTTTTTTTTCTTTTGCTTTTCTTTTTTTTCACTCTCTCTCTCTCTCTTTCTCTCTTCTTTTTTCGATTCACGTCCTGCATCGCATTAGCCTCTCCTTTTCGACATATTCTTTTATCAAATAAACGTCTCGACAGTGATATTTTTATATAAAATCGATATTTTTTATACGTCATTTCTTTTTTACTATACTCATGTACTATATATATATTACGAAGGGTTAATTAATATTTCAGATTTTCGTCGTTGTTGTAATATTAATAACGTTATTAATAATTTGATTATATATTCTATTTTATATATTGTAATAGATAATGTAAATATGAATCTTATTATAACGACCGTAGAAATATCTTTTAATTATGTATGATATAAAATGAATTACGACGGTAATTATTAAAAGACATTTTGTTAATAAGTACTTACTTCGACGAGTGGGAACGAAAAGTGGCATGTACGTACATACGTACGTGCTCTCGCAGAAAGAAATAATCGTTTTCTTGTCAGTTTCCGTCGGCAGGAAACGGAAGGTATTTATAAAAGCTAGCTGACACGATCGGAGAAAAAGTATGTAGGTACGTTAAGTGCAATTACGAGAGAGTTCCATTTCATTTCTATGAGTTCATAACGAGACAAGGAAAGAAATAATAATAAAAAAGAGGGTTACTTACACTCGTGTTAAGTGATAAGAACACATTATAAATGACTATCTCGTTAATTACCAAGTCATTTTTATCGAAACAACGCGTCATTTAACTTAACATTTTCAAGTCTCACGCTAACACGAATAATCATATATATATATATACACAACGTTTATTTTATGCACCATCTTATTGTAATATTATATAATATTCTTTTTAGAAATTACAAGAAATTATTTAACAGTTTCGTTATCGATAATTGTAGCGTTCGAAAATTAGCAGGCCATTTTTTTATTACAACATAGGTTCATAGCTTATACAAATTATTATTTTTTTTTTTAACCATCATCTTCGTTCATTTTATTCGTGACACGTGATTTTAGTTTTCATCGAGAGTGCTATGAGAAACAATCATTCTCGGTCCATTGGGAAAATTATTCCAGTTAGTAAATCCACGAGCTACGGTAATAGGAATTGCAAACACGCGAGATTAAACGAGATATCGTTTCAAATAGCTATCTCTCGAATATGACCGTTTCAGTACGATATAATAGTAATATACATATATATATATATATATATATCACGATATCATTTTTTCCCTTGAGGGTGGCAGATCTTAGCGCAATAATCACGTTTAAAACGCATTCGTTTCAATTTCTTCGTCATTCAAGCAGCCAAAGAGACTTTCCTTTCTTTATTCAGCCGGGCGAGAGATGAAATGGAAATGCAATAAAAAGTTGTAATCGAGAGAGAGAGAAAGGAAGAGAATCGTATAGTCAGTTACTTGAAGGGGAGCAAAAGAGCAAAGCAGAGAGATTATTAGACTTTGAGTTTTATCTTTTATTTTATTTTCCTTTTTCCTTTTTTTCCTTATCTTTTCTTTTCTTTTTTCTATACTATTATTTCTTTCTCAAGCGAAAACGCATTCGACACGGAATAAAGTAATGGACGGGGCTGTTATTATTCGAGCATGAACGTCCTCGAGGCAGCAACAACTTTTCTCCCTTTTATATACATATAGTGAGTTTTAAGAAAAATCTGCATTGGATAGTTTCATTTTTTTTTTTGTTAAAAGTTTCGTATTATTTATAAATGGATAGTATCGATACATTTTCCTTTTAAAGATCTATATTTTATATATATATATTTATGTGATATATTTTATTTATTTAGATATAATATGTGTATTTTTCAGATTTATACGTATTAATTCTTTTTATTTTATATATATATATATATATATATATATATATATAATTATAAATTATCTTTGACGGGAAACAAAAATATAACACTTGATAAAATTCATCGAGGAATCAACGATGAAAATAACGAAATTCATGATAGAAATTGAAAAATGGAAAATCGAACGAAGTCATTTTGCTCTCGTGAACGATTCAACTGATAGAAAAGGATGTAGGGTGTAGGGATGAGGTTTTGTACAATTCGATTTGCTAAGGGTCGAGAGGTCGATTCCTCACATCGTGAGTCAGAAATTGAAATATCTGTCGATATTGGGAAATAAAATGAACCGCATATTTCCTTCCTGTGACTCGTAGATGATGGTTATTTTAGATGGTGGATTTCTCTCATAGTTATCTCTCTATTTCTTTCTCTCTCTCTCTCTCTCTTTCTCTTTCTTTCTTGTTCTTCTTTCGTAAAGAAAAAAAAAGAAATGTCGTAAGGCAAAGTTACGCGAACGAACTTAGTCGTTTTACTGCGTTGTAATTTATTCGAGGGTACTCTGCAATTAGTGGCCTGCCTGAAGGATAATATCTCGCTATCGTCGCGTTCTCCGGATTCCATTTATGGCAATGAGACGTTCATTATTCTTATGAAAAATACTAGAACTTTCGTTCGATTTTATTGAATCTAAAAAAAAAGGATTTCGAGAGAATTTTAGAAATTCTTTTTCCCTTTGTGGAAAATATAAAACAATTTTTTTGTATTTTTTTTTTTTTTTTACTTGCTTTCATCCATTCGAAACTTTTTTCGGATATATCTATTTAATAATCAATCATAAAATAAAAATTGATTCATGAAAAATTTTATTTTTTTTTATATGATAAATTGTAATGTGCTATGTTACGATTAAAATAGCGATAAAGTGAAAAAATTTCAAAACGTTTAATTAGCTTAATGGTTTGAGGCGTAACTTCGAAATTATAAGATTCCAGGTTCGAATCCCAATGGGGATCATCCACGCACAACCAAACCACTCTTTTCTCTGTCGTCCTCACTCCTTTACGTGGATTAATTTTTTCATATATGTAATTAATTAAATTGATTTGTTAATTAATCAAAGATAAAAATTAATTGTTTATAAATATATTTGTTGTTAAACAGAGAGGGAAAAAAGGAAAATTAAAATAATTATTTTTTCGATTAATATGGTCTTTTTTTTATATTTCTACGTCTCTTAGTTTCAGAGATATTGTTTTGTATAATTAAATTAAAAAAAAAAACTAATTATTTAAAACAAATTTGTTTAATAATTAATTAAAAATGTAGCTTAAAGTGTTACCTTTAAAACGGTATTCGTATAAAATATTTACGATTTTTAGTTTCGGAGATATTTTAAATATTAATAAAAAAAAAATTGTCCATTGATACGCATAAGTACTCATTCATAATTCATTAAAGAATGCTGACCTATATAAATTCCTGGAATTTACGTTCTCATTCAGCTGATCGACGTAAACAATTTTTTTGTTCTTTTACTACGGCTCGTACTATAGTCACGTGTTCATTGTAATTATGAATTGGAAAATGTTAATGATCATATCTTTTGAACCGAAAGTCGTAGAGACACGAAACAAAGATCATTTTAAAGCTAAGAACATTATCTATTTGTTTAAGTGCTCGAATATTATGATTATAATAGAACGGAATTTCATTAGAATTTTCGAGATATTTTTGAGGAATATAGAAATACGTGTATGTTTACAAAATTGTTTATAGCAAGTTTGAGGTGATTTCGAGTCGGTCAGTCGTTAATCAACAGTGATACGGATTAGTCATGTCATTCATCACGTTTTCGTATATATGTATATAAGTACGTCAATAGAAAGATATGTATATTCCTAAAAATTTGTGACTCATTGCATTAATAGATAATTTAGTTACTATAGATTTACAAAACCGTCGAGGGCAAACGTAGAAACATTACTTACGGGTTCTCGCTTACCCATCAGCAATGAATGAGTCGTGGGGATATCTTTAGGAGAGGGTGAATCAAGTCCAACGGAACGATTTGCGAGAGTCGGAGAGTATTTCATTCGATGAACTATGTGTGAGGATACTTTCAGTAGTTTGGAATCGAAAACAACTCGATTTATCAACTTTTCGCTTTCACTCTCTCTCTCTCTCTCTCTCTCTCTCTCTATCTGTCTCTCTATCTATCTTTATCTCTATCTTTCTCCTTTGAGTTTCTCTCTTTGTCGTTTTGCTACATTTGAAGTGAGAAAATGAGAGAGAGAGAGAGAGAGAGAGGAAAATAGCAACAGGTGT
>NC_140825.1:4772500-4787500 GCF_050613455.1 Vespa mandarinia | reverse complement strand
AGGGAAGGAGAGACATTGAAAAGAAAACAGAAAAAAAAACGGAAAAAAAAAATATATATATATATATATGTATATATTTACAGGGAGATCGCTCTTGATAAAGTACGAAAGCATTTTTGGTCCCGGAGAAATTACATTTTCGTACTTTAATCCTCGAGACAATACCATGGCGTAGTCCGTGGCTTGTGGCCCAGGGCAAAGGGTTGTACGTTCTCATCGACTTTCTCTCTCTTTCTTTCTACTTTGTGGTCTCTTCTTGTCGTCTCTCCTCGTTTAACTCATAGTCACCGTCTCCATTTCTGTCTCTCTCTCTCTATCTCTCTTTTCTTTTCCAGCGTGCTAATATTTTCCGAAGGGTTGAAATCTAATTTTTTTTCAGAACCCCTGTCTAAACTCTCTTATTTTTTATCTCTCTCTCTCTCTCTCTCTCTCTCTCTCTCTTTACCTTTAGATTCTCCTTCTTATTATTCGTTCACCGTGTCGTTCCCAATGGACACAATAAAAATGCCATCTGAAATATGCATCCCTTAATAAAACTGTCCAATTAGAGGAGAGAATGGAATTAAGTATTTAGGGGGTGTCGGAAGACTTTTCCTTGGTGGTTCTCAGGTGCTCCCAGAAAACCCTTTCGCGAAAAGATTAGGTTCTTAGGTTCTTCCCCTTTGACCGGGCAACCTTAGCAAAAGAAGGATAGATAGAAAAGAGAAGAGGATGAGGAGGAAAAGGAGGAGGAGGAGGAGGAGGAGGAGGAGGAGGAGGAGGAGGAGAAGGTAGCCGCTGTAGCTGTATTTCGTCCGAGAAGAGACGGGACTTGAATTATTTATGGAAGCGAGATTTTCTTCTCCCATCCAGGCTTTTTATACGGTCACACCGATTTATCGCCACCTTGAGTTTTTCTTTTCTTACCCCAAAGCGTATCCATGTCCAGAATTTGTCTATACGATTTTTATACATCGTCTTTAGGTACTTTTTCATCGATAGGTTACATACATACATATATATATATATATATATATATATATATATATATATATATTAATTATTTATAATAGAAAATTTTAATTGATTTTAAATTTTCTTTTTAAATTTTAATTCGTCTTTGTTTAATTGACGCAATCAATAATGATGGCACGATACTTTGTTAATAATATTTCATATAATTTCTCTCTCTCTTTCTCTTTCTCTTTAGGTATTTCAGTATGGCAAATGATTTTGTTTTCGTCACGGTAGCGAGAATCGAAGAAGAGACAAAAAGCGAATACAATTGGCTCGGCGTTAAAAGGGGTTGGTAGCACGTGGCAGGGACAGGTTGATCGTTTATAAAATGAAATCCCTCGAATATTTCAGTCGTACAAATCCTCCCTGCTCGAGTTCGATGCGAATGAATAGTAGTTGTAGTAGTAATCGTAGTAGTAATAGTAGTAGTAGTAGGATGAGGAGAAGGAGGAAGAGGAAGAGGAGGAAGTAACGTAGAGAGAAAAAGAGAAAGAGGGAGAGAGAGCGAGAGAGAGAGAGAGAGAAATAGCGGTCAAGGCGGCAATCGTAAAAATTCCACGGGGTTGCGATGGTGCATTGGAAATCTGTGTAATTAACCGTAGGAATTTCTGTTCCAATGGGGGATGAGTCGATTAAAAACGCGAGCAACGCTTACAATGAAAATCGGAGGTTGAAGACTTTTTCTCTCTCTCTCCCCTCTCTCTCTCTCTCTCTCTCTCTCTCTCTCTCTCTGTCTCTCTCCCTATTTCACTCACTTTCTCTCTATCTCCGTTTCTTTCTCTTCTCCTCCCTCGTTTTTATATAGGTATATTTTTTTTTCCTCTCGTCGCTGCTTTCCCATCGTACGTTGGCACGCCGTACATTTTTTCGATGCTCGATTAAAAATACTTCCAGTCAATTATACGAGATATAACACTCGGCTCTTTTTCTTTCTTTTTTTTTTTTTGTTCTTTTTTCTTGTTTTTTTTTTTTTTTTTGTTTTGTTTGCTTATTATTAATTTCAACTTACGCATTTACCTATATACATACTTTTAAAAAATCCTTTCGACTTTTTCTAATCGTTTATTTTTCATCAAGTATGTATGAAATATGTTCTCTCTTTCTCTCTCTCTCTCTCTCTCTCTCTCTCTCTCTCTCTCTCTCTCTCTCTTTCTTATATTATTACAAATTATATATGTATATGTAAATGAAATAAATATAAGATTTACAAATGATTTTTCGTTATCTTTAAAATACTAGTATTCGAAAGAGAGAGAGAGAGAGAGAGAAAGATGGGAATAGCAATAACTTTCAAAGCATAATTGGTACATCTCTATTCTTTACAAACGAATTTAATCGACTTAACAAATCCTACAGCGAGTAAAATTTATGAGCAATCTTTCTGAATTATGTACAGTTTTACTCGTTGAACTTATCTATCTTCACGCGTACATGACTTTCGTATCGGATTTTTTTCAAATATGTATTTAAACGTTTCTCAAGAATTTTATCTCTACAATTTTAATATGTATTAATTTTCAATGCGTTTGAATTTTTATGGAAATAATTCGTAAGGAAATATTTTATATTATCTCATGAATTAATTAAATTCATTTTCCGTACATAGGTACTATGATTATTTGCATGTTTCTCGATCGTATACGTGATCGATTAAATCTAACGAGTTTTCTGTTGCATTCGCAAATCGATTCGAATTAGATAGGGGATAGTTTGAAGTAGAATTTCTTCGAAAGGAAGATAGAGAAAAAAGAAAGAAAAAGAGAGAGAGAGAGAGAGAGAGAGAGAGAGAGGGAAGGAATCTAACGTCGTTCGAAGTAAATTTATACGACTAATACAGAGCTGTGTCAGGACTCTTAATATCCTACGGGCGTACTACGATGAAAGGAGGCGAGTTTGAAAAAGTGCAATATCACGGAATACATAAATGCGAGATGAGGCGATTTGAATGAAAAGCAAATAAATTTCGTCGGTGACTACGTTCGAGACCACCACCGCGACCGCCGCCATCGTGTATATCCAATTTCGTTTTCACGCCGGTTTCATTTATTTCAGCCTCGTAATCGTGCTATCCGACACGGCTATGTATATATATATATATATATATATATGTACGTATATATATATATGTATAACCCATGATTATAATAATATCGTCATAGTTAAATCGTTTACACAATGTTAAAATATATCCTATAATATTAACCCATGTACTTTCGAAAATTGTAATATTATCTTAAATGATTGTATTTTTTTTTGTATTTTTCTGTTACAGGTACGTTCCTTTAAGGTAGTTATTGTTCCTCCTGAATGTTAACACAAGATACTTACAAGGGTATGTTTTATCATCATGAATTCATATATTTATTCATTTGAAACACACAATTTTATCCGATAATTAAATATTTGGCATTTCTTTTTTTTCTTCTTTTTTTTTTCCTTTTTCTTTTAATTTCATTCGTAAAACACAAAGAGTTGAAGATATATAAGACATATAAATTAAAAAGAAACAAACTAATCGATCTCGAGTATCATTCATCTAACATAGATGAATGAATATATTCCTATCGATAAGGACACGATTTCATGCTCTATGAGAGATGAGAAGGAAACGATCGAATATCATTCTTCTTCTCTCTCTTTCTCTTATAGTTTAATACTATAGGTGCATCATATTAAGTACAATACGTAGGTGCGTGCGAAAATGCTCTACTCGCGTCCTCCTCCTACCAGCAGATTTCGTATTACGAAGAACCCCTCCTAAGGCGTCAGAAGCGTGCTACTTTCGATGGATGCTCACTCGATACGACGAGATACGAGTATATTCTGGGGATCGAGATAAAAGAAGCGAGTGGGTAGAACGTGACGAGACAATGGATCATCGGTCCACTAGCCATAATACAATCGCATCAGCATCTCACTGTATTGTTTGCCCTGCTTTGATATCGAGCTCGGAGCTCTCTTTCTTTCTCTCTCTCTCTCTCTCTCTCTCTCTCTCTCGATTCTTTCTTTCTCGAGTCTAGTATCTTTTTCTCTCTTCTCTATCTCTCTATCTCTCTTTCTCTTTCTTTTTCTCTCTTTATCAATTTTTTTTCTTTTCAGTCATCATCGATCGTCATCCTTTCGAATTTACTTTTAGAATTCTTTTAATATTTTAGTTATGATTGAAATTAGTATATGCGTGTGAAAGATTGAGAGAAAAAGAGAGAGAGAAATGATGATAGAAATAGAAAATGTAAATTAATTAGACAAAATCATAGAAAGGAATATCGTAATTATTTTCTTTTTTGATACTTCGAGGGTTAACATAAAATAAGAATATAAAGAAAGATAGAGAAAGAAGGGAAAAGAGAGAGTGTGTGAGAGAAAGAGAGAGAGAGAGATAGAGAAGATAGACGGTCTTGAAGATTAAACGATAGAATTCCAATGTGCCTTTCCCTTTACTCTTGGGATCGACAAATTAGTACAATTAGAATCCCTCAAAGAAAATTGATAAATTCCTTTGGAACAATTTCGCGACTCATTTCACACGGGGTTTGCCCTTTTCCCGTTGTTCCTTAGATATTCCTACCGTCTAAGAGAGGAGATAGGACTCTTCGAGCGAAAACTTATAGCGACAAATAGCCGAGAAATTAGTGAGAAATTGAGAGTTCATTTTTTTTCTCCTCTCTCTCTCTCTCTCTCTCTCTCTCTCTCTCTCTCTCTTTTTCTTTCTTTTTCTTTTTTATCTTCCTTCTCAATCAATTTCAAAATTCATCGTCTTTTTAGATCCGTTCTAATTAAATAATCCTAACGATACATTTCTACGTGAACAATCAACAGGAATGAAACAAAATTGTTTCGTTTTGAATGTTATTATCTTGCGTTTGATGAAAAAGTAAAAAAAAAAAAACGAAAAGAAAAAGAGAAAAAAACAGACAAAAAAGAGAAGACATTTAGCCGAGATCAAATAATAGTACATATATTATTATTTTACGCATAGGATAGCTTAATCGAGTGGTTTTTTTTTGTTCGCCTTCTTCTCGAGCAGAAAGAAGATACGAAGAAAAAAGAGCAAAGTCATGAAAAATCAAGTTGGAGTGAAAAAAGATACGGTATTCTTTCGAAGTAAGACGTGAAAGAGACCAAAGTGATTCGAACTTGTTCTCGAATAATTAATTTATCTTGCTTTGAATAAGAACCAAGTTGAAAAACTAAGTAGACAAGGGAGTGGGGAAGAAGAAGAAGGTGGAAGGTTAGCGAATTATCGTAATACGGTTTCCAAGAGCGTGCGAAGCTGAACGCCGTGAGTTCTTTGCTTGGCGTGCGAATACACCGTAACACAGAGAGAGAAAGAGAGAGAGAGAGAGAGAGAGAGAGAGAGAGAGAAAGAGAAAGAGAAAGATATAAAAAGATAGAGATAGAGATAGATAGAGAGAGAGAGAGAAGGAACTTACCTTCTTATCCAAAGCAGATCGTTGCCGGAGAAACAAATTAAGAGGATAGCCCCTATGATCAAAGAATAGTACGTTGCTCTCCTTGCCTTCTTCGTAAATGCGCTCGCTCAACGAAACGCATTTTACTTGCTATGTGTGTGCATGCGTTTCCTCCATAGAGAAACGCATCGTGAGATCTTTGAAAAAAATTCTACATCTTTTCTTTTTCTATTTTTTCTTTCCTCTTTCTTTTTCTTTTTTTCCTTTTTTTTTTCTATCCGTTCGGGTCAATTTTTTTATTCCTTTATTTTTTAAAACACTTCATTTATTTACTTATTTTTTTTTGTTTAAATAACCATCCTACAATTTGTATTAAATATTTTATTAATTTGCAATTTTAAAATTATATATATATATACATATTTTAACAATATAATTGTGAAGTATTTGATCAATTACTTAGTTTAATTATAAACTTTTTATTAATAACGAATATTGAAAATATACTTTTACATTTTTATCTTTCCTTTTTTTTTTGGGAGATAAGAAGCAATCGGACCAAAGATTCGAGAAGTTAGAAACGTTGCGGGGATGGAGAAAGTAGGGGGTGGTTTGTAGCAAGGAGACGACTAGCTCGGCACGCGTTCGACCCTCAGAGCCCCTCGAGAAGCCCTTCGGCCACGGTTTCTCCGCAGCCTCTTCAACCCTTCCGCAGCTTTTCTTTGCCCCGTCTCTTTGGCTTCCTCCTTTCCTCCTTCTCTCCTCACAAGCTTTACCTCATACCACTTTTCTCTCTCTCTCTCTCTCTCTCTCTCTCTCTTTCTCTCTCTCTCTCTCTCTATCTCTGTCTATTCTCTCTCTACTTCCGCGAGACTGGCAAACATTAAGAGCTTCTAGATTTATTTATAACTACATTTACGCGCATGCCACGCTCTCCTGCTACCCCCTGTCTTTCGCAACCCCTTTCGAATTATTGCGTTTATGCGAATGGAACGAGTAAGGCCGACGGGAAATTCTACTCTCCAACTTTGTTTCCTATTTTCAGACTTGCTTCCTAAATCTTACTCTCTCTCCCTCTCTCTCTCTCTCTCTCTCTCTCTCTCTCTCTCTACTTTTTCATTCTTTATTTATATATTATAATTTCCAAAAAATTTTTATCTTATTTTATATATATATAATTATTTATTTATTTATTTAAATTTTAATCAAATTAATATAAATTCCATTGAGGCGACATATAATTTTCTATATGTTCCATATGTCGTTTCCTTTCGTTGATATACGTCTTGAATTAAATGAAATTACTTGTTTGATTACTCAAGGGCGTCGACGTTTTCTCGACAATTATTTTGGCTCTATATCAAGCTTTGCGACTATGCTATGTCGAGATAACTCTCAAGGAATCCAATTTGAATGATTCACGAGGGCTTGTGGAAGGACGAAGAGCTCGAGTTTCTTACTATTTCTATCTATCTCTATCTCTATCTCTTTCTCTCTTTCGTTCTCATTGAGATCGAAGTGGAGAAATCGTGCGAAGGAAAGGTCGTAGAAGCGATTAACATTTGAAGGAAAACGAGCCATTGGCAGTCTAAGGTCAGGATCGTCGTTTCCGTTCAATGCTTATGGCATTTGATTTTTTAATCTCTCCGATATATATATATGTGTGTGTGTGTGTGTGTGTGTGTGTGTGTGTGTATGTATGTATGTGTAATAAATTAGATGGAACATTAAAAGTATTAGAAAGTGATATTTTCTTATTAAGTGAGAAAAATGTCATGCTCATTGTCGAAGATCTAATTCAGATCTGACATATGTAATCAATTATGAAAATTAAAAATTGTCGAGCGTTATAGATTTGTTTTCTCAATTGAAAGAAATGAATTAACGAGATAAATTATTTATTTTCCACACTTTGAAAGTCTATGGCTGTGCTAGGTAACTGATTGATCGTTCAATGTGATACGTTCACCCTGACCAATATTTCGATATAAAATTTCTAAAAGCGCTCGTCGAGCGTTAAACGAGTATCAAATGTTATTACATTAAATTAGGCGTTGGCAGATACGACGTAGAGGACAGGAACAACGAGAGTAATATATACATGTATATATATATATATATATATATATATATATATATATATGTAGGTATGTATGTATGTATGTATGTATGTATGTATCTATGTATATAAGTGTAGGTGTAGGTAGACGAACGGATTTATTTTTACCCGAAGCGTGCGTACAACGCGTGTATCTATACGGAAGCATAGCACCGGGCTTTTACGCATAATATTAGATATACCTATTAAAGTAATAAAACACTATAATTGCGATTCGAAATTAGATATGCCTTAAAAACATAATGGCATAAAGTGCGGTGAGAGCTCATTTGAATATCCCGTATCAAACGGCTATACCTTTATATAAAGATTGCATTAATTTGGATATAGAAAGATGCTTAACGAAATGCATGTAGTATCAAATTAATCCTAGTGATGAATGGTCTAATGAAATTTTGATAGATCTTTATCGTTGGTCCTTCGTTCGACGTTATTATCGTTTCTTTGGATATCGGATTCAAAAAAGAAATATGTAAAAAAAAAAAAAAGAAAAAAAGAAAAAAAAAGAAACAGAGGAACAAAAGAAACGAGAAAAAATAAAGAAAGAAAGGATGAAAGTGAGAAATTGATTAGAAACATCGACGGCAATGAAAGTATTATTTATATAATTATTTGTTCTAAAAGTATACTTAAACATTGACAAATCAAGTTTGTAAGATTAGAGATCACGTACATTTATATCTAATCGAATGGTTTCTCTTATGGAAACGTTCGAATCGTCGTTTCACAGCAAAGTTTCATAGCAAAGGCATCGAGACCTCCGTTATATAATAGTTGTTCCACGGCGCAGAGCTCGTTCTACGCTCTTCTCGGCAAGAAGACGGTCGAATTGAATTTGCAAACTTGCAGATTGGATTCCAACTTGCCTATTATAGGGTGCGTCTGTTCCGGTTAAAAGCTGGGGGCAAGGGAATTAATGTCGATACTCGAAGGAAGGTCGGAGGATTACTCCAAAGGCTCGTATCTCATTGTCTTAGATGTTCCTCCCTTTGCAAACGCCTTCCACTTTCTACACAACCTCCCTCCCCCTCCCCCACCCACAACCACCACCACCACCACCACCACTACCATTACTAACACCACCCACTCCCGTCTTTAACTCATCCTCTTTTCCCATCCTGTCTTCCACCTCTTTACAAAAGCCTAGTCCACTCCTATTCTTCTATGATTATGCTGTTTTATTTTTCTTTTTCTCTTTTTTCTTCTCTTTTCTTCTCTTTTCTTTTTTCTTTTTTTTTTATTCGCGAACTTTGACGAAAAGCAAGGAATTAAAACGATAATTCATATAGTGAGGATCGAAAATGATGACAATTTTATTTACTCGTCGAACAGATTTCTTCAGGAATTGCAATCTAAGTAAATCCTATTCCTATAGATATCTATTTAAAATTCGTGAATTTACGAAGACGTCTTTAATATTATATTATTACAAATAGCATTAGTATTGTATTACTAAATAAATACCATTGTCTATTTCATGTTTATTTCTACTTATGTATATTATCAGCATGAATACTATAATTATGAAACGTTCGAATGGATTCATTCGAATTTGATTATTTTTGTTTTTGTTTGTCTGTTTGTTTGTTTTTTCTTTTCTTATAAAAATTATAGGTTTTTCTTCGCGATTCTCCACCCTCTTTATCCTCCCGCCGCCGCTGCCGCCACCGCCACCGCCACCGCCACCGCCGCCGCCGCCGCCCCGTAATAGGTGTGAAAAATTAGAATATATTTCTAGATCATATCGTATCTAGGGGTCTTCGGATTTAACAGCCATTGCAACGGTACGTTACTAGCATATAATGTTACGCAGCGTAAGCTCGACTCATTAATTTTCTACGGGCCTGCATTTCTCGATCCTTAATGCGTCAATTAAACGCGCCGCACGTAGTATCGATCCGAGTTACGCGCACACCGAGCTACGCGATCTAATCGCGGAAGTTGTTACTTGACGATGCTAAACTAGAAATGCATTCCGAATAATTATATTCCATATATATGTACATATGCGTATAATATATATATATATATATATATTTATATATATGTATGAACGTATGTATGTATGTGTATATATATGTTTTCGAGAGAGATGAGAAGAGGATGTCAAAGAAGAAGAAGAAAAAAAAGTTAATTTAAAATTAAACAACATAATTTTATTATTAATTGTTAATATTAAATAGTATCCATGTTTAATTTGTATGCTAGTTTAACAACTAGTACATACATAGATATATATTCTTACGTATTTATTGTAATACATAGATACATCATACATTTTCCATTTTATACGTATTTACCATTTTAAATATGTATTTGAAATATTTAATCAATCATTCACATATAATATGGATATTTGTGAATATACGCCGAACGACATACGACATGACCTTCATGATTACTTTATTTCGTTTTGTCTACCGACAATATTCTCTCTCTCTTTCTCTCTCTTTCTCTTACTGGACACAACTTTTTGCTCTTTTTTTTTTCTCTTATTCCGCACGTCTTTCGGGTTTTTCTTTTCAATGTCACTCCCTTCAAAGTCATAGTCTGCTATATGCCTCTCTATCTTTCTCTTACTTGACTTTCTCCTTCACTTTCTTTCTCTCTCTCTCTCTCTCTCTCTCTCTCTCTCTCTTTCTATCCTTACACTCGTAAGCAACTACCATCGTTTCTCCCGTTTCTCTGGTACACGGGAGACACACGGGAACTTTGTAATGCATTTTATTTATTCACAAAGGCAAATACTCATTTACCGTGGAGACACGGGTAAATGTCCGTGAGTCTTCTACTTCTATCTCTCTCTTTCTCTCTCTCTTTCTCTTTCGAGTTTGGTTAGATAGAAAAGGAAAGGTATATGCTCTTACCCAAGAAGAAAGAAAGAGATAGAAAGCTACCTACTTCGTTTCAAGTCATCGACTCGACCGAACACAAACTGCTCGTCTTCTTCCTGCCTTCTAAACTCTAAAGCGTAATGCCACAATCCCTTTGATGGAGTTTCTGTAAATGGAGCGTGGCTGCGTACCAACGTAGGGATGTTGAACGGAAAGAGAAAGAGAGAGAGAGAGAGAGAGAGAGAGAGATAAAGAGACTAAGAGGGTGGCCAGCCACATGGACCGCCCTTTGAAACGTTTCAGATGTGCGCGGGCATTTTTAATTTCCTAGGATTATGAGTCGCTCGTGATGTAGGAGACAGAGAAGAAGAGAGAGAGAGAGAGATAGAAAGAAAGGAAGGAAAGACGATGACCATGGTTCTTTTTTAGATACGTGAGATTTACCCCTACCATTTTTTTACAAAGTCTATTTGCCACTTGAGTCCTCTATCTTTAATAATCTCTAAGTTTTCACTTTTTCAATTCATTCTTTCATCTCTTCTATACGGATATATATCTTTTTTTGTATATATATATATATACTTTCTATAGTTCTAATTCTATTGCGAATTTTATTTGAAATATTCTTAACACGTTTTATGATCATGATTATTAGTGAAATATTACATGTAAATATATGCATGCATGCATGCACGTATGTATATATGTATGTATGTATGTATGTACGTATGTATTTACGGTTGCAGTATGTGTTAACTTCACGTAATGAAAAGAGTACAGTTTCGTAGGCTAGTTTCGGTGGAAAGTTAATCTCATTTATATTTATTTCACGTAGAGAGGCGAGGGACTCGTAACAAGATTGTAACGTGAGAGTAGGTCGATTTTAATCAGTTTCAGAACTTTTCTTTCACGGTATAATTTTGATACGCAGAAAAAGAAATAATTTTATTTCACCTTTCGTTAGTCGTATGTATGTATGTATATACATATATAAGACGAAGATAAAGTTACGTGTATACAAATTAGTAGTGACTGATAAGAAGATGATATATATGTATGTATGTATGTATCCATTTCATGGTCATCAGATGATTCATTCATTTCAAATAAGGCAAGGGTTTAAATGTAAATGCTAATTTATGAGAATTCACGTGTCTTATTTACCATAAAAAAAAATCAATTGCTATGTTTTCCTTTGCTCCCATTATCTTTCTTTATTTTTTTCAATTATATTTTCCATTCTAACGTAATATATATATATATCGTTTGATGACAGTATATTTTGAGAACCACTGCTTAGCATCTCCCAGCGGTAGCCTTTCATCAACTCTTCATTAGGTCGCGGTAAATGTATTATGACTTCTGATTGAGTGCCGCCGCATGGTAGTAGGCGCAGAGAGAAAGAGATAGATAGATAGATAGAACGAAAACATCATAGTCATAAGTAGATATATACTGTATGATATACTATACTTGATTATCATCGGTAAGAATCTTAAGAAGTATATTACTTAAAAAAAATTTTATTGTTTCGAATTAATGAAGAATAGAATAACAAAGGAAGAAAAGAAAAAAGAAAAAAAAATTGAAGAAAGAATTTACCGTATGAATACCGTACTTCATTATCAAACGTGAACTATCTTAAGTCGTATTACTTGAAAAATGTTATTGTTTCAAATTAAAATAAGATATATATATATATATATATATATATATATATATATATATGTAATAAATAGACTGTACATTATTATTACATATAGTATCACGTAACATGATCAGAGACACCAAGAGAAATTAATCATGGTTATTAATCATTAGATTTAGTCATTAGTAGGGAACAGCCCCATATCGTGGAGCGTATCAAAGGAAAAGAAAAGAGTCGTCCGATAGAAGAGCATGAAAGAGACCTCTCTCTCTGTCTCTCTCTCTCTCTCTCTCTCTCTCTGTCTCTATCTCTATCTATCTTTCTCTCTCTTTGTCTCTATGTCTCTCTGTCTCTTCAGCATACATATATCGTCGCAGAGCCTCTCCGATGACTTTTCGGGTCGGACGAAAATTCCGGTAACAATGTGACACCGGTTCGCAACGGCGCGCGATATTAACGACGCGGCCGTATTCGCTTTGTGAAGCGAACTATAACTGAATTTGGCCCTGTCATTTTATGCATCAGACTCGCCATGCCGGTATAACTGAATTCGATGGGTAATGCAATTATACATCTTTGCCCGCGCGCCACACCGCGCAGCAGATATACCTACGTGCGTAAATGTATGCGTATGTGTATATATATATATATATATATATGTATATATATATGTAGATATATATATATATATATATATATATGCTATACTACCATTAAATATTATAGCATAGCAGCAACGTCTGTCAATGATACGTAAGTATGCATATATATATATATATATATATATATATATATATATTCGAAATTCATCAATCGAATTTTTTCTTTTTCATTGAAACATTTATTCGTCGACTTCTTTACCCTTATCTGTCTTTTCCTTTCCTTTCTTGTTTTTCCTCTTTTTCTTCTCTCTCTGTCTCTCTCTCTCTCTCTCTCTCTCTCTTTTTTCTACATATATTTTAATCTCACATTTAAAGCGATGATGATTGTACTTCCGATAGAATGTATGCACGTAGATAACGTTTATTTCGTTGGAAATCAGAATTTAATAGAATTATTTGAATGACGAAGACAAATAGATAGATCGGCGACGTAAAGAAACATGTAGCCATTGTTTAAATCCTGACGGAATGTCAATGATCATATTTTCATTAACGTCTGCGAATATTAATTTAACAAGATTTTTAAATTATTATCAAAGAATAATTGATAGGACTGTTTATGACGCGTAGGAAAGGTAATTATTTGAAAAAAAGAGAGAAAAAAAAAAGGGAAAAGAAAGGAAAGAATGAAAATGAAACTTATGGAGCACCAGTCATCCCTCTATTTTACCACCTCCCTCGAGCGTATTTCACGGTGCTTAAGAATTTGTACTCTCGGCCATGAAGCTGAGTTTCTCTTTTACGTTAATTCGCTTCGGGGTGTAGGAAGGGGGTGGTGGGTTGATGATGGTGGGGGTTGAAAATTTTTCCTCTTTCTCTGTCTCTCTCTCTCTCTTTCTTTCTCTTGTTCTCTTTCTGTCTCTTTTTCTCCCTTTTAACAACTCTCCCTTCGAAATGTCTCGAGTTAATTTTTTCCTCTGCATTGTAGCCGTTCTGAAGTGTGGTACGAGCGAGAAGAGAGTAAAAAGAAACGAGAGAGAGAGAGAGAGAGAGAAAGAGGGTGAGGAGTCCGATCCGCTCTCCTCTCTTATTTTTCCTCGAGTTCGCGACTTAATTAATCGCATAACACGGAACCTAATGAAATCAGAACTCCCTCTCTCCCTCCCTCTCTCCCTTCTATCGAGGCTCCTTCCTTTCCTCTCCCATCTACCATCTCTATTCTCGTCCTCTCTCTCTCCTTCTCCCTCTCTCTCTCTCTCTCTCTCTCTCTTTCGCTCTCTCTCCGGCACGTTGCCCCTACGCTTCTACGTAAAAACGGAAATATTTCCCTGGAATACTTTTCCACCTCCGCTTCGACAGGGCAGGCACACCATCATAAGCAGCAGCAGCAGTAGTAGCAGCAACAGCAGCAGCAGCAGCAGCAGCAGTATCAGCAGTATCAGCAGTAGCAGCAGTAGGTTCCTCTCTTCTCACCGATTACTCTCCAACAGGAGTCGAGGGCTCCGGAGTGATGGTACGGGAATGGGGGGAGAAAAAAAAAGAGAAAAAAAGGGAAAGAAAAAAGAGGACAAGAGCAAAAAAAAAAATAAAAAAGAGAGAAAAGAAAGGGGAGGAGAAGGAGAGCCAGAAGAAAAAAGAAGAAAAAAGAAAAAGGAGAAGAAATTACTTCGGAAATCGATAATACGTTTTCATGAATTTCTCTATCGCCACGAGTATGCGTGGTGGTGTGAGTGCTGTATAGTATGTAGCTAGTAGTCTATCTCGTAAGTCTCGATTTAGAAAATTTCATCGGCGTCATATTCTCATGGCTTTGTTTTGCTTTGTTTCCTTCTCTCTCTCTCTCTCTCTCTCTCTCTCTCTCTCTCTCATTTTTTTTTACTCGAATATATCTTTCTTTTTTCTTTTCTTCTCTCACGTGAAAATCATTGCAATTATAATCTCTTTCACTTACGATAAAATACATTATCTAATTAAAAATTAGAAAAATACTTTGAATAATTATAACATAATCGACATGATGACGGATGTACGAGGGATATAATAATGAAAGAAAAAGTGTAAAATTTAAATCGATAATTTATTTCGAAATAGAAAAAAGAAGAAAGAAAAAAAGAAAAGGATATGAGAAGGAATTGCGATTTGAGAAATTCTATCATTAAGAAAATACAACGCATAAGATCATCGTCTTTTCCTCTTTCGAGTTAAATTCGTTTTGTCGAAATTAATGGGAGGTGGTGAGTCGGGTAGGTAAAAGTTTAAGAGGGGATTCTCTCACTGTGGAATTTATTATTAAAAGGTAGAGGAGGATATCCGGAGAGTGCTTTCGATTCTCTGTCTCTCCCTCTCTCTCTTTCGCAAAATGAGTTTCTTTGTTTTCGATTGATTCGCA
>NC_140825.1:4767500-4770000 GCF_050613455.1 Vespa mandarinia | reverse complement strand
ACCGCCATTATGATTAAATAATATAACCTCTTGCGCAATTATTATTACTACTGTCGATTATTAAGTAATAATCAGATTATAACTATAATATTGAATATAATATAATATTGGGTATATCATGTGAACGTTCCTTTAGCCAAACGATCGTTCATTTAATTAATCCAAAAATAAATATGATGTTTTAATTTTTTTCTTTAAATTCATTCTTCATTTTATTCATTAAATCGAACGAATTTATAATATTGTCGACTAATATTTGAATTATTATTTTATCAGTTTAGTAAACTCGAACAGCACAATTTACTCACATATATGTGTATGTATGTATTTATTTTCGACATCGTTTAATCATATCGATTCGTTTGGAATAATAAAGAACGATAAGGTTCTTATATATTCCGTATAGGTATATTCGCTGTGTAATAGCTCTACCTTTTCGCACCTGGATAGTTCACATTAAATTCTTTCTCCGATTGGCTGGATTCTCTCTCTCTCTCTCTTTCTCTCTCTCTCGAAGGAACACAAACGATATTATATTTGCGAACACTCCAACGAACATTATTAATTCTCGTTCGGTCTATCGATTTCTTACATTTCGTACGTTTCATCGTATTACTGATATTATCTTTATGATAAGAGAAGTATCATGTGATTCTTTTGATAATCATTTCAAAGAAAAGTTTTCTTTTATATATATTATTAATAATTAGTATAAATGATATTGAAAGTATCAATGTTATAAAATAGTGTTCAAGAAATGAAGAACGTATCCTGCGCGCGTGTGTGTGTGTGTGTGTGTGTGTGCGTGCATAACGATGCATAAATATAACGATGCATAAAATTTATTTTCTTTGTTTTTATTTATTTATTTATTTATTTACTTATTTGTTTATTTCTTTTCTTTTGTTTTTTTTTTTTGAAAGTCGTAACTCAAATTTCACGTTTAAATTTATAGCCAAGGAACGTGTTTCGCATATATTTTTTCTTCTTTGTTTTTTCACGACGCGTGATCGTAGCGATTAAGAAGACGTAGAGTCGGAAGGGGAAAGAGGTCGACGATCGTCCGAACGCATATAATTAGTGCAACGAGCGTGCCTAGCGAAGACTAATTTCGCCATCGTGTCCATCAGCTTCACCGGTCTTTCAAAATGCCTGTTCCAAACTGCCAACGAAATAATCAACGAGTTATTTGTCAATATGATTCTTCAAATTAATCTATTAGACGTGACAAAAATATAACAAGAATTTTTAATACATATATACATAGGTATATAATAATTTAGATATTAGAAACGTTATGTAGTCTTAACCAAAGATATGCTTTTAAATTATGTTTAATTAATTTTAAGTTTATTAATATTTAGTCGATCGTTGAGAAATTTAATGGTGATTGATATTAGATTTATTAGACATGACAGGAATTTGAAATACATATAGTTATATATATATAGGTATATTATAATGACATAGGATATTTATTGTACGTATTGAAAATGATATACAGTTCTAGCCAAAAATTTCATCTAATTCAAGAATATTTTCAGATGATAATTAATTAATTTCAAATTTGTTAGAATTAATTGACATTGAGGAATTTTGATGGGCGATCGAAATTAGATTTATTAAACGTGAACTAGAACTTGTAATAGACGTTATCATGATATAAAATATTTATTTTAGATATTAAAAAAGATATAAAATCTTAGTTTAAAGATTTCATTCGATAGAAAATGATTTTAGATTTTTATGATTAAATTGATTTTATGTTTATTATAATTAAGCTAGGAACTCGATAGTATAATTGAAAATAGAATTTATTTAAACTATAGTTAAGACAATATATGTATATGTGTATATATATATAAAATTTTTGAAGATCTAGAGGATGCGCAGCTGTTCAAAAAGCATTCGTTCTATGTGGAACATAATTTTTCTCAGCATCTTCCATGGTCCCAGATGCTACTGTACGCTGGCAAATGGAACCAGCCAATCGACACCCTCGCAAGCTTAGAAATAATTCAGGAACGATAAGAGCTCGTGGTAGCAGTTACTGTTAACGTTCCTTCTTCTTCTTCTTCTTCTTCTTCTTCTTCTCTTCATCTTTTTAAATATTTCATCGAAGATGAGAGTAAGGAAGAATATACACCGTAAATCTGTCTCGATCGAAAAGATAACACGAAATTGATGAATATCGTTTATTCACTCGTCTTAGAACGTTACTTTTCTCTCTCTTTTTTTTACCTTGTTTCTTTTTTCTTTTTTTTTTTTTTTTCTTTAAATATACCTATATTTTAAATAAATTAATTAAATAAGATTACGAATAATCAAAGATTATGGATGAATGAATTTTAATTAAACAAAAAAAAAAAGATCAGAAACGAATATTTTAAAATGTATTTCTAATACTTATCTCTATCTCTCTCTCTATAATATAAATTTAAATCATACGTGAAAGTCTAGGATTCAAAGTGTAAACTAAAAAATCATTCCATTTGACTAG
>NC_140825.1:4760000-4765000 GCF_050613455.1 Vespa mandarinia | reverse complement strand
ATTTATGTATGTATGTATGGAGATAGGTAGGATAGTTGGTAGGTATTCTCTCTTGGATTTCAATGAAAAGAGAAAACGAAGAATGAAGAGAGAAAAAAAGAGAGAGAGAGATGTAATTCATTGACATGTATACAAAAAACATTTGTCAACATCCTCGTTCACTACGACGAATTATTTACTAAAGATATAGGTACTTAAAAGTTGAATCCATTTAATGTTTATATTTTTTCATTCTTTTCCTTGTTTCATTTAATCTGTATTAATCGTATCTTATATGATTGATATTATTGACTCTCGTTAATTAAATAAAATAAGTATTGTCTAATGCACACGAGATGGATTTGAATCCCTCGATTGAACGGCAATAAAGTCGTCGTCGTGGTATTATTATTAGCGTAAAATGGCACGGCTTAACAGGTAATTTAAATCCCATCGAGAAATAAAGGGTACGAACGCGAGAACATATTTATGTATGTTGTTATGTATGCATGTATGTATGTCGTACGTACGTACGTATGTACGTACGTATGTATGTATGTAACGTAGATATATATACGTAGTACCTACCTACGTGCGATCAGATTACTCGGCGAAGCGAGGTTGTATTTGCATAAGTCAGCTTGTCAGTCAGACTGCGTGGCAACTGCACGACCCCCCCGTGCCCTCTCTTGCCCCTGAATCAACCCCGTGTAAGGCAGAACTTGGCTCAACGTGCTCGGGAAACGCCGTGACCACTCGAATATATATATATATATATATATATATATACATATATATATATACATATATATACATATGGTTCTTTCTCTTTCTCTCACACAACTTCCTTCAAAGCCGAAATTACTCTTTCTCTTCCTCTCTCTTTCTTTCTTTGTAGCCTTCTCGAGTTTGTAGCAACATCTCTAAGGAAAATTAAACTCGAAGGCAAAGGTGCCAGGCAAGCTCTTCTTCGAAAGCGTCGATCGTATTCATTCACGAAGAAATTGTTCCGAAGGATCTGAGCTCGCGGGGACACCCGGTGTGAGCTCGCCGAGAGAGATTCGTGATCGTGTTTCGTGAATAAGAGAGAGAGAGAGAGAGAGAGAAAGAGAGAGAAAGAGAAACGAAATATATGATTTGTTTTACCGAAGGATTAAGCGCCTGTAAATATGAAGATAAATTTCACGAAATATGGACCCTCTCACCCTCTACCCGCTCCTGTCACAATTTCAATTTTGATTATCTTAAATATTGTTAGATAAATTTACGATTAAGTGTGCCTGTGTTTTAACTTGAAAAAGGAAGAAAGAAAGAAAACAAAGATTAGAGTATACGTAGATATAAAATAAAGTATGAAATAAGTATCGGAGAAGGAGAAAGAATATACGAAAAGCGTATGAAACTAGGCTCGATTAATCATACTTTCGCGGGGAATTACCCTTCTCTAAGCGAGTGCCGTTCGTCAGGTCGAAGGGCAGTCCTCCGTTCTATGCTCTACCTTCGTGTTCGATTACATCACTTACACGCGAGCCCTCGGCAGACACGTAAATTACGTAAGTCCGTTCTTACGAATGTACGTGAACTATAAGAGATTATGATATTCTGTGATTGGAGTACTCCATTTCTCTCTCTCTTTCTCTCGCTTTATACAAAAAAATCTATGTAAAAAAAAGTTTCATTTGTTAATGTATCGGTATATCAAAGTTTCCATTCGATGTACGAGTCATTCTTGAATTATGAATATTAAAAAAGAAAATATTTTAATAATAGATCAAATATCTTTCTTAAGATTCGATGATAATTTTTAAAATCATAAGTGAACTTGCGATTAGTTTACGATATTAAATATAATTTCTCTTTTTCTTGTGAAAAATAATAATATAATGGTATTTGAAATCGTTAGGCCGATCTTCAGAAAGTAACAGAAGTACAGAGACCACTTCCGTTGATTACGTCAATGTGGTAGTAGATAGAAAGGGAGTTAGAGAAAGGGAGCGACGTTTTACTCCCGACGTTGAGCGAATGAGAAAGAGAGAAAGAGAGAAAGAGAGAGAGGGAGAGGGAGAGAGAGTGAAAGAGAAAGAGAGAAGAAAAGTTAGGGTGTATAGTAGCGGACATGCGAGTGCCAACACGCCACTCGTAAAAGTGCAACTGCTTTTGGCCCAGACCGATATCACGAATTGTAGACGATTCGTCCAATGGGAAGGTTCAGTGACGATGTTATTCGTATATATAAAGGTGACAAATATACGAGTTGGTTCATTTCTTTTACGAGCATCAATAGCAATACTACACGCGAATTGTATGATTATACATAGATATGTATTTATATGCATCTAATGTTTCCTTATTATTATCTATCATCATGAAATTAAGTTATTTGAATTTTTCTTTTTTTCCTTTTATTTCTTTCTTTCTTTTACCATGTTATAAAAATAAAAAAGAAAAAAAAATATATGTGTGCACTTATAAGAGAAATCTTTTGATATTTAATAAATACATATCTACGGGTGTTAGAGAAGCGATGACGAATATTTTCTAAAAAGCAAAGTTGAGAGAAATTTCTAAGAGTTTTCTAACATACGGTAAAGAAGAAAAAAAAAAGAGAAAAGAAAGAAAAAACACGATGAAGACATAGATCGTAAAACTAAGGATAAGAGAGTCGGAGTGATAGAGAAAAGAGAGAGGGCGGTATGGAGGAGGGTGAGAGTGGGAGGAGGTAGGGAAAAGGAAAAAAAAATCATGAAAGAAACTAGCCGGTTAATAAACGCCAACGCGAAAGACCACTATTCTATTCCTCCGACGTAGATCTTCTCGAAGATTTCTATGCTGTTTGTACACGAAATGGACAACATATGTAACGGCTGTTCACGACTGACCGATCATGGTGTATATCGAGAAACTTTGAAGACAGACAGACAGACAGAGAGAGAGAGAGAGAGAGAGAGAGAGAGAGAGAAAGAGAGAGAGAAAAAAGAGAATGAGAGATAGATAGAGAGAGAGAGAGAGAAAGAGAGAGAGACAGGTAGAGGAAGAGAGAAAGATAGAAGAGAGAAAAAGGAAGTTTGGATGAAAGAAGAGAGAATATTTGCCGAGCCATCCAACTCGTCGTTCGTTTCACCGTCCGCACGATCGCCACGGCCGACAAGGCTCAATCATGTTCCCTCTCTCCTCTTTTCTGGATCCATTCTCCTCGTCTTTCTTGTCTCTCCCCTTCTCCCTCATCGTTCTCTTCTTCACGACAAGCACGGCAAATACTCTTGGCATCCGAACGCCTCGAGGAAATACCTGGTATCCGAATGGGATCGATGATCCCTTGCACTCGCGAACATACTTCTCCGTGAGATTCGGCATGATTTCGTTCGTTCAAGGTCGAAGAATTCCTCCTTACTTAAATTCGATACGATTCTCAACTTTCCATAAAATCTTCTTCTCCTTTCTTTTTTCTTTTTTTTTTTTGTTTTATTTTTTCTTTTTTCGTTTTTCTTTTATATCCATCTTATATCGAAATATATCGTTTGGAAAGTGAACATTTTGTGACGTTAGAATTTCTTTATCTTTAAGAAATATTGATTATAAATGTGCCATTAGATAAAATATTGTGTATTGTCATATATATATATATTTACAACCACGTCTATTCCATCGTGCTTTAGTAAAGTATTCTTAGCGATTACTAGCTGTGATCGTTCCTTTTTTTCTTGTTTTTTTCTCTCTTTTTATATATATAGTGACGTCTATACCAAGAGGATTTCATTTCCTGGCTTCTCGAGTTAAAGTCTTAGGTGTATCGTCATACTTACTGGTGAGAAGGGTGAGTGGAGAGAAAGAGGAGGGTGATAGGAGTAGTATTAAAGAATGAGTGAGAAATATATATATATATATAGATATATATATAGATATATACATAGATAGATAGATAGACAGATAGAAAGAGATAGAAAGAGGGCAGATATATCCAAGAAAAAGGCTACCTCGAGCTCTATGACACCAATAACAAAAATCATAAACACACGGACGCTTGATTAAGTCCCTTTTCGCAGAGGATACTTCGAAGGTAGTTTCGAGCGGCCGAGATGAAGATCGTATCACAGCCGAACGACGAGAATCTTCTCAGTTCCATTCCGGCTAATACTCTTGGGAGACATGGCTATGATGTACGTGAACGTGTGTCACTAAGGAAGAGAGAGAGAGAGAGAGAGAGAGAGAGTACAAGCTATCACGAGTTTATGCTACTTCGATTGCTATCTCTAATTATATACCCGATTACAAATTTATTTTATTTAAGTACATTCATCGATAAATATTATTTTGAAAGAAAGTTTATATTTTGAAATAAGATCTATCTTATGGCGAATCACTTTTAATTATTTTTTTCTTTTCCTCTTTTTTTGTTTTTTTTTTTTACTTTTAATTTATATAAATTAATTATTAGACAAATAATAATATAATTTTATTATGATTAATATGACATAAATTCGTATTTGTTAATGATAATAATAATGATAATAATTATTATTATTAGATAAATAATAATAGAATTGTTTTTCGAGTACTTAAATAAGTTTCAAATGGACCCAACTAATATCTTAGAAAGGATATTACTAAGAACGCGTACTCGATCGGCCTACCGAGAAATTCACCCTCTCGTATAATGTCGTTCCACCGAATACGTGCTCGTACGCTCGAGTGTCTACTTGTCTCGAAAAAGATGAAGAACTCGTCGAGAAGAGGCTACAACGCGGAAACAACGGCATGCATTGTCGTATAGTCGAACGCATACATTAACTTACAGGGTGTTTCATAAAGAGTTTAATTAAAGCGCTTTAAACAGTTTGTCAGGATACCATGTAGTAAGTAAAACTTTTTTTTCTCTCTCTCTCTTTTTCTCTCGCTTTCTTTTTTCTTCACTATGTATACGTTTTAGTGAAACATCCGATTGATTTGTCAAAGATAGTCTTCGTTTTCTTGCTTCTAAAAAAAAAAAAAAAAAGTAAAAAAGTAAAAAAGTAAAAAAAGAT
>NC_140825.1:4617500-4755000 GCF_050613455.1 Vespa mandarinia | reverse complement strand
TAATATGGCGTTGTATCTCCGTTGGTTGTATACATATGCGCGTTGTAGATTACGCATTACGCAATGAAATCTAGTTGTCCGGCCAATGGATCCGCATCCTCTCTTGTCAGATGAGCAGATCCACGTATACCGAACGATGCTTACGAGAGCGTGATTCGATGTAACCGGGCTCTCTCTCTCTCTCTCTCTCTCTTTTTCTCTCTCCTCCGTTTGTCACCGACGGCTCTCTCCTCCGTCGGCCTAACGATGTCCACTTAACGCTAATAATTATTTTCATTGGGGTCCCCGTGTACACGGGACTTCACTCCCCCATCTCTACGGAGCCAACTTCCTGCAGGAACGGATATAAAAATAGAGAGCCGTGTACAACGTGTACATTCTAGCATTAACTTTGCGATAACAGTTGTGTTATTTCAATTTGTTCTTCATGCAACAAGCCAATCATTTGGATATTAGAATCGAAAAGAATTGATTTTATTGAAGGAGATCTCTTTTTTCTTCTTTCTTTTTTTTTTTTCTTTGTTTTCTCTTTCATTTTATTTTGTCTTCTTTTCTTTGTTCACATCTATATACTCTCGCACCTCTAAATTTATACAATTCATCAACATTTTGTTTAAGTATCACGAATAAGAGTGTAACTTTGATTATTGTATTAAGGGATCGTTGACGTCTCAATGTGCGAGAGATGATTTTTAATTTATCTGTTTTTTCTTCTTTCCGCTTTTTTCCCTCTCTCTTTTCTTTTTTTTCTTCTTCCTTTCTTCTTCTTTTTTTTTTTTTTTTTAATCATTCTTTGGATCGCTCGATTCCATCATTTTACTTCTTCTTTTACTTTTTCTTCTTCTTCCTTCTTCTTCACTTTTTCTTCTTTTTCCCTCTCTCTCTCTCTCTTTCTTTCTCTCGTTTACGTCAAAAGAGAAATTGTTTTATATTAGCGTCGCTACGTAACACGTCACTCTTGTCGTATCTAATACAAACACGTTTGATACGTAAAAATAAACGATACTTTCGTGGTAACGTTTAGATTACATCGTTCCTGGTGTTTTAGATCCGTGGCAAAACTTCGACATCGATCGAGAATGTTTAGAGAAAAAGGAACTCGAGAGACTCGAAAAAGTGCTTTCCCGCTTTAGATTTATAAACGATGGCGGGAACGAGCTCGTGTGAACTTCCCACCTCGTTCTTTCGAACATTTCTTTCGACGCGGATATGTAGTTCGAGTAAACTTTTAAATAGAGAAACAAAAAAATGTTTTTCGAAGTTTTATCTTCTTTACATACATATATATATCTATCTATCTATCTATCTATCTATATATATATATATATATATATTTTTTTTTTTTTCCAAAGTATATTTAAACTCTGTATATTTAAGAATTCACATATGTACATACAATGTACATATGTATATACTTGCGTTCAAGTAATTTTCTTTGAAATAAAGTAAACGAATGTTTGGACTTTCGTTTGATGGTGTTAGTGTTAATTTTGATAGTCGCTCTGTACCCCTATGAGTGAGAGAGAGGGAGAGAGAGAGAGAGAGCAATAAAACGCCCTACGTCTCGTCGGCACGTCCAGGGCGTGAGCCAGGGCCATAAAACTTAGAAACAATTGTCTTTTATCGTTTTGTTGCTATTTAATTTTCTCCTGGATTGGACAGCGAGGACCAATCGGGACAGTTATTTAAGACACCTCCGGACAGGGCTACGTCCTAAATAATTTACGAGGATACATCGACCTTTCTATTCTCACTTTGTCCTTTGTTACTTTCATTTACTATGAAAGACCGCTTTTAGATTTGTGGTCAATGTCATTTTTCTAATACAATATTATTTAGTATTAGTTATAGATATATTTGATAATTTCTATATACATATAGTTTTTCTTTTTTTAGATATTTTCATATCATTTAATTATTAATTAACTTTTATTATTTTCCACTCTTTATTTTCACTTTTGTTTGTTGTTTATCTTTCATTAGATTGTAAAATGATTCTTCCTTTTCTCTCTCTCTCTCTCTTAAAGTTCTTCAGATAAAAAATTTCAGTGGCACGTCGTTTGGTGTGTAGGTGCTTCTCAAAAATTTTGATTGCCAGCCTCATAAAACTCGCGAAGATTTACGCTGATCATCTCGCTTAGTAGAATCGGAGGCAACAAAAAGATCGAAGGCGGGGTTGCGTCTCTCTGAGAGTTTTTCGATAAAAAAGGCAAGGAAGATGTAATTGGGGTGAGGTGGACGGACTCTCTTGATGAAGAGGACGTTGCAACTTGTTTCTCTCTCTCTCTCTCTCTCTCTCTCTCTCTCTTTCTATCTCTATCTCAATCTATCTCTCTCTCTTTCTCTCTTCATTGTTCTTTTCTTTCTTCACTCATCGTTTTGCACTTTTTCTCAAAGTTCTCTTTCTCTTTCTTTCTTTCTGTTCCTCGCAAGAGAAGCAAGTCTCTCTATCATCGTGGCCATGGCAATAAGAGAGGGCTTACGGTTCCCGCCATATATTGTGGCCACATTTTTATTTTGACACTAATAGCCACGTGGTATCGGCTACGAGCATGACTCGAGTCCGTCCGATCGTGCTAATCCCGCCCCGATATTGCTCGTATAAATCCTCGAGAAAGAGAAAAAGAGAGAGAGAGAGAGAGAAAGACAGGATCAAAGTAGAAACTAACAGAGAAAGAAAGAAAGATAAATAAATTGGAAAGAGACAGAGAAAAGAAGTGTATTTCTTTCTTTCTGTCTTTCTCATATATTGAAAAAATCGTTTATCAATTCAGATTGTCTACTTTTAACAATATTTTTATGGAATGTAAAAGTAAAAGAGGCGGGGGGGGGGGAGAAGAAAAGGCAAAAAAAAAAAGAAAATACTTGACAAATAATTATCGGATAAAATGGATGAATTGATCATACACACTCATATTTATCATCATTTATTAATCATTATACACTGAATAAAGTTAGGTAAATTTTATTTATCCGACCAATACTAATTGCCTGTTATATTTTTGTTTTTCAGGTAGGTACCGGATCGGACTTAAGTGAGTTGAATAAATGGACCCCGACGTTTTGAGAGCAATAATCGACCAAATCTGTGAGATTTTTTTTATCAACATCATAGCGTAGTTTTATTTTATTCTTTTTTCGATGCATTACTTATTCCGCCGTTTTTTTTCTCTCTCCTTTTTTTCTTTTTTTTTTCTTTATTTTTTATTTTTTTCTGATCTATCCTTAAATCCGAGCGAAAGTAGTCGATTCTCGAGTTAAGTACTGTAGATATTATCGATCAAAAAGAAAAGAAAAAAAAAAGAAAAAAAATAAAAGAAAAAAAAAAGAAAACAAGGTGGACTTGGTTATGAATTCAGTTTTACAACGTGATTGGATTAATTGAAATAATAAAATTAAAATGATGATATTAATTTTTTTTTTCTTTTTTTTCTTTTCTTACGAGATTTAAAGATAATCTAAATGTTATCTAAACGTTTGGATAATCGAGTAAGCGAGAAAGGAGAAATGGAGGGACGTTTAATGTTTCATAACCGGTGGCAAAGGCTCGGACAATCGGCTGTTATCATTTCGGATGTTATTCCGAGCGACGACGCCCCCTCGATTCACCGTGGGTGGCACGTTACTGTGAAATGCTACTGCCGTAGATGAGCCTACCAGAAATATGCTCGATCGTAAACCTCTAGCCTCTCCTTCCTCCCTTTCTCTCTCTCTCTCTCTCTCTCTCTCTCTATCCATCTATCTATGTAGTTATATATTTATCTCAATTTATCCCTATACTATCTATATATCTATGTGTGTTTACCCGGTTTCTTCGGTTCATTCCACGTCTTCGTCTTCGTCTTTGAATTCTTCACTCTTGAAAATATACAAAATTGTTGTTACGCGAAATTATTTTACTTGATAATTTAATATATAATTAGAACGTTCCTTTGATTTTCTCTCTTATTAAAGATGAACTAGTTTTTAGAGGTGATAGTTAATAAAATTCATAGTGGTTATTTAAAATTTATTTGAAATACAGAGATAGATTAGGTATATATATGTGTGTGTAGATGTATGTACATGTATATTTATGTATATACGTACATAAATTGAATACTGAGAAGATGTTCGATATAATAATGTTTCTCGAAATAGTACAGAAATTCAGATGAGATCACGTAGGATGAAAATACATTTGTGCTCATAATTCATCTCGAAATTTTATTAAGAAATGTTCCAATTATTCCGAATAGAAATATCAATTATACAATCTTATTTACGCTCGTATTTTTAAATTATATCTTTTAATTTTTTTATTTGAACATTAAAAAGAGACATAGAGGTAAAGAGAGAGAGAGAGAGAGAGAGAGAGAGAGAGAGAAAGAGAAAACAATCATGTTCATAATTTATCGAGACGAATTTCAATCACAATCAGGTTAAACTTTGATATCTAGTAGAAAGAAAAGTATAGTGCTCGATCATGTAACATGGAAGAGCAGGTTAAGTCGAGGTCAAGTAGATCGTCTTTTATGGACGAGGCGTGTCACCGTGACTTCTCGAACGATTACCGTCCAATACCTTAACCGGTGATTTATCGATTTCGCGAACGAATAACGCGCGAGCTCGAAGGCTAACGTAGACTTCTAAACGCGTTTAGGATACGTCGTTTAGCGACGGAGACGCCGCTTACTTACTTACTTGTTTCACGAAAATTGATGCCCCTTCTAGCAAGAGCTTTGATTTCAACGCCACGAAATCACCTTTACTTGTTTCCGTAGCGAATTCAACACATCGATTTTTTCAATTTGTGTAAGTACGTAGGTGTACGTATACGTGTGCGTGTATATGTGTGTTCTCTTTTCATCATGCACGCGATCTACTAAGGAATCTAATAAGTATTGGTTGTTAGAGAATAAATCTTCAAGAGCAACCACGATATACGATAAAACGTATGGAAAGTATGAATTTTTGTTTAAATCGTTTTGTTTGTTAGGTTGCTCGAGGATAGATATTAATGAGCATTGGCATGATAAGGGATTAATATTTTAAAAAGAAAATTTCAATGGAATTGTCGACAATTTTAGAATCGAGTATATATATATATGTATATATTTAAAGTATTATTTAATTTATCTCTTTCTTTTTTTGATTATTTAGTATTATCACTTGAATCTTCTTGAAAATTAGTAAATTATAATATTTTAATATTCTCGATATTGCATTCTTTATAACATGTATAATTTTATCAAGAGAACATTGTTATAGCATTAGATATATTTACGTAAAATATCGTGGATTAATATAGAATGTTGAAAATATTTGTATGTACAATGATAATGTAAAACACGTATCTTTTCGATGACTATAAATTTTCACAGATGAATGCACGTTAATTGAAGTATAAGATTCGTTTTATTACCATTAAAAAATATTTCACCTTATATATGTAATCTCATACAAAAGATCTTTATTAAAAGATTAGACACACACACACATACATATGTACATAAGAGGGAAAGAGAGAGAGAGAGAGAGAGAGAGAGAGAAAGAATAATAATATCAAATTGAATCTATAAAAGAGGAACACTTGTAATCGAATTTTTGATATCGAGAATGAGTAAGGTTGCCGCTACTATTCACCCTCTACTATCCCCATCTCTCTACTCTTCGATTGTCGATAAAGAAAAAAAAAAAGAAAAGAGGAAAGAGAAAAATATAGGGAGAGAGAGAGAGAGAGAGAGAGGGAGATGGGGGTGGAGGTTGGAGAAAGGGAGAAAACAAAAAGAGTAGAATGCGGATTAGCCTTGTATCGTTGCATAACGTTCTCGGGGGGTTGATCTACCGAGGAGAGGAATTCATTTGGAAGGCAGACTACGAGACGCTTCGTTCCTCGTATTCTCGCGGGACAACGAAAGCTCGATCGATAGACTCCTTACCCTTCTTTTCTATTTCATCGGACCCACTACAAACTAATTGCGAAGAATTTATTTCACTTGATAGTTTTCCATTTCTTTTATTTTTCTTTTTTTTTTCTTTTTTTTTCTTTTTTCGTATTCATCTATTCATTCATACATTCGTTTATTTATTTATCGAATAGTTTCTTCGTACAGTTTGTCTTCATTTTTTCTTTTCTTTTATTCTTTTTTTTTTCTCTCTTCCTTCTTTAATCGATTTTAATTGATTAAAAAGAGAAAAAGGAAAGAAAGAAAAGGATAAAGAAAGGCAATAAATAAAAGGAAAAGAAAGTTGGTAACGTTTCAAATTTCATCGGATTAATCTAACAACGAATCTCAACATCGAAGAATATACTTAATCGATACTTAATCGTTTATCGTTGTACTTTAACGTGGATATATAGAACGTATATCGCGTGACAGGAAGCTCTCGATCGGGGCTCGTCGTATTTCCTTCGAAAGAAAAGACAGAGAAGAAAATAAAGGAAAAAAGTATCACGAAGTTTCATCGTCTCAAGAGAGAAAAAGAAAGAGAGAGAGAGAGAGAGAGGGAGAGGGAGAGAGAGAGAGAGAGTGTCTTTTACTTGAAAGGAACGATGTCGTTATACGAAATCGTACGCTCGAGACCTCGAGAAAAATCGAGGCATGACTCTTCGACTTTCGAGAGAGATAGCTTATAGTACTATCTTAAGCTTTTTTAAAAAGAAAGAAAAAAGAGAGAGAAAGCGAGAGAGAGACAGAGATAGAGAAAGAGAGAAAGAGAGAGAGAGAGAGAGAGAGAGAGAGAGAGAGAGAGTGAGTGGGAAATAATATTAACATAAGCTTTATCTAAATGTTAATAGGGGCCGGAGGTAGGAGTTACATTGTAATATCACGTATTATGGTGTTTCCCTAAAGTGTCTCAAGGAGATTCAGAAATTTCTTTAAGAGTACGTACGTGGGTTAGAATGGTTTACTCATTCAATGGTTTAAAGTGTCTATACGTAATATAGTTTTTCAGTCAATGTTAAATACCTACGAAGTCTGTGGTATATATATATATCGTCAATGATTTATGATATAATATTATATAGTATAACGTTTTCATGAAATCATTCAACTAGAGCCAGTAATTTCATTAAAAATAATAATAAATTGATTCAATGATTTATCGTGTCCACGATATAGTGTTCGTCAATGATTTAAAGTGTTGTAAAGTAGTTGGTCAATGATTTACGTTCCTATATATACATATATATGCACACATATATACACTCTCTCTCTCTCTCTCTCTCTCTCTCTCTTTTCATTTTTATTTGTTAATAATCAATATCGTATTTTTCAAACAATTTCTTTTTCCTTCCGGTTTGAAAGTTTTCCCACGATCTTCGGTTCGTCAAATTTTTCTATCTTTCTATCACTTTGTCAAAGAGTAATTCTCGGTACACACACACACACTCACACACATATATATATATATATTTATATATATATATATAAAACACATATACACATACGCATATATAAACGAGGCAGCCGCGGGCTTGAAAGCGAACGCTTAAAAATGTAATAGCCCGGGATCTCTGAAAAGTCCAACGCGAGAACGCCGCCCGGCCACTTTATTTTCCCCATTATTCAAATATAAATGTAAATGTTGATACAAACGGATAGGCAAATGGAGAGAAAGAGAAAGATAGAAAGAATTCGATTGTTGCGTCGACGAGCACGAACTCTCTCCATCGTTTTGTTATACGTTCGTATATACTGCTACACTGCTCTTCGTTGAGGGGCGACCGAAGCGGTAGGAAATTAGTTTAGAAGGAAGCGACGCGGATAAAAGAAGTATAAAACGAGCAGAGAGAGAGAGAGAGAGAGAGAGAGAGAGAGAGAGGGAGAGGGAAAGTGGAAAAAAAAGAAGGGAGAGGATCCCGAGGGGTAGGAGAAGATAAAGGAAGATCAACTCTCTCTCTCTCTCTCTTTCTCTCTATCTCTTTTTCTCTCTATGGATTATCTTTCAAATACTCGTATTCAAATCTTATATATCTATTTTTTCTTTTTTCTTTTTCCACCTTTCTTTTTCTTCTTCTTTCTTTTTCTTTTCTTTTTTTTTTTTGTCTTCTTTTGTCGTTTCTTTATTTCATCTCTTTCAGATTTGATTATATATATTTTTCTCTTTTCTTTCTTCTTTCTTCTCCTTCTTTATTTTCTTTTTTTTTCCTTCTTTCTAAACTTTTTTTTTTTTTCTTTCTTTTTCCTTCTTCTTCTTTTCTTGTAAATTTGTCACACATACTCGAGAAAAATTATAATAATTTCAACGCGATGAGTATTGTTAGTCGACAAATACATCTATGGGAATAATTCTCGGCAATGATATCCATTATTTTCACAGAGATATAAGATTGTTAAGTATGTTTAGAAAATATCTCGTCAACGATTCATTACGTTCTATCTATGGGAAATACCAGTACTTGTATGATTCATTATGTTCCCACCATTGACGATTTACATCATAGATTACTTTTAATCGAAACATTTTTTTTTTCTTTCTCTACATATACAATCCATAGAGAAAAAAAGAAAAAGAGAAAAGAGAGAAAAAAGAAGAGAGAAAAAACTTATATATATATATATACATATATAAAACTGTATCCATTGACTATCTATCTTATTCCTCCATCAAATAATAACTTTCATTTCGCTTAAATCCCTGTTTGAATACGTTTCCCTTTCTATGTTAACAAAGCAAAAATATAATTAATGAATTCATTGATAAACGTATTACGATTGCTGATTAAAAATTCGTATCCAATTGAATTCGCCAAAAAAAAAAAAAAAGAAAACACGTATAATCTTACATTGTTTTAGAACATATTCTCTCTTTCTCTCTCTCTCTCTCTCTTTTTCTTTCTCTTTCTCTTTCTCTTTGGAACTTTAGTTGGCTAGGCATAGAAAAGAGGGATGCGGTAATATCATCGGATGCTCGCATTCTCGTGTTTCCCCATCGGCGATGCATTGTTCTCGCCCTTCGTCTCGCATTGTGACGAGGCCATGCCTCACGGAACTGCCGGATTGCGCGCGCCCGCCCTCACACATACACATACGCATACGCACACGCACACATGCACTCACTCACGCTCCAACCGGACCCGTCCGGTTGCAACAGGGTGCATATGTGCTGATAGCCTCGTAATGCCATCTCTAATTCCATGCAAGAGCTGATTTGATTTCGGCATTAAGATAAAGCATCTCTCTCTCTCTCTCTCTCTCTCTCTCTCTCTCTCTCTCGGTGCTCCCTTCTCAGTGATCATAGCGGTTGCGCGCGCGTGCACGTTCCTCCCGAAAACGATCGAGTTTGGATTCTCTCTATGGTTATCCTCCTACTCATCCTCCTTTTGCTTTTACGCTTTCCCCTCCCTCCTTCCTTCTCCCTCTCTCTCTGTCTCTCTGTCTCTCTCTCTCTCTCTCTCTTTCTCACTCTTTCTCTCTATCTCCCTATCATTGATGTTGCTGTTGCTGCTGCTGCTGCTGGTGCTATACCAATGAACGTTTGAAATGCGATAGCTTCGATGACAATAACGACGTCAACGATATAATCCTTTTGGGAATTGCCTTTCCATTACCGGGATAAGAGAAGGAGAAACGTATTTTGTTTTGCTTCGCTCCATTTTCCTCACCCTTTTCTTTTTACAATCCTACCTATGATTTTATTACTCTCTCTTTCTCTTCGCGAGCACTCTTTCTTTTTTCTATTTCTTCATTTTTTCTTTTCCTTTTTTTTTATTTCTTTACATTTAGCACACCTTATTACGAGAAAATTCATTTTATCCGTACGATTTAATATCGTTGAAATATAATATTTAATATATATATATATTTGTACAATTTAATCTTTGAAGTCATATAGAAAGTATTAATGTTAAATTATAAGAGAAAAAAAAGAAAGAGAAAAAAGGAAAGAAAAGAAAAGAAAAAACGTCGTTGAGGAAGTTAGCACGTGAAAATGTGAAAGACGAGATGGTTTAATAGATTATCGAGAGAGATTCATTGAGAGAGAAAGAGAGAGAGAGAGAGAGAGAGAGAGAGAGAAAAAACGAAGGGGAAACAAGAAGGTGTCAGTTGAAAACCGAAAAGAGGGACAGAGAAAGGGAGGGTTCTTGTGTCTAAAGGTGCGTGAGAGGTAGAGATTGAGGTAGAGTTAGAGGTAGAGGTAAAGGTAGACGACGATGAGAAGAATGAGGAGAAAGGAGAAGGTGGAAATGACGAATCGGCCAGCTAATTCTTCGCGATTGGTCGCCTCGGTCGAGTGCGAAAGTCGCAATCGCACTTACGACGATCGTCTCACGCTTCGCTACTTTCAGAGGCAACTCAGACGCGTTAGTTTTCGCGCTTGGCGACGTTACGACCGTCGTCGACTCTCATCGTCGACAGAGAAAAAGAGAGAGACAGAGACGGAGAGAGAGAGCGAGAGAGAGAGAGAGAGAGAGAGAGAAAGTACGATGATGCACAGGATTTATTCAAGCTCGAACGCGCCGAGGAAGGCACCGGCACGCGAGTTCTTCTTCGAAACCACCTTTCCTTTATAACCCCAACCATCTCCATCTCCACTTCCACCTTTACCTCCACCTCCACCTTTACCTCCACCTCCACCTTTACCTCCACCTCCATCTCTTTCTACTCGTTCGTCTTCATCCTCTTTTTCTTTTCTCCCTTCTCATATTCTTTTTCTATAGGTATACCTTTTTACCACACGGTATTTCTTAGCTCTTCCCCTTTCCCTCTTTAGCCGCCCCAACCAGCACCTCTTTATCCTTTCGACAGTACCGTTTTCTTCGATATTTATTATTTGCCATTTCTTTTATTTATTTTTTTCTTTTTTTTTTCTTTTCTTCTTTTAATCGCTAAGATAAAAAAAGAAACTTATTCATTACATTTTATATATTTATTTATAAATTATAGATCACAGATGTGCGATAGTCACTCGTTTCAAATATCTTTTAGAAATATTTTAAAAAATTATCGCTAATTCAATCTAGCAATTAAATATAAATCTGAATGAAAATAATAAAAAAAAAAAGAAGAAGATAAAGAAAGGAAAAATAAACAAATGAATAAATAAAAAGAATCGAGATGATACGTAGTAGAAGACATTAGACAGGAGAAGACAAGTTTGACGATAAAAAAATACTTAAACATATAGCTCTCAGTATCTTAGACCTTTTCCATCATGGACATTGTTACGGATGCTGTAGTAGCCGGGTGTGTCGGCATACTCGCGACCGCAGAGGTATCGGAGTGCGGCCTGGCACGGGTCAACCGCAAACCGACAACGTCCACGCGCTCCTCCTCCTCCTTCTCCTCTTCCTCCTCTTCCTCCTCTTCCTTCTCTTCTACATTACTCTACTTTACTCTACTCTACACTATACTACACTACACTACACTACACTACACTACACTCTTCCCTTCTCTTCTCTTTCCATCCTCCTCTCTCTTCATAGAGTAGCACACAAACTTCTCTTTCTCTCTCTCTCCCTCTCTCATGTCCAACCACATCATCGTAAATAATGTTTCCACTCTAGATAAAATGAGAGGAATGATATATATATATATATCTTAAGAGTAACACGGACAGGGCTGTGTATTAGAAATAACAATTTAATTTATTCTAATCCCGACGTTTATGTAATTTCATTTGTCAATTTCGATTTCGAGAAAATATAGATAGGTTGATACATATATGTATGTAATAATAAGCAGATAGTAGACAAATTTTCTTTCTTCTTTTTCAATAGATTTACATACGTAATATATATACATATATATATATATTTATTTATTTATTTATTTATTTATATACATAAAAATGTGTTTATATGTGTGCGAAAAAGAAAGATTGATGATTGCAGGTGCAAGAAGATAATTGCAGATGTTCGATATTTAATTACAATTTGATGCAGACTTCATGGCCCTCTCTTTTTTTTTCTTCTTTCTCTGTCTTCTTCCTTTTTATTTTTAATTTTTTACTTTTATTTTTCCTCTTTCTCGTCGTAATCGTTATTGTAAACGTCGACCTGCGACGAAGCCCCTTGACATCCGATCGAATCTCTCGAGATCTCCTTTGAAACACAAAATAATTCCTTAATTAAGTATTTCTTCGATGCCATAGTCTGACATTTCTCTCTCTCTCTCTCTCTCTCTCTCTCTCTCGCACGCGCGCACTTTCTCTCTTCCTCTATCCCTTGAATTATAGCCTCGAATTAATTACGTTATTAATTATTATTTTATTTAATCGAACGATGAGAAATTCGCAACAAAATTGAAAAATTGTTTTCTTCCTTTTTTTTCAATAATAAATCGATCGCTGAATTAGAATATATATACTTGTCCTATCTGTATAAATCTCATAGTTCAAATATTATCGATTAGTATTAATTATTAAACATTAAATAGTAATATTGATTAGAATTAATTGAAAATAATTATATGATCCGGTCAAAAAATTCTTTGGTGAATTTTCCACTTTATTCCTCTTCTTTCTTTTTTTCTTGTTTCTCTCTTTTCTCTTTATTTTTTTCTCTCTCGATCTCGTTGTTCCCGTTAAGCCGAATGTCAGGGACGATTTCGCGATTTAACGACTTAATAAAGTTGCCCGACTAACGCTCAAAGGGAAGGCGAGGGAAGGGGGGCGAGAACGTCGAGGGGGGTGGCAACGAAGCTTCGGTCATAAGTCGGCGTGAGTTTATGCGATGAATATAGGCAAGAATATCCTTGGAGCAAGCAAGCAAGCAACCCCCTCCTTCGTATTCTCTTTTGACCACCCCGCGATTATTATTTCGATCCGACACTCGGACCACTCTCTATGGTGGCTCGTAAAAGCTGGACTAGAACGTCACGTTAAAGAGTGAGAAAAAGAATGAGAGAAAAATAGATAGAGAGAGAGAGAGAGAGAGAGAGAGAGAGAGAGAGAGAAGATATGTTCAAAGGGCTCGCCTTTATTATTTATTCCATCGTGAGTCGTAAAAAGGCCAGCGTTGTACGGATTTATCGTAGAAATATTGAAATGAGAGACACTGCTTCTCTTCTCGACATTCTCTCTCTCTCTCTCTCTCTCTCTCTCTCTCTCTCTTTGTTTATTTTTTTGTATTTGTTCTTTTTCTTTTTTCTCTTTTTTTTACTTTTGAAAGGCTGATCACCACCCCAAACGCTTTACGAGGCGATATATTTTATTCGAGCGAAGTATATACAAACATATATGTGTATATATGTATATATATATATATATATATATATGTATATATGTATATATGTATGTATATATATTGTGGCAAGACGATTCGCGAAGTGGACTCTATCCACACGGTCTCTGTGTACGTATCCTCTTTGACTACCCGTCGCGGTGGATCATCGAACGTTCCAAGAGGATCGAGATCGACGAGCGGTCCAATCGAATTTCAAGCCGATCGAACTTGTCCTGTTACGGATCGACGACTACGAGAGTCGCACGACTGGAAGGAATTCCTTTGAGAATTGTATGTAGAAAAGAGAAAGATAAACTCGAGAGAAAAGATAATTATACGACTTATGTATATGTTTCTTTATATAGATATTTTTTTTTCTCTATTCTTTTTTTCCTTATTTGTCCTATTTTTATCCACTTACGTCATATCGTTTTCTAATAATTCTTTAAAGAGTTACACATCGATCGATAAAGGGTCAATCAATAATTACTTACAATTTAATATTTTCTTTATCTTTTTTATTATTCTTTTCTTCTTCTTTCGTCGAGAATAATTTATAACTGAGTATAAAAAGTCGAAGGTAGTACAGTTGCAATGAGAAAAGAAAACAAAAAAAGAAGAAAAAAAAAGAAAATAAATAAATAGATGAAAGAGAAGAAAAAGAAAGAAGTAAATATAAAAAAAAGATATAGCAAATAAATTGAAGTAAATAAAAGTAACGAAATATCGAAGGAAATGGAAATCTCTCTGAATCTCTCTTCCCCAATCATTCTCTTTTTCTTCTTCTTTGTCATTTGTTTTGGTAAATAAAAATGTAACTTAACGCGAGACTTCTCCCTGTTTTGTCGGGACACTCTTTTAGTCGTCATCGTCGTCGTTGTCGGCTTCGCGATTCAGGATAATCCGTGGTCCAAATTGGCTGGATTACGCGTTCCAAAGACTGAGCCACGTCCTCGAGATTGGCTGGATTATGCGGATGTAACGCACGTCGTGAGAGTAGCTACGTGCCCAGTTCGCCACGTGCAAATACAGGTATTATCGGGTATTACTTCCTACGACTACGAAGTATCGCGTGCTACTAGAAATATGTACCTCAAGGCTCGTCACGCTTCGGATTATTTGCCGAAGGCTTCCCGTTTCTCTTTCTTTATTTTTCGCTTTTTTTTCTCTCTTCTCTTTCTTTTCTTTATTTTTTTTTTCTTCTTTTTTCTTCTTTCTTCTCTTACAATCAGGAAAAAAAATATTTCAATATGCCCATTAAATTTTAAACATCACGAAACATTTTCGATCTGACGTTCGAAGTAATTAATATTTATAAATTGTTTATAGAACGTGAAACATCCGGAAAAATTGAAAAGTTGTTCGACGTTAATTAGACTATCACGTGTCTAACGATTAATTTATTTTTCATAGGACTATTAGAACCATCAAGTGTTTTAGATGATTCATCCTGTAATCAAATCGAACATAGAGACATAGAGAGAACAGGGGATAGAAAGTAATTTAGGATTTTATATCATTTTTTTTCTTCTTCTTTTTTTTACCAAAACACTCGCGTTAATCTTTTCGGACACACCACCTTTTAGGATGGCCAACATTGCGTGTCCTATCTGCTAGTAATAAAGATATTTTACACTTTCGCTAGGGTTCCTGAAATTGGAAATTTTCTCTCTTTCTCTCTCTCTCACTGTTAGAAAAAATATTTCCTCTAAGCGTTGTAAAGAGTAATATTTGTTATTAACCCCCGGATTACTGCGATTATATATCAAATTATAAATTAATATAATAATCATTGAAATATATTAACAAATATTCTCTTTTAGATATTACACTAATCGAAAATAATCAAGATATATCATATGAAGCAAATGATTAAAGAAGAAAAAAAAATATATAAATATATGAAGATAATAAAAATTAATCAATCAATTAATTAATTAATTAATTAATTAATTATTCTTATAATCGTTGTATCAGTATCGTCTTTTCTCTCTTTCTCTCTCTCTCTCTCAATCTCTCTACAAGTAGGTAATTCGCCTAATAAGCCCCGATATGGTAGTGCTCGTTTGAAACATAAATAAGTGAGCGGTACTGAAATCGTAATGTTCCACAACACGGTACCGGTATAAAAATTAAAATTAGCCCGCGAGAGCAAAAAGAAGAGAGGACGACGAGTGAAAGAGAGAGAGAGAGAATGGTTAGGGGGTGGATGAGTTGCAAGGGAAGCGAGCACCCCAACGAGTATTATGCAAAGCCACGAGCAATAAAAATAACATATTGCGAAAGAGAAAAAGAGAGAGAGAGAGCAAAAGAGAGAGAGAGAGAGAGAGAGAGAGAGAGAGAGAGAGAGAAAGAGATAGGTATAAGTTTTAATCCAATATTACTAAGATAAGTCTAAACCCTCGGTGGAGAAAAAGATTTCTTTTGTGTAACGCAACCCCCGGCTTTACATTGTGGTTATTAGAAAATGCTCTTTCCGTAGCAGCGCATCGCCAAGGGGAAGTTATTCTTCCTCTTCCATCTTTCTTTTTTCTCTTTTTTTTTTCTTCATATTCAACCCGCTACCCCCCCTCTTTCCCTATTCTTCCTTCTCTTTCTAATAACGACAACATATAAAGATCTCAAAGAAAATTCGTTCTATATCTCTATTCTCGGCATTTTTATCGATATCCCATTTAAATTTTCTGTAATAAATTTCTTTAATCATTTTATCAGAATCTTATCGGTCGTTTAATTTTGACATATATATATATATATATATGATTATTAATTGTAATATTAATTATCAGAAGTAAGAAATTTATTTATATATGCGATTAAAATTTTTCATATCATTATGTTCTTCGATTTCGAACAACTCAATTATTACAATCTGTCTAATATCAATATATTAATTATTCATTATAACAATAATAATTAGAGATAATCAATTTTCTTCGTCTACTTTTCTTTTTCTTTTTCTTTGTTTTTTTTTTCCCCTTTTTTTAAACAACTTTCCATAACTTGGACCAAAATAATAAAATACTTTATTTGAACGTTTTAAAAAGTAAGCAAAAGAGAATTTTCTCTGTACTTTATTAGATCGTAACGAGATATATACCCGTAAGTGTATATATAGAAATCGATCGAATGATAATCTAGGAAAAACTTAGTCGAGCGGGAGATACTGGATAGAGTATTAAAGATAACGAACGTAATAATTTCGTTCGATTTTTCGATCCGTAAAGTATATAATAAACTGTCTGTCGGAGGTTTTTTCTTTTTTTCTTTTCCTTCTTTTAAAGAGAAGAGGGGGAAGGGTTCTAGCGGATAGGGAAGGTGTGACGCGGCGGGTGGGGTTGGGAGCCGGAGAGAGAGAGAGAGAGAGAGAGAGAGAGAGAGAGAGAGAGAGAAGAAGAGTGGGAGGATTGGTAGAAGAGAAACGATATGGAGAATTCTCGAAAAGGGCTCGAGATGTGGAACAACTCGCCCCCTTCTTTTATCTCCCGTTCCACTCGACGTGTGAAATCGGACAAATCCAATCCGACTGACAGGATTGCAGCGATGCGAAGGGCGAGCAAGCTAGAGGTGGAAGAAAGTGCCGGTGCGTGGAAGGGAATGAAGTTAAAAAAAAAAGAAGAAAAAAAGAAAAAGAGAGAGAGAGAAAGGGAAAAAAACAAGCAAGTAAAGGAAGAGTAGAGAAAAAAGAAAGAGAGAGAGAGAGAGAGAGAGAGAGAAGAAAAAAGACTCGTGGGCCATCGTAAAAATTTATAATTTGGAAAATATCGTTCCGTTCTTGGATTTCAGGCGGCAATCGAGTTTATAAAGCGGGAAATCGAAGGGTCGAGTATATGTTAGAGAGAGATAGAGATAGAAAGAGAGAGAGGAGAGAGAGAAAGAGACGGTGACGACGATAACGGCGAAAGACTTTTGACGAAAATTGAAGTCGTTGTTATGACGGGAATTGCACGCGACGAGGCTTTACGACACGAGGGTGCTTCTCTCTCTCTCTCTCTCTCTCTCTATATATATATATATATATCTCTGTTTTTCTTTCTTTCTTTCTCGCTTGCCAGGCGTTTGCAACTTTTCAAAAAGGATGAAAGGGAGATAGATAGATAGAGAGAGAGAGAGAGAGAGAGAGAGAAATCACGAAAAAGGTACAAGGACAAAGTATGAAAAAATAATAGATTAATGAAGTTTGATTATATTCGACATTTCATTTTTCGTTAATTTTCTTCAATCTTCCTTCTTTTTTTTCTTCTTTTTATTTTCGAGATATAAAAAGATAAAAAGATAGAGAAAGAGATAGAGAAAGAGAGAGAGAAAAAGAGATAAAAAGAGATTTCATTTAATCGCATGCTTCTTAAAAAATATTCCTTGCAAGAAGAAATTTTCCCATAGATGCTTGAGATTCTGTCTGTCTGTCTGTCTCTCTCTTTCTCTCTCTCTCTCCCTCTTATTTTCGGCTCCGTATTTGGAGAGCTTAAAACGGTAGCAACGGATACGCGATAAGATGTCGTAATTTAAAGATAGCGTAGTCCATTCCCGTGTTATACAGAGACTTCTTTGTATGATATTTCTTTAAGTCACGCGCCAGGTTTGCTTTTACGAATCCGGAACCGGACGAAATAGAAAGAATGAAGTACACAGAGTGAAAGAGTGAGTGAGTGAGAGAGGGGGAGAGAGAGAGAGAGAGAGAGAGAAAAAGAAAATCAGATTTATTATACTTGAAAACGTAAAGGTGCGTCTCTTAAGTAATAATAAATATTATTAAAAAAAAAAAGGAAAGAAAAAAATAAACGAAAAAAAGAAAAAAGTAATAGAAAAAAAAAAGAAATGAGAAGGGACCAAAATTTTGACAAAAAAAAATATATATATATATATTTTTTTTTTAATATCTCACAAAATTAGATCGAATCCAAATTGAAAGAGACAATGAGATGAAAGAGATAAGCCGTGGTTCGATAACAGGCTAGGATATCATTTGCAGATGCATCGAGCATATGCAACGACAACGTACGTATGTGCACATGTTTCCAAAGAGATTGAGAGAGAGAGTGAGAGGGTAAGAGGATAAAAGATAGATAGATAGATAGAGAGAGAGAGGGAGAGAGAGAGAGAGAGAGAGCTGGTCATACGCTGCAACAACATCAGAGAGCATTTAATCCGGAATGCCGAATACCGAAGTAGGAAACAGATCGTAGCAAAACCGAGCTACGAGCCGGCCCCGAGCGATAGATTTGGGCAATGCGCGAAAACGGGGTTGCAACCCTCCTCGCGCTTCGTCGTTGCACCCTATCCCTCGGTGGGCCATTAATAATATACCCATATTGGACACAATTCACCTTGAAATTAACCGGCAGCCGATTGGTAAGCCCGTACCAAATTGACTTCGAAATTGACAATTTATGATCGCATGATTTTACTCTCTATCGTTATCCCTCTCTCTCTCTCTCTCTTTCTCTTTCTCTTTCTTTATTTGTCTTATTTCTTATTTGAAAAGTTTTAGAATTAAGTTACAGATATAATTTCTGTACAATTATTATCGATGCAAAAAGAATTTTCTTTCATATATTTTCGTTTTCCTTTTTAACGATATATGATCTCAGTATTTTACTTTACCCTCTAATTCTCTCTCTTTTAGTTTATTTTTTATATGAAGAAGGTTAGAATTAAAAATTAAACGCATAAATTAAATGCGATTGTTATCGTACCTAAGGAATTTTCTTTCTCGTTTTCTTATGTTTTCTTTTTCTCTCTCTCTCTCTATTTTGGAATTCGTAAAAAGAAAAAGAAAAAAAAAAGAAAATTAATTTATTAATCTTGAGGATAAAATAATTTCAAAGAGATCGTTAGTTTCGATAATTGTCTTAATCAACAATCGGATTTATCAGTGAAATCGTATTGTAGGAGTTCTCGTTTAGCTCGTGTTAGAAGAAAACTTTCCAAAATCTCTCACGAATTCCGATCTTGGGAAAAGGCAGCTTTCCACGGAAGCAACCAAGTGTAATTAAGACAATTAAGGCGGACGTCGTAAATCGTAACGCGCGCATCCTCTTAAAAAAGAATCGAGATATCGGATCACGGATCTTCACGAGATTCATCGTGCCCATGCACTGGATTCATTTCGTTTCTATCTTTCCTCCCATTGCATTGTCTTGCTTTATGATGAAGTATTATCTCCTTGCGCTATGCTTTCGATGCTAATAATAGTCAGATTATTATTATTATTATTATTATTATTATTATTGATGTTCGTTCTCAATGAAAAAAAACAAAAAAAAAAAAAAGAAACCAGAAAGAGAAAGAAAAAAAAATGAATGAAAAAGAATAAAAGCACATAGAAGATATATTTCAATGGGAAAAATAATTTTGACTGTATTTCATTTGGATTGTATTTCGTATTTTGCATTTTTTTGAAATATTCCTTATCGTTAGGAATAGAAAATAATAATATATCGTGTATAGAATCATGAGCTAGGCCGTTCGCGAAAGGTGCGACGATCTAACGAAGTCGATGGATCGTTGCACGCCCAGTCGCCTATAAAAGCCTTATAATTCTCCCTCTTTCTCATACACATACACACATAGACATAAACGTAGACATAAATATACACATACACATAAGCTATATCGTCCGGCAGCTCTTTCGAAACGTCTGCTCTTGGAGATCGTAGTAGCAAGGATCATTAAGGCGGAGAAGCTCGATCGAATCGAAAGGAGGGCCCGTAGAGAGCACCTGGCCTCTGATCAACGCAAATCCCACACGCGATTCGGTGCGAGAAACGCCGCTTACAAGATCGTAACCGACGAATCTAATCACGATCGTCGATCGAACGAACGGACTCGATGATCCTACGATCTCCAGCAGTTTGTTCAAGGTACGGTTCGTCCACGTAATTACAATTTTCGATTGGTAGTTGAAACGCAAATGTAATGCGTATTTCAAGTGGACAGCTCTCTTAAACGTAGACCATTCAAATATTAACGATTATTATAATTGCTACATATGTCCGATTCAAAGTAGATAATATAGTTGTAGGATTTGATATTCATCTTTTATGGAGAAATTAAAGTGCACCTGTTGGAAAAAGAATTTTATTATTTCTTTCTATCCGTCTCTTTCACTTTCTCATTTAATTCATTCTCTTATCGTTATCTTATAAGATTCTTCTTCCTTTTTCTTCTTTTTCCACCGGGAAAAAATATAACGAAAGAAAAGAGATAAATGAAAAAAAAAAAAAAAAGAAAAGAAAGAAAATGATGGTGTCAAATAACGAAACATCATTTCTCTCTAACGATTACAACACACGAGTACTTTTAAAATCTCTAAGTTCTTCAGGCATAACCGTTGACAGTAAAACGAACGGAATTGTAATTTATGGTGAAAATGTACTAGGTGTTCTCTCCAAGGTACATACATAGTTATTAGAGTCGGTAGAGAGAGAGAAAGCGTGTTTCGTTCCGCGTTGCAGATAGCCGATCGGTGCTATTTAGAATTCTCTTTTCGATTTCATATTGCTAGAGATCGTTACGTCGAGTGTTTACTAGCGTTGCGACAACTGACAAAGTAAAATAATTATTAATGAATGCTTTTGATCGTATCTTTAATTTTACGACAGATAATAAAAAATGAGAAAGGCGAGAGAAAGAGAGAGAGAGAGAAAGGAAAAAAGAGAGAAGAGAAAAGAGAAAAATCTATATAATACATAAATAAATAAGTAAATAAATAAATAAGAGAAATAGGAAGCTACGTGGGTATAGTAGAAAGCACGTTTATCAATGATGCAAAGATATCTTTTTAAAGAAAAAGACATATATATATATAAAGAGAGAGAGAGAGAGAGAGAGAGAGATAAAAAGAAAAAAAGGAGATTTTGATATCGTAAAAAAAATAGAAGAAAATCGTTAATATCTTACCATAAAAAGGGAAAGGATCTACTTTGAAGTCTTCTCGGCCGTAGCTGTCGTCTTACATGCATATACCTGTCGATATAGCGAATGAAAAAAAAAAAAAAAATAAAAATAAAAGAAAGAAGAGAAAAAAAGAGAAACAGAAAAAATATTGCAGAGACTTAGTAGAAGACCAAGGGAAAAAGGGTTAACGTTTCGTTCTCCAAGGCTTTTCTGGTTTCGTTGGGTTTATACGCAAACAAGTGCGTATTATGCGGATCTAAACGTTCGAGAGTGCGTTCTTGTTTTCGGTGTAACTCGAAGCTAAGCGGTTTAAGAGATCAACGCCGGTATAAACCGGCCGTCTGAGAATCGTTTGGAGATATCTCGTGCGTGAGAGGCGTCGGGAGAGGAAAGAGAGAGAGAGAGAGAGAGAGAGAGAGAGAGAGAGAGAGAGAGAGAGAGAGAGAGAGAGGAAAAGAAGAAGAAGAAGAGGAGGGGAGGGAGAGAAGAAGGAGAATGAGTGAGTGCAAAAGTGTGTGTGTGTGTGTGTGTTAGAAAGAAAGAGATAGGGAGGATGAGAGGAAGACTCTGGGCAAAGTGAGAGGGCTGGCAGAAAGACGGGATGAAAAATTAGATTTACAAATCTGTCTTGACTACTATGAGATTGCTCGCTTACCAAACAGCGACTCTCAACTTGTACCCAATCTTTATTATTTATATAAAGAATAATTCTAATCCCCGTTGATAATATCGAATTCCTCTTTCTTTTTTCTTTTTTCTTTTTTTTTTTTTTTTTTTTTTTTTTTATTAACGGGGTGATAATGAGTGGGGACGAGAAGGGGAGGGACAGGAAGTTAATCGTGAGAATAGATTCGTGCCTTTCTTTTTATTAAACGACGTCGCGCGGTAGGATCCTGTCGATGCATTTCGATTATAGAAAAAAAAAAAAAAAACGAGAAAAGAAAAAGAAGAAAGAAAGAAAAAGAAACAAAAACAAAAGGAATTCAAAGTGGAAAATTAAAATGTAAGAAAAATAAATTAGTTGAGAACCGGTCGATACATTCTCCCGTCTATAGGTGCTATATCGAGAGCAAATAAAGGTCCACGAGAGTATAGGGTAAGCAGCAACGAGTTGAAGATATTTTCTCGCTAGCTAAAGCAAAAGATCGCTTTGTGTACGTTAAGCGGAGACTTTGTAGAGACGTATATCTCGTGAACGCGTGTGGTGTGTCTGCCTTTCTGGCGCCTGCCGCTTATGAAAAATGAACGTCCCTGTTAACCACACGGGGCACCAACACCAATACCATCAGCAACACCAATATCACCATCAACATCACCACCACCATCACCATCATCCACCAGCGCCATCGCCATCACCATCTCCATCACCATTGCCATCACCATCGTCTTACCATATAGATTGTTTCAAGAAAAGAGAATCTTCTTTTCTTCCTTTCAATTCCCACCGTCGCTATGAATCTTTCGACTATTCTTCTCATGGTTCTTCTTTTTTTTTTTTTTTTTTTTTTATACCTTTTGTGATGACCGAAGAAATTTGACGTTAGAATTTATTTCTTTTTCTCTCTTCTTTCTCTCTCTCTCTCTTTCTCTCTTTGGAATTATGTATCTTATCTCTGGAAAGTTTAAATAATTTAAAAAGGAAGTATATTTTGAAGTGTCTTGTATTGTTTATTAATAGCTTCTTGTGTAATAAAATACGTTTAAGTGTTACTATTTTAATTTTATAATTTTTAAATAAATAAATAAATATATATATATATATTTAAGAATACTTGAATATAGATTTATTTATTAATAAACGACACAAGATATTTAAACGCTTGCCTTTTAAATGTTAAACGATTATATATATATATATATATATATATATATATATATATATATGTATATACATATGTATTAAGAAGGTCTATATTTATATATGATTTAAGTATTTATAAATAATATATATATATTTCTCTTTATCTATATTATATAAATGTGTGATCATTTAGTTCGTGTCTCGTAGCAATCAAAACTTTCGCTCGATTAATTTTTTGTCGAAAATCAAATAAAATATTATGTATGTAGGTACGTAGAAAGAGAATCTTTTAAATTGTTAATTCTTTAGAAGTTTACCTTTAATGATTTTTCATTTTCCCTTAGTCACGTAAAAGCCTGCTCTCGAAACGTTCACACGATATCATCTACTTGTAGATTAGCGGCTAACTTTCTTGAATCTTTTCGGTTCGAAACACAAGGCCCGGGTATGTTTCTTTGATGGATCCGCAACAGCCCATTCGAGAGAATTCTTCTGTTTCTATATCTCCCCTTACACCCTCCTCCTCCACCCTCTTCTTCTTCTCCTTTTTCTCCTTCTTCTTCTACTTCTCCTCTTTCCTTTTTTTTCTTTTTCTTTTTCTTTTCGTTTTTTCTATCTCCTTTTCCTTTCTTTTTCTTTTTCTTTTCTCTTTCTCTCTCTCTCTCTCTCTCTCTCTCTCTTTCTCTCTTTCGTTTCCTTTCTTTAAACTCGAAGTAATCTCCGAACGGAGGGGTCGGTCAAATTCGTTGTGTTCAAAAACGGCCCTGTGAACTCAGCCAGAAAATCATCGGTAAAATCTCACTTTTCTTTGCGAAATAATCCTCGATTATTATATCATGTATTTTTTTCTTTTTTTATTTTCTTCGCTCGAATAAAACATGACGAAAAATATTCCTGGTTGAATTCACGGCTTACTTAATTTCATATCATATGTAATGTGTATATACAAATTGGAGAGATATAAATTTGAAGTAAATATATATATATATATATATATATAGGAACAATTATATTCAATCGTAGATTTAATTTATTTAATTTGTACTTTTTTCCTTTCTTTTTTCTAAAACTTTTATCGAATGAAGAATGAAACATTTCGTAGAATTCATCGAAACAAAAATATTTCTTCAAAACAATACGTATTTCCATTGTTATTAATAAAAATCTCGTATTGGTCCTTTCTCTTTCTTTTTAAAATCATTCAAAAATTTTCTGCGAGTCGTCGTACAATCTACAATATGATAGAGGCAAAATGTTCATTTATAAAAAATTCAATGAAACGAAAATATTTCTTGGAAATAATGACGTACGCATTATTGTTAATATTTCGAAGGACCTTGTGTTTGTCCTTTTTATTTTTCTGAAAATATTATGTAGTCGTGAAGTTGATCTCTCTCTTTCTCTCTCTTTCTTCCTCTCTCGCTCTCTCTCTGTCTCTCTATCTATCTCTCTCTCTCTCTCTCTCTCTCTCTCTCTTCTCTCTGTTTTGTTTATATATTTTGAGTAGAAGACGACCGTACAAAGTCGTTTGAATGCGACAGTCGGGGTAAGAACGTTACCTCGAAAACAGGTGTCTCTAACCACAGTAACTCTCTACCACTGTACAGCTCCAGGCCAGGAAGACCCCCAAAGAGAGCTTCCGTTGGTTTGAGCCTCGCAGCAAGTCACCTAGCCGCGGCTGCCGGTCATCATCCACAGCATTCCTTGAAGAAGCACAGGATGGACAACGGCGATTACTATGAGAACGGACATTTAGGTAAGCTTCTACGTAAGCATCTATTTAGCTCCTTCCTTTGAGGAAGACTTTAATTGGCCTATTAAAAAGCGTAATATCCCTTTCGTTTTTATTACGTTTTTTTTTTTTTTTTTATTATTATCGTTTAAGTAATACGATATCTTTTCTTTATTCTTTTTTTTTTTTTTTTCTATAATCTCTTTAATCTCATCCGTATAGAAATCAGAAAAGGAATATATTTCAAGATTCTATCGTTATATACTTTTCAGAATATAAATGTCATATCGTTAGAGTCGTTGAATATTTCTTTTTTTTTTCTTTTTTTTATCATTATTTTGAGATCAATCCTTTAAATATTGCGTTATTATCGATATGACACTCGATGTGTTAATATGTTAATGTGATATATTACATTTTATATATATATATATATATGTGTATGTAATATATGACTTGTGGAACTTACGATTGGTGGTTCTGATTGTAAACGGACAAGTAAAGTGCGCTTTGCGTAGGCGTAAACGCAAGTAACTCTGGGTTGCAAGGGGCACACACTTGATTACTGCCATCCGTGTACACGGTGGTCCAACGGTGACCCCTAGCGATCAATTAATTAGGGGAATCAAACACACTTGGAGTGAGCAAATTAACTGCAACTGCAGCCTCGTGTTGCGGCCTGCGGTGACGGCGGACGCGCTTGCCGATATATCGGAATACCACTACTGATATTATACTCTACGCAGCTGTTTACCAACGTAATATCTTTCCTAAGTGCGATTCTACGTTTTACATTTGTTGACGTTTACAAGCACCATACTTTGTTTTATAACCAAATAGAGAGATCATTCATCCGAATTCGATCGTTAACTGTCTATGAACGTGTACGTATGTAAATCATTAATTATATTAAATTCCGATTATATATCCATTGGAATTGCTAAATTACATAACTATACCTTTTATTTATTTCCTTCCAATGAAATTGAATCATTAATTTCATATACGATTCTATTAAAAAATTTTTCTTTCTTTTATAATAATTTTTATAATTAATAAGAAAGTAAGAGAGAAAGAAAGAGAGAGAGAGAGAGAGAGAGTATCAGTTGGTTATTAATACTCTTTCTTCTGGACGATGTCATCACGCAGAGAAATTGGAAAATTAATTGGACGTTACGTTTCGGTTTATGTTTTCCTCCTCGGTGTTCACTTGGACGAGCCACGATGCGACATCTATTCTAGCAATATCTAACACGATGGGGAATCGTTAAACTCAGCGAAGCTCGCAAGCGGGGGTATAGGTAGACGTACGCGGCCGATAGGCGAACGCAGTTCGGAAATTGTTTAAGCAAATAATCGTGAACATGCCCGTCGACCAATTTTACGAGCAAATACGTTTCACGGGGCAACGTTAATGAATTAATGCTGCGGCGTTCGCGGTCCGTGCCTCCAGCCAACCAAGCTCGTCGGGGTAAACGTTGAAACGGCCGGCAATTAATTACGGCCGTGCGGTAATTGTATAATTGTTTTACGATTGGAACCACCCCTCCATCCCTCCCACCTTCTCACCTCCCCGAAACACCACCCCAAACCTCCTGCCTTGCCTTCCCGTGCGCCCCTTTAGACACCTATACCTTCATTTTGTTCGTCGAACGAGCCGATCTTTCCTTTTGATCCGAACAGATTCGATTGCTTAAGTCATTTCTAATGTCTTTTTGTAATTGATCGATAACAGGATCGATATAATTGATCATTTCATTGTTATTATCATGTATGAATTAATTATGAGATAACATAAATACATTTTTGCTTTAGACTTTTACGAACACTATATATATATATATATATATATATATATATATATATATATATATATATATATATGTATTAATGTATATCTATACAGTAAATATTCTTAGGAATGAATTTGTTAGAACTTATTAGAAAACTTTAGCAATCGATGTTAATGTGACGATTGAAAGTGAAATTGTCGAATAATACGTGAAATTTTGCTAGTAGTAAAATGGGCTGTGAGTAGGTGTAAAGATGACCCAGAAAAGCGATGGGTCATACTGATACGTTGGATACAGCAGTGAGATAGAGATAGATAGATAGATAGATAGGTACAAAGAGAGATAGATAGATAGATAGATAGAAAGAGAGAGAGAGAGAGAGAGGGAGAGAGAGAGTTAGAACGAGTGGATCGTGTACGGTATCGGGGATTGCAATTTTTTTCAATTTCGCTTGCCGCGCGAGCAGCACTTCCCATAACGCAATTAATAAACTCAACAAGCGAGATCCGATCCCGATATACCAGGAGCGTAACATCCATTCGGGGAACGGCCCGCACAATGGCCGTCACAAATGCTCGTCTATTATATACTATACATATATATATACATATATCGTTCTGTCGATGTTGCACGGCGATACGCATCTATGTTGTCTCGACGAAATTAAAAGCGATGAGAAAAATAAATAGCTCGTGGCCAGAACCAACGTTGAGTATTATGAGGGAGGCAAAAGATAGATAGAGTAAGAGAGAGAGAGAGAGAGAGAGAGAAATAAGAAGAGCTATGTTTGGCCAAAGCCGCGTGTCCATGAGAACCTTTTCATCCCCCTATAAAATATTAGAAACAACCCTCTCGAATTTTACATTCGGGTAATATCTTTTCTCTTTCTCTCTATCTCTGTATATATATATATAATATATATATATATATTGTATCTTATTATAATTATTACCTTATAAATATTGACTTGTGCTTATTATTTTAATTTCCTTTCTTGCGTAATGTTATTGCTAACGATATATTTTTAATACTTTTCTCTCTCTCTCTCTCTCTCTTTCTCTCTGCGTATGGAATTATCGATGGTGCTCGAACAAACGAGAAAGGAACGGAAGCCGATAGGACTCTTCGAGTCCGATATATCGACTCGTATATACGTGCCGGGAAGCTCCGGTTAATTATTTAGCGCCCGCCGGTTACTGAAATATCATTAATCAAATTGGCCTCCTCGCGTAATTCGCATTACACCGGGGTAATGCATACCGAGTTACATATTAAAGCGTAAACTAAGCAAATTATCCGGCCATCTGCGCGTGTTCGTTGCGTCGAGTAGAAAGGGATGGTGTTGGTGTTGGTGCAGGTCAGGTGGTGGGGAGAAGGAAGAAGAGAGAGAGGTGGTAGGGAGAGGGTAGGTAGGAGATTGTTAAAAAGGTAGCCAATATACATATAAGTTGGCGACGGTCTGTAAACGAAATTTCAAAATGATGTGAACGCGATTGAAAACTAAAGGCTTGAATTCAATACACCTAGGATGACGTTTTTCCACTATGAAAATAGCTTACTATAACCCGAGGGTAGATACGTAGAGCTAAGAGCTATGTTACGCATTGTTAGTGGTAGGGATAAAGAGAGAAAGAGAGAGAGAGAGAGAGAGAGAGAGAGAGAGAGAGAGAGAAAGAGAGAAAGGATCGAGTTAGTCGAAGGAGAACGCGATCATCGTCTTGTAAAGAGAGTATAACGCGTAAGAAAACGATAATGAGCTTGGCTATAGACGTGAGAGCAGGTGAATCGTCGAGAATATAAGAAGACGGATAACGTGACTCAAAGAAGTATCTTTATCGTCCTCGTTAACGTTATTCTGCATTGAATTTTATGGAATTTCGAGATAGTCGTTGGCTACCACATTACTTTCTTTATTACCTTTTTTTCTGCGCGTCCTTATCGATTATTCGTAAACAGGTCATAAATTAATATACAGGAAATACGTCGTAAAGGATCTTCTTCGCTTTTTTATTTTTATTTTTATTTTTATTTTTACTCATTTTCTTTTTTAATTGTACTCTCTCATCAATATAAGGGGTAATACAATGATTGTATATGTATGTAAAAAAAGAGAAATCGTTTGAATCAATTTTATTTAAATATATAGTCTCTATCTCTCTCTCTCTCTCTCTCTCTCTCTCTTTCTCTTTCATTCACTCATTCATTTTGGTAATCGTAATTGAAAATTGTAGGTACCTACGCAATACATGGATTCGACGTAGATTTAAAAGTTTTTAATTTCATCTAAACTCTGATAGATTCTCTGGTAGTATTACGCGTACACATTTATAATATGGTATAATGTGTGAGTAGTTCACATGAATTGGCACTAACACTACGAATACGACTACCGTCAGCGAATGCTCATAAAAGCATTGATTAACCGTTGGCGGTCGTAGGTCGGGCAACGTGCACGGCTCGTGTACCAATAAAACCCAGCTAATAGTCGGCCGACATCGCTTCAATATCATTTGTCGGCTCGACCTGAAAGCTCTTTACGCGCCACGAGAGTTTTCACGAGACACGATCGCGCGTGCTACTATTGCCTGTTACTGCTACTGCTGTTGCTCATGTAGTTGTTGCTGCCGTTGCTGTTGTTGCTATTACATTCATCGATACTACAAACGTATAAAAATTGTATCCCTCTCTTTTTTTCGTATACATACACGCACACACATATGCACGCACGCACATACGCGTTCCTACCTACGTACATCTGATTTACCTCCCTGTATTATTTGTTTTTCCTCCTTCTCCCATCCCACCCCCAATCCTCCGTCATTAAATTTATTATCATTAAAATGAATAGTTTGATGATTCTCTTGATATAATTATTCATAATTAGAAGAGTTTGAAGGAAAATCGCTGATGTTTTAGTTGATGTTAATATGGTCGAAGGGACGATTAAGTGAGGAAAATTCGCACGTGCGTGTCGAAGCCACGGAATTGTGGTCGAGAGACGGTCAGGTATCCGCGAAGTAATTAACAAATTGGGGAGACGAGGATACCTTCTACTTCGTGAGAGAAAGGATGATCCTATCCCTTCTATTTCCCTACTATGTCTCTCTCTCTCTCTCTCTCTTTCTCTTTCTCTTTCATTTTCACTCTCCTTCTCTCTTTCTTTCTCTCTTTCTTCCTCTCTCTCATTCGTTAAGGGTTCTTATCGTAGCCGCGAATTAAAGGAGATACGATTCCGGATATAGCGAAGTTGTGTAGCAGAGAAGAGGGAGAGAGAGAGAGAGAGAGAGAGAGGCAAGTTTCGAGAACCACTGAGGGCCGCACGTGGAATTTTCACCCTGCGGTCGGAAATTATATACCGCGTGCGTGCCGAGGGACGAAACCGAAACCGGCTCGGTGATTTGATGCGAAAGCGGAATAATCCGCGGAACGAAAACTGCCGATAATGTCGCGCAAAGAGATACTACGAGAAAAAGATAAGGGGATATTGTTCTAATGCGGGAGAACAATTTTTACTTTGAGAAATTACTTTACTTTCGCGCTTCACTTTTTTTTTCGTTTCTTTTATTTCTTTTTCTTTTTTTTTTTTTTTTCTTCGTTTCTCTTTTCTTTCCCTTTTTCTATTTTTATCTTTTCTTTTTTCCCCTTTAACCCTCTTAAACATCTCATTTCTCTTATCGACTATGCGAACTAATGAAACGTGAATTATAGACGGAAATACATTTTTTATATCATATGTCTCTTTAGTTTCGTTAAGTGGATTTTTAAAATTGTTTTCTTTAACATTTCGTTGATCGTACAAGTCAGAAAAAAGCGGATATATTCAGGGCACATTCAAGTTAGAGAGAGAGAGAGAGAGAGAGAGGTAGGAATAGATTTGTATATCATAAGTTTATAATATTTAAATATGATCTCTGAAAATTTGATAACGTTTTCATTGTTAATAGAAAGATCGTCAGAATCGTGATATTTTTGGGGCAAAGGAACGTAGATAAATTTTTCATTATAAACGTTAAGATTTTGTGAAATTTCATTCTTTATTAGAAGTAGACACGCCTCGAGATCAGTATCAGACGATGCGTAGAAATACCTGCGCAAAGGTTTGTCTTTAATGATCGCGGCTTCTGCGTTAGAATGCGTCCGGCTTGATTGTTTTTTACGAGAGGAAACAAGAAGAAAAGAAGAATAAGAAAGGAGAGGAGAAAGAAGAAGAAGAAGAATAGAGGGGAAAGAAGAAGAAGAAGGTGCGATCGTTCGTAGAGAAACGAGAGCGTGTTGTTAAACCTCTTCATTTTGGTAACAGAGTTACGGCTTTACCACAACGCGTGCCCGTAAATCAAGCAGCTCGGGAGAGAATCGCAGCATCTCCGCGAGTCTTTTTTTTTATTATTTTTCTTTTTTTTCCTTTTTCATACCTTTTATTTTTACCACCTTTCTATGTGGCGCAGAGAGCGAAAAAAAAAACAAAAAAAAAAAAACAAAAAAAAAACCAAAAGAAAAAATAAAAAATAAAAGGAAAAAAAATAACGAGAGAAAGAAAAAATTTATTTAAACGTTTTATTTCACTTCGCTCGGGTTTTTTCTTTTGTTTTTTTTTTCTTCTTTTTTTTTCTTGTTTTGTTTTTTTTTTTTTTTTTTTTTTTAATAAATTCGTACGACCGTACGAGCGCTTAATAAAGCGTTTCATATAAACATCAAATAAACATCTATCAAAACGTATCTATAGTCTATTCGTGCTTTTAATGTCTTGATTATAATGATTCAGAATATTTCTCTAATTACATTCGATAAATTCTTATCGGATAAACGATGATTTACAGGATATTATTATCTATTATGAGAGATTAATATTATATTATTTCTAAAGTAATTTTTGATTATCTTTCTTCTTCTTTTTTCTATTAGATTCGATGCTTTTTCTTACATTTTTACAAACTCTTCGAAATTTGATCTCTTTCGTTAATATCAATGATAATTATAGAAATGATCGATCATCGACCTCCGGTAAAGAAACAAAAATTCATCTCGTATTTTCTCGACGAGCTGTCATCGTCGTTATGCAAAGCACGTTGTCCGTGTGCGTGACGAACGCGTTTGCAACAAGATGCGCGACCCATTGCCTCTTGCTTAAACATAAAAGAGCACATAGAGTGCTCAGATACGTTCAAAGATATAAGAGAGACAGAGAGACAGACAGACAGAGAGAGAGAGAGAGAGAGAGAGACAGAAAATTAGCGTGTCTATGTGAATGTGTGTACGAAGCCTTTGCGAGGCCTGCCATAAAATCTGCGCCGTCTTTCAAAGCTCACGAACGGGAATTTTAGTACGACTTAATTACGACACACGTCTCTCTTCGCAAGCATATCATTCCTTTTTTTTTTATTCTTTCTTTTTTTGTTTTTTTCTACACGCAATACAAAATTCTTCATTTTAATATTTATTTCGTCGATCGTTTTCGAAGGTAAAGAAAAACCAAAGAAATATAACTGGCGTGTTAACCGATCGTCCATCGGACGACGATCAAAAGCGTATATATGATGATAATCGATCTTCGAGACGATCTTGTGAAAAAAGAAAAAAGAAGCAAAAAAAAAAGACAAGAAAGAAAATAAAAAATAAAAAAGAAAGAGAAGGAAAGGGAAAAGGAAAAGGAAAGAGAAGAGGAAGAAAAAGGGAAGAGGAGAAAATGAACGAATAGAAAAACGTAGAATCGACACGAGAAAGAAAACGAGCGACCATAGCAATTTCCTGGGATTCCGTGGAGTGGGGTGGTAGGGGGGAAGGCAATGGGGGATGAGAAAAAAGGATGAGGAGAGGAGTGGAAGAGGAAGCTAAGAGTTAATCGAGATAACAAAAAAAAAAAAAGAAAGAAATAAAAATAAAAATAAGCGTGGAATATCGCGAGAATGGGTAGTCGACGAATGATGTTCTACGACGATGGTGGTTGATTGTATGTCGTGTGGTGATGAGAGAGAGAGAGAGAGAGAGAGAGAGAGAGAGAGAGAGGGAGAGAGGAGAGGAAGGAGGGTGATGGTGTTGGTGTTGGTGTTAGTTGGTGGTAGGTAGTCAACAATTTACTCGTTAGCGGGCCGCCGTGTGCCGCGCCGCTCAATTAACTCGCGAATCAACGAGCCCGACCGCTTTGTCCGCGCCGGGAATATTTTTGTAATTCGCGTAGGGCTCCTCGTGACCAACAAACGAGCGGAAAGAGGAAAAGAGTGGCTCTTTGGTTTGATATAGGGCATACCTTTTTTGTTTTCCCTTTTTCTTCTTTTTTTTTTTTCGTTCAGGTTTTATTTCCCTTTTTTTCTCTTTTCTTTTTTTTCGTCGTTTTAGTTTTTTACTTTTTTTTACTCTCTCTCTCTCTCTCTCTCTCTCTCTCTCTCTCTCTCTCTATGTGCGCCAAGGGCCGTATGTATGTACGTACGTACTATCGTACGTACGTGTTTGAAGTGATAGGTGAGGAGAGGAGAGAGTTGTGTTGTTAACAGCCGAAGGAAGGGAATTAAGAGTAACAAAAAAAAAAAAACTCAGAAGGGAAAATTGTACGAGACTAATGAAAAGCGACACTTGGTTTATCTCTTTTTTCTTTTGCTTTTCATTTTTTCTTCCTCAATTTATTTATTTATTTTTCATTTCTTTTACTTATTATTGTTGGACATTCTATCGAGTTGGATTAATCGTTTTTCTTTTTCTTCCTTTTCTTTTTTTTCTTCTTCATTTACTTCTTTATTTAATCGCATCCTTGTGCAAACTTGTCTCCTATATCTCTCTGTCTCTTTTTTCTTCCTTTTCGATATAATCGTTTCTCTATTTTTTATTATTTCGATTGAATAAAAACTATGCGAACTTTTCTATTGTATCCTTTTTTTTTGGTTTACCTCTCTTTTTCTTTTCCTTTTGTTTTCCTTTTTTCTTTTTTTCTCTTTATCAATAACGAGTATCCAAATAGGAATAAGAATTTTTTGTGGTTGTGTAAATGAAACACAGATATCTCGGGGATATAGAATTTTCGTTTCCTTCGAAGAGCTCTGCAGACCTGCACGTTAATTTCGCTTGAATGCACTGAAACCCACCTGCTACGTTCTCATACCTCTCTTCGTCATTACTTATTTCGAAGCGGGGAAAGGCGAACGAAAGGGAAGAACGTAGAATTCGAATCGAGTGTCTGCCTTTAAATCCAACGTTTGTAACGCACTTCTGTTTTGATCGTTCCATAAAACGACGGTCAATGCTTGCTACATATGTTCTCTCTCTCTCTTTCTCTCTTTCTTTTTCTCTCTCTGTCTCCCTCTTTTTTAAGTATCGAGAAACACGGAAAACATGGAGAACACGTCGTAGGGTTGATAAGTACTTTGCACACCAGCGAAAGTTTTCAAGTGGATAAAAGGAGAAAAGAGAAAAAGGAGAAAGAGAGAGAGAGAACTTGATGATAGACGTTGCTTTTAAATAGCTCAATAGTTAGGCTCATATGGTGCATCAGACGACATAAACCTGACCACTGTCGTAAAATCTTCGTAAATGTTCGTAACTCCGACGACATGTGTATTCGTGTGTATGGGTAACTTTGTGATGGAGTAGATATAAATCCATGATTTTACTTTAACATAGAATATACTTATATGGTATGGATATATTGTACATATGAATATATATATATATATATATATATTTATTTATTTATTTTTTACGATTAGTTATTGTTAGAATTTGAAACAGATTCTTGGCCATAGGAAGTCTGCTATAATTTTCGATATCGATATTATATATTTTTTTTTCTCTCTTTCTATTTTTTTTTCTCTAGGACGAAGGATAATAAAAATCCTATGGGCATTGTACGATAAAGAAAACCGGTATCGGCTGTTTCTACGGTTCTTTCCCTTTCTCTCTCTCTCTCTTCTTCTTTCTCTTTTATTCTTCACTATGTGTATCGGTGCTTGCAGACTCAGCCAGTCAGAAGATATTAATAACAAAATATGATATAATAGGCGCATCCCTTTGCGAAATACAATACAATGTTTATGCAGCGGATTAAGCGATGTTGCGAGTGAAAAACGCGATGGAAAAAGTATTGACCTGTCTGGTAAGGAGAATTTTTGAACTGTTCACGAAGTATCCCTTGGACAATTTAAATTCCGTATGTTACTGTACTCTCGCGCAAGGGCAGATGCTTCGGAAACACGCTACCCTCTTCGATCCTCGCTTTTGATTAGCCCACGGGAAAGATTTACCTTCGAGATTAGACGAAGCATCGATTTTTCGTCCGAGGTACGATCATCTCCGAAACGAAAATCGTTCGATGCTTGAAGCATATAAACGGTGATTCAACGACGTACATACGATCTGCTTTGTAATCATCTCGCGTATTACTTATTTCCTTCTTCTTTTTATCCTTCCTCTATTTTTCCTACTTTCGTTTATTCTTCTTTTCTTTGTTTTTTCTTTTCATTTTTATTTTTCTCTTTAGCTCTTTCCCTTTTTCTTTTTTGTTTTTCTTTTAAGAGAAATCCAATTTAATGCATTCACATTTGATTTAGTACATTACAGTTTCTTTCTTTTTTACTCACGTAAGATTGATACGCTAATAGAAATTTCTTCTTTAATTCTTTTTTCTTTTTTACTTATTTATTTATTTATTTTTTTTTTTTTTCATACAATGTCATTGTACTATCTTTAATATTTAATATTATTTCTTTTTCTCGTTCTTCCCCCCGCTCCTCTCTCTTTCTCTTTCTTTCTTTCCTTCTATTCTCCATTGTTAGAGGTATTATAAATCAGACGAAATTCAGGCCCAAGAGCGATAGGTCCGACCTAACTCGGATATCGTGTTCCCACGTAATAGATTAATATCAATAATTTGTAAGATTGCCAAGGCAAAGAAGAAAAGAGAACGTCCGAAATGTCGGAGGAAGAAAATTTGCATGAATCTCTTGTTCTCGTACCAGATAGATAGATAGATAGATAGATAGATAGATAGATAGATAGATAAATAGATAGATCCTAAGATCACTAGCGAATAAGAGGTAAGAGAAGAATCGTCACGAATTTTTCTCTTCGTTGATCGTGAAAGAGAAATAAAGAAAAAAAAAAGAAAGAGAGAGAGAGAGAAAGAGAAAAAACCAACCCCGAAATCATATCCGACCCTAAGGCTACATACTCTCTCTCTCTCTTTCTCTCTCTTTCTTTCTCTTTCTTTCTTTCTTTTTCTCATGTCTGAAAATAGATACGACCGCGATCGATCCGTCTAATTTTAAAAATGGAATGAAAAAGAATCATGCTCGTAGGAATGATGGCTTTTAAGAATTTCGTTGGAACATATAATAATGCGTTATAAAACGTTTGGAAAGATCAATATATATATAATATATATATATATATTATAATGCAAATTGGATTTTTTACTTAAAGAAAAAAGAAAGAAAAAAAGAGAAGAAGGAAACAAAAATTCCAATTTTATACACTCTGTCTGAAGTAAAGTACTTAATTATTATATCAATAACTCTTAACGTAAAAGAATCCTTTGCGTTTGAATAAGGATTGATGATTTAATCATTGATTCGTTCGTTTGAACACATTTAACCAAGTTAGATATTCTAGCAGGTTGAAGAGACAGACAGACAGACAGACAGACAGACAGAGAGAGAGAGAGAGAGAGAGAGAGACACAGACAGAGATAGCGAGAACAAAGAGAGCGATATCAAATGTAGATGGTGACTTCGATGACGGCACGGTTGATGACGAAGAAAAGGATTTCGCACAGTGCCAGACATAGAGATATAATAAAAGGAGAATAATAGAAAGAATGAGAGAGAGAGAGAGAGAGAGAGAGAGAGAAAGAAAGAGAAACGTTTTCGAGCCCACAAGGAGTGTAAATAATACCACGGCTGATTGTGGGCGTGGCTGACAGAACTCTAAAATGCTTCGACTATATATCAAAAGGTTTACTACACTCGGATGATGCTCGTGGAGACCCACGAAGAACAAATATTGGATCTCTTTCTTGCACTTGAAGAAGTAAATGGCATGTAAGGTGGGAGAAGGAAGGAAACTCTTGTTCAGTTATTGTCGTTAGAGAATACAAGAAAGATCGGTCGTTCTCTTCTTCCTGCTTCCTGAAACTTCTTCTTCTTCCTCCTCCTCCTCCTCCTCTTTTTTTTCTTCTTTCCTTTTCCTTTTTCGTTTTTCTCTTTTTTTTTTTTTTTTATTTACCGTAACCATCAGCAGAAAGATAAGAGCACCGTCGTCGATAATAATTCCTAGTATAATAAATCTTAATGAAATAATTTCCACGAGAGAGAGAGAGAGAAAGAGAGAGAGAGAGAGAAGTTTAATTTACAAAAATTACTTAGTCGCGAGAAATGATCATGAAATTTTTAAATAATTTTATAATCAATAAACTAATACAATAGACGTGTCTAATAGAAATATCTCGATTACATGTATAACATAAATTGGCGTATTATCAATGGAAATCATTTGAAGGAATGATAAAAGATGATATAGATCGAAATCGATTAATCTCAAATGGCGAAAGAATTGAAGAATCGATTAGGTCAATCGATATTTGTCTGACGGTACATAATATGTAGGTGGTTAGGCACTGGCATAAGGTCTTCTTATGTCTCAATAATGGAGGGACGAGCAGCTCTCAGGAGCAGCAACTCGATAAAGAAGAATGGGTGTGGTGAACTAGGAAAGCGAGAAAAAAGCGAGGTATAGGAGGAGCGACGAGGTGTATGCATGCTTCTATGGCATCCATTCTATCTCTTTCTCTCTCTTTCTCTTTCTCTCTCTTTCTCTCTTTTTCTCTCTTTCTCATTCTTTCTCTCACGATTCTCTTTGGAGGTAGTTCTCCGTGTTGTTGGGAGTTAAGCTCGTGAGCTACCTCGATGGCTGCCTGCCTTCCTGCCCGTCTGCCTGACCATCCGGCTGACTGGTTAGGTGTTTGCTTGCTTGCTTGCTTGCTTGCTTGCTTGCTTGCTTGCTTGCTCGCTCGCTTGCTTACTCGCTTACTAGCTCGCTTACTCGCTCGCCTGCCTTCTAGGATGCCTGCTAGGCTGCCTGCTTTCTTACCTACTTGTTTAGCTGCCTGCTTGCCTGCCTGCCTAGCTGACTGCCTGCCTGGCTGACTGCCTGGCTGACTGCTTCGACTCTCGATTACTTGAAAAACCGGATTCCTCCTGCGCGAAACTCCGTTTCCCGTCTTCTGTTTATATGTACACCAATGGGCACGACTGGGGAACAATATTAGGCCTATATGGTGATACACACGTGCATAAGCGATCATTCCCTCGTTTCCCTTTTGCGTCACGCACTTTTATATCGGCTTTAACTTTGTTCGTTTTCTCTTCTTCTTCTTCTTCTTCTCCTTTTTCTTCTTTTCCTTTTTTTCTTTTTCTTTTCTTTTTCTATCGAAAGGAAGAGTCTCAATCTTACGAAATTTCCAAGGATGGGGAAATTGTCTCTTTCGTTCGTTCGTTTTGTTTTCTTTTTTGCTTGTTGTTGTTTTTTTCTCTTCTTCAATGGAAAATAATTTTTGTTAATGAAATAATTTGATAATAAAATAAGTTTTGAAGTTTAAATTTATTAAGATTCATTTCAAATTTCCGAGGTATATAATAGAGAGTTATTTAAGTGTTAAAATTATAAAACAACACGTTGGCTGTTGTAATATGTGTAAAGGATAAGAGACACAATTTCTTCGTCGTTTGTTAAGAACAATGGGCGAAAGTATTTACTGTGTGAAAGTATCGACGTTAAACAGAAAGGTAGTCGAAGTAAGTACGTAGGCCCAGGGACAAAGGGCAGATTTTCCAAATAATTTCACGTCGCGCAGCTGAGCGTGCGATCAACCAACCGGAAGAGGAGTAATCTTTCTTTGTGAAGAGATACGGAGTGGGTGGAAAAAGAGAAGGAAAGAGAGAGAGAGAGAGAGAGAGAGAGAGAGAGAAAAGAAACGTTAGGATGAAAGAAAACATGCTCACTTCGAGTTAAAAGATCTTCTTGTATCCTCAGGCAAGATAATTTGATTTCGTATGGATTAATTAGAGAAATATTTAACAAAAACGAATTTAATTAACAATTTTCTTCCTTTTCTTTCGTTTCTTTCCATTATTAACGTAATAATTATCTGATACATTTTTCCCGTAATACTTCTCGTAATTAATTGATACGTTCGATGGATTAAAAAGAAAGAAAAAAAAGAAATAATGATGATCGATCGATCATCTTCATTTTGAATCGTCTTTCGGAATATCATTTGACCTACATACATATGTACATGGATATGCTACTTGTCAAGATGATGAAATCGATAGGAAATAATTCCGAGGTCGAAGTCGATTCGTAAGCTTCGACAATGAAGCCTTCGGAGTCAAGGATGTAATTTAAAAAGGCCACTTCATTCCGGCACTTATCTTCGCCGTGCAGCAAAAGTCCGTGTTCGAGATGCATAACAAATTTCACTGGTGTCTTCGCCCTCCATTCATCCGTTCGTCTTATGAAGGAAGAAGGAGGAAAGAGAAAGAGAAAGACAGAAAAATTGAGAGAGAGAGAGAGAGAGAGAGAGAGAGAGAGACGTGACGAGGCTATGGAAGAAGGAGGAGGAGTAAAAGGAGGAGAAAGAGGTGGAGGTGGAGGAGGAGGAGGAGGAGGAGAATAAGAAAAAGAAGAAGAAAATAGCCGGCTCTCATTTAGCCTGGCAATTTATTCTCGCGTTTTGTAATTAACACCAGAAAAGAAGTTGCGAAGTCGTTCCTCTCCTACAGGCATGATTCGAAGTATTCATTCTTTTGTTCTTCTCTCATCTCTTTTCTCTCTGATACTCTTCATTCTCATCTTCCTCTTTATTACATCCTTTGATATCAATATTGATACACATACTAACATACGTTACGATATATTAATAATATTTGAGAGTAAATCGTTTTAAAATACTTGACGATTATTTTCAAACGTCAAAAGTCAATTGAGTTAACGATAACGACATACGTTTTCAATAATAATTAAATATAAATTTTATTTAAATTTTGAATATTATTATCATCATCATTATCATTATCATCACTATCATCATTAACAATGGTTATGAATGTATTATAAAATACGGAAGAATATTGAGAAACAAGATGGAGAATATGTGAACGACAACGAAGATGAAACATAGAGAGCGGGAGAGAGAATCAGGAGAAGAAAGAAAGAAAGAAAGAAAGAAAGAAAGAAAGAAAGAAAGAAAGAAAGAAAGAAAGAAAGAAGCATGGAAAGAAGAAGCGACGATGATGGAGGCCTCTCCTCTGCATGCCACTGCAGTCAGCTCAGACTGAAAGCGGTCCGTATAATTATGGGTTGTCACCTCATCAGCTGAGGGAGGGGCAAGGAGTTGCTTGTGGTGTCTTGGAGTGGGAGAAAAAAGCGAAGTTAAAGGAAGGGCACTCTTTAGCTTAAATTGTACATTATCGTTCGTTTCCATTGTACAATCGTTCTATTTCATTCATATTCCACGAACGTAAAGTTAATAAAAGGAAAATGATCCTTATCGACGATAATTATTCTCTTTTATTTTATATTCTATGAAAAATTTGTTCGTCGTAAAAGTGATCGTGACGAAGAGAAACAAGAAAAAAAAATTAAAGAAAAAACAGAAAAAGGAATAATTAGAAAAATGTAATATGAAAAGAAAAAGAAAAGGAAAAAACAAAGAATTGGTATAGTTTAGAATAACAATATGTACGTATATATATATATATATATCTTATGGTTAAAGGAAGAAAGGAAAGGATAAAAGATAAAGAGAGAGAGAGAGAGAGAGAGAGAGGAGAGTACCGCGGTTAAGTGGAGAGTTTAGAGGAGTTTCATTAAATCATATGGATTGGGGATAATGTATGTTATTGAGCGGAGCGTCCAAATCACGCTCTATAAGTTGTAATAAGTCCAATTTTGGGGCCGGTCATGGGCCGGATCCCACAGTGGTTGTCAAAGATATCGCGACTTGCTTCGAGTAACTTTAAAGAGACGGCTTTGGATTAATGGCAGTCACTGAACAACGAAACCGCCACTTACTCGTCAAACGGCCAGCCGGTCCGCCGAAATCACTGCCATTTAGATAATTTGTAATGAATAGGCACCTCCAACTATCTCTCTCTTCTTGTGTATTGCACATCGTCTCTCTCTCTCTCTCTTTCTCTCTCTCCCTCTCCCTCTCCCTCTTTATCTCTATCCTCTGTCCTTCTCTTTCTTTCTTCCTTTAGACTCTTATTCGTTCTCAGTATCTTCCTCCTTTTCGCACGACTTTCTGACCGAGGCCGTGACCTTAAAATGACAAGAGTTTCACCTGTCCAATATTTCATCGGCCATTTCGGGCATCTTTACCCTTTCTTGGAAGGATACTTTTATTTGTTCGTATAGTAGATCAAGGAACCGAGTTATAAACGAGGTAATCAAGAAAAGATTTAGAAAGATCTCTTTGATGATTAGCGGATGAGAATGCAAAAAAGAAAAAAGAAAAACGAAAAAATAATAATAATAATAGAAAAGAAAACGATATAAGTAAAGAAAAAAAAAAAAAAAAAAAAACAGAACAAAAGTAAAAATAAAAAGAAAGATATCAGATTGTTCAGATTATCATTTTCATTATATCATATTCACCAAAATTCATTAAACATATTCATCAAAAATGCATTTATACGTATGATAACGCGAATTAATGTTTATTATTGAAAGACAATATATAGATTGGAAGATTGATGTGAATATATAAAGGAGGGAATAGAAAAAGGAAAAAAAAGATAAAAAAGAAAAAAGAAAAAAAAATAAAGAAAAGAAAAAGAAAAAGGAAAAAATGAAAAGTATGTTTCGTTGATAGCAGTTATGCGCTTATAAACGAGAAACTTATCGGTGGCACGCGTCGCCGCAACAAATGACGATGGCAGTACGACGATGCGTCGTAGGCGATCTTTTACGGTTGAGGCTTGGGACAACGGCACAAACGGGGTTGAATCGTGGCGTCGAAGGTTCGAGCCATCAATCAAAAAACGTGACCGTGCATGTATTATCGCCTATCCACCTCTCTCCCCTTCCTCTCCCTCATCGAATCTCTCGTCCCTTGAAAAATCGAAATCCGTATAATACTCACAGGAATAGCAATGACTTTTCTCCCTTCTATGAAAAGTTGACTTTTCTGTATGCAAATAAACAAAGTGTCAATGAAAAAAAAAAGGAAAAAGAATAATAACAATAATAAAATTATTATAAAATCTAAAACAAAAAAACATATATATATATTATTATTATTATGAATTGTATATAATACGTGATCAAAGAAACGAAAGGAATTTAAATAATTTAAATCTCTTTATAACAATGAATTATATATCATAAAATTATAAATAATATATAACGATCAAAGATTATGATATATTTAAGAGGAAATTCTTAGAAAATGATTATATCGAGTAGTCGAAAATTGTTGTTTCTCTCGGGGCTACGTAAATCCATCACGAGTGGGCCATTAAGTCGATGCGCAAACACGGGCGCACGACTACGACTACAACGACGACGACGACGACGACAACGATGACGATGACGATGACGATGACGATGACGATGACGATGACGACGATGACAACGATGACGACGACGACGACGACGACAACTATGAGACCGTCGAGGAGGCGAACGCAAATCAACGCGTAGATTATATGCAGAGAGCTGCCGTTGCGCTAGCCGTTGTGATTGATATTTGGTTAAGCGGCCGGCGATCCATCAAGCCTACGAAAGCGCTCTTTATCCGAGGCTTGCCACGAGCTTCACGTCTCGCCTGATTTCACTGAAATCCGGATACCCTTGCACCCTTCTACGTTGTCCCTATGTGTCCTTCCCATCCCTTTTCCCGTTTTCCCTCGTCCTTAACTCCAAGTTACTAACCTTCCTACGTATTTATATCTATTCATAATACACAAGTAGTGGTATTAGTCTAATCTAATAAAAAAAAAAAAAAAAAAAAAAGAAAAAAGTTAATTAACAATCAATCATATTTATAAGGAAATAGGAGGTTTTTTTTTTTAAATAGATCACTATTTCTTTTTTTCTTTTCTTCTGTTTCAATTTTATCGTATCTGGATATTTTACGTACTGGATTAAAAAAAGAAAAACAAAAGAAAAAGAAAATTAAGAAAAGACAAAGGGAAAGAAAAAAAGAAAAGAAGATTACAGTATAGGACAGCTGTTTCATGTATTCCTTTTTTTTTCTACTTCTTTGTTCACAGATGTACCAAGGATGGAAAAGTCACCGCTTTTAGCGAACGGCTATAATCATCCACCCACACACCTCAGTCACATGCAATTCATGCAGTTGGGAGGACACCCAGGTGCAGGACACACAGCCATACTCTCACCAGCAAGTCTGCCGCATCATCTTCAAGCACAGGCTCAGGCTCGTGCCGAGCAAGGTCTCAAGGTTAACCCAAATATGACCAACATCGAGGCGCTTGCGAGGTCAGTTTTTATTTTAATAATCATTTTTTCTTTTCTTTTTTCTCTCTCTCTCTCTCTCTCTCTTCTTTCTTTGTTTTTCTTCTTACTGTTATCATATCATCGATGGTCGTTTTTATTATAAGAGTATTATCATTGCAAAATTATTCAAAGGCTTCGTAATCGCGTACGAAAATTACTTTTTATCTCGCCATTGCATGTTTTGTGTTCGTATAGATGCCATTGATGTTATAATATTTCATTGAGAAGGACCTTTCGTTGGAACACGTTCATGGTGTTTTAAAGGGATTAAAATGTTATCGTACGGGACGAGAGCAAGATGTTATCGTGACACTATGGGCGATATTTCGGAAGCGACGACTGTGTCCCAGCGGGAAACATTTTCATTAACATCGGTTAGGATTTTACGAGCCACCTGAGAACGTTGCCCGTGCGTGTGTGAAAAAGAGAAAGCTCATGAGAGAGAGAGAGAGAGAGAGAGAGAGAGAGAGAGAGAGAGAGAGCGAAAGGAATGAAAAAAGAAAAAATGTCATGGTTGATCATCGTCCTTTCATATAGAAAAAAATATTCTTTCCTATTACTTTAATATTTTATTAATCATTCGTTTTGTTGAATCTTACTGATTAAATATTTCCTTGACGATCATTTTCAATAGTTTTTTAAATCATTTAACACTGCTTTGTCGACTTATTTTTATGATAAATATCTTTGAAGAAAAAAGAAAATAAAAAGAAAAAGAGAGAAAGAGAGAGAGAGAGGGAGAGAAAAAGTATCAATCGTAAAAGTTAAGAAAAAGAAAAAAACTGTCCTTTAGAAAAGGGATAATGGATAATAGACGTTTCATTCTGAAATTGGATTTATTTGTTTTAAGTTTCTTCAACAATAGATCCCCAAGACACGTTCGCGTTGTTGGGACTGTTCGCGATGTTACAAGAGGGGCTGGCGAGGCCAAAAGAATACAACTTTAAGAGGATTTGAAGAGACGGCGAAGCCGTGGAAATCCAAGGGGTCTCGACACCGCTTGATCTCTCTTTCTCTTTTCTTAGTTCTTAAGAGAACGTCTTCTCTCGCTTTCCTCGGATTCTTCTTATTCTTATTTAATGTTCTTCGAAGATATCTATTCAGTCTTAATAAAATGATGTGTACTTCGGTGAACTCGTTTCTCTCTCTCTCTTTCTCCCAGTCTCTCTCTCTCTCTCTCTCTCTTTAGCATTCAATGAATTGTCACGTAAGAAAGACAATGTGAAAACAATTTTATAGAAAAATCTTACATGCATTTGATGAATAAAAGAAAAGAAAATAAAACAAGATATTAATATATTCGAAAATAGTTTCTTCGTTTGGTTATTAGAAAAAATGTAATCGATATAATGAAAATAGAAAGTATTGTTATTTAAAAATTATGTTTCTCTTTGAAACGAAAGAAAAGAAAATAAATATATATATATATATATATACATATAATTAATTTAATTTATTAAATATATATTTAATTTAATTTAATTAACAAGCTACATTTTGTTTGAACTTTGAACTGAAGAATGACGTAACATACAGTCTCGAGTTATAAATCTTTGAAAGCGTTGCGGTTTGAAGACGAATATCGCAGCTTATTCGATCTCAACGAGGGAAGAGGAAGATCTCGCGAGACGCGCGAAAGCAGAAAGACGAAATCCTGTGTAGAGACGTCGCGTCGATCCTAAGGGCGCGTACTCGAGGGGTTCTAAACGCGATACTAATCCCGGCATTTGTTAACGCGTTTCTAATAGATGCGACCCTCTCTCTTTCTCTTAATCTCTCTCTCTCTCTCTCTCTCTCTCTCTCTCTCTCTATCTTTCTGACAAGCTCGAAGCTTTCGAGATTCGCCTTAATTTTCGATTACATCCGCCTGCTGTAATTAGCCTCGAGTTTGCCCCAACATATATAACCCTCGTCGAATCGTTCGATTTATTAGAAATAAAATTATTTATAGACAATAAATTTTCTCATCATTTAACTATTACGATATTACATTTAATAACATTTAACATTTAAGTGACCGTTCGAAAAAATATTAAGTCAATGAAGGTTTGTTGAATGAATGAATTTGAAAAAAAGAAAAAGAAAAAGGAAGAAAAAGAAATGAAAGGGAAAAGGAAAATAAAAAAAATAAAAAATGATAAGACATTTGAAAGGAGGAAGATCATTTAGATTTCTTTTCGATCGTCCTGGTACTTACATAGGCCTCGGTTAATGTAACGAAGGCGACGTTGTGAGTTTCGCATTATGATTTCAGCGCTTTGCTTTTAATTAAAATGCAAATCTATCGCAGAATGAGAGAGAGAGAGAGAGAGAGAAAGAGACAGAGATCGGGAGGTAAGACGGATTACGTCTGGGGGCGGCACGACAAACACCGGAATATGATTAATTCAACGCAACCCCATCGTAAAGCAACCCATACTATCATATATATATGTATATATATATATATACTTTATACACATCGTCACAAGTTGAAGGTTCTCCTATCGTTATCCTCGGACTCTCTTCGTCCTCATCCTCCTCTGTATTTCGTCACCTTCTCCTTTAGTATCCTCTTTTACCAGTTTCCACGCAGAGTTTCGACGCACGTCCTCCCATCTGTCCGTTCGCCTTCACCCTCAACCCTCCACCCTACCCATCCTATCCTTTCAGAGTGCTATCCATTTTCCAGCGAATAAATACCGAACGTACATACATACGTAGGATATATCTTTTGAAACATCGTTGATGTTAAATTTTTTAAAGAAAAAGAACAAAAGAGAGAGAGAGAGAGAGACAGAGAGATCAATTTAATTTTAAAGTAGGTTGAAGGAATGGAGGATTAATTATATTTAATATAAAGAATGCAAGAGAGGAAAAGAGAAAGAGAGGAGGGAAGTGTGGAGGTATGGAGAGGAAATAATAAAAGGATATATCTCAAATGAAATTTTATATTTGGCTCGTCATTAGAAATTATCACGAATATTTTGACACGTCGTTTCTCTTCCATTTTAATTCGAAAATATTTAGATCGGTCGGAAATTGAGCGTGGAATTTCTTTCTTCTTTTTTTTATTCTTTCTTTTGAATTCTTCATTAAAAGTGTGTTACTCTTTTACCTACGGTTACCGCGATCCATCGCGGATAATAAGGTAGTAGTAGGTTCTCTTCTTAGCTATGTTTTTCTCATTAGCTGTATCTCCCGTGCCACTCGAAGACGAAGACGGAGACGGAGACGTTAGTCGTTAGGGATCGGAATTAGGTTCGTTTCTTCGTAACTCTGACGTCTCTTTTAATCATCGTACTTCAAAGCACCAGCGGCATATTCGTGTTAGCTCAGACGTAGTCGGTCAACTCGGTGAATCAAAAAAAAAAAAAAAAAAAAAAAAAAGAAAAGAAAAAAAAAAAGAAAAAAAGAAAGAAAGAAAAAAAGGAAGAAGTATAAGAAGAAGAAGGGGAAGAAGAAGAAGAAGAAAAAGAAGAAGAAGAAAAAGAAGAAATGAGATATCTAACTTAGGCAGATGAAGAGGAAAAATCTTCTCTATCACATTCCTACCCCCTGTTCCAACCTACTCCCATCTCGCTTCCCTCTCACATTCTGCATCCTATCTTATCCCTTCTCCTTTCTATCTTCTTCCTACGTCTCATTTCTCTTTTCTTTTTCTTCCTCTTTAAGATCTTCTTTTTCTCTTGATCAATAAGACTGATCAAGGAAATCCTAATAATTCCTATAAAGGGATAATAATATTGTCGCTAAAGATTTCTTATGTTTTGTCCTGTTTTACCTGAAGTATTGCCTTTTGTGTTCCACAGGTCCGGGACGGTATGGGAAAACTGCCGAGCTGCCTACGAAGATATTGTCAAACACCTTGAAAGGTAGGAGAAGACACACAAGTAATAAGTCTATCGATTTAATCTCGTTAACTTCGTAATAAAAAAAAAAAAAAAAAAAAAAAAAGAAAGGAAAAAAAAATAGAAAAAAAAAGAAAAAAGTAAAGAGTATGAAAAGAATTGTCAGGGAACAACAATTGCGGGGATATTATTACGAGCGAATTCTTATCAAATCGGTACCTTTTAACGAGTCGACTTATTTAAAATACGCTTTTCGTTGCTATCGATTTACGTCCACGTGTTTCGACATGGTTTTTGAAATTTAAAGGGGGAAAAAAAACTAAAAAAAAAAGAAGAAAAAGACAAGAGAGAGAGAGAGAGAGAGAGAGAGAGAATGAAAGAACAGGGAAAGAACGAGGGAAAGGAATCGAAGAAAAAAGAAAAGGAAAATAAAGGAAGAGAGAAAAGGAAAGGAAACACAAAAAAAAAGAGCAAAACGAAAGGTAAAGAAAAAAAAACGAGGGAAAAAAAAAAGAGTAAAATGAAAAGACAAAAAAGAAGGGGAGAAAAAAAAAAGAAAGAAAAAATCTCGTTATTCCCGAAGATCCTCGTAACGCCGAATCGCGTGTCCCTGATGCGTATGCGTTGCATCAGCGTTGCATACCAACCCGTTGCACTTCCGATAAATCAGTATTACCGTGAAGCGTCGAGTTTCCGGTCGCACGACAGGTTGAGTCCTGAGGCCTGACGCGGTAATGCCAACATGATTTGTACGGTTCGAGCTCTCCGCCTCTCTCATCCTACTCTCTCTCTCTCTCTCTCTCTCTCATTCTCTCTGTCCGTCTCTGTTTCTCTCGCTATCTCCACACACCTCCCTCAAACTACATACCCCTCTTTCCTTCTGGTCTGGATGGAAAGCAAGCGAGAGTCACCGATATATAGCAAATACCAATAGAGAACCGCGAGTTGCTCCTGCTCCGATACCAGTAACGTGCGCACACCCATCCAAAGCGCGCACAACCACACAGAGCCACGATGTTTCCCCGTGATCCTAACCACTTGTCACTTCACGGCACGCAGATCATCGTCGCGACGTGAACGTCCATCATTCGGGGATTAAATCATTCGGTTGGCCTCGAAACACTCCTCGCATCGACCGTTCGGCAATTTTCTCTTGGCGAAAGGGCTCTCTAAAACCCCCTACTAAGCCGATTTCCCTTTTATCTTAAGAAGTAATAGTAGTAGTAATAGTAGTAGTAGTAGTAATATCGGATAGGTAATCATTGATGGTTAGACATAAGAAGACGTTCAATCCAATTCTTTGAAAGTTTAAATGGATCTTTTTGTATCTTTCTCTCTTTTCTTTGGAATTTCGTACCGGGTAAGGGTGGAAGAGGGAGGGGAGCGGGCGGTTCGATCAAATAAGAGAGTCAGTCGAAGGATCGTTAAAACGAGCTTTGAAAATCGCCACTCGACGGATAACGTTGGAAACGTCATTTCCAATTCAAAGGTAATGACCATTGGTCCCGTCTCTTTCTCTTTATCTCTTTCTTTCTTTCTCTCTCTCTCTCTCTCTCTCTCTCTCTCTCTCTCTCTTTCTCTCTTTCATCAGGCCCGTGGCGATCGCCCTCACATTCTATTTGCTTTAGCAGCCGCCCAACGTTGACTTCGTCAACCGGACAAACGCGTATTGTGATTTCGGGCCTTTGACTGGTAGCCGTTCGATGGATATCGCAGGGGGTGGTAAATGGACGACGAGGCAGGCAGGCAGGCAGGCACGGAGGAGGAAGCGTTGGCGTATATGGGGGGTGAATCGACGGCCGGTTGAGGCAAACGGAGGACCGAAGGGTGGCTCGAAGGGACGGACAAGCGAGAGAGCAGCCGTGAATATTCATGCCGAGAACCCTAGACGAATTCGGACTTGTTGCGACTGACACTGATGTAAACCTTTGTTTATTCTGCGTGCTCTCACCCCTTTCGAGCTTTCTCTCTCTTTCTATCTCTCCCTCTCTATATCTCTCCTGTATCTCTTTCTCTCTCTTTTCGAAGAGAGAGTGAGATAAAGAAAGAGAGAGAGAGAGAGAGAGAGAGAGAGAGAGAGAGAGACTGAGGCCACAAGCACGAAACGAACCCCCCTGAGTATTTAACTGAGAGTTAAATTCTGATTAATCGCCGGCAACGCCGTTATTAATTGTTTGTCCTTTTGATTTTACAAGCAAACGGATAGAAGAGAGTCTGGCGCTATAGCAGCTTGCTCGACCGACTCACGCCCTCTCACTTTCTCTTTATCTTTATCTTTTTCTCTTTCTCTTTCTTCTCCTCTTTCGACTGGGTTATCCCCACGTGTCGTGTCTAATCCAAGCGCTTTGCACGTGACAAACGTTTAACTCGACGGAAGGAAGGTTTCCTTTTTCGTTTGGAAAGAGTTATATCACTCGTTTGTCTTTCTCCTTCGCACGTTTTAAATTCAATCTACGAATCCGTATAGTATTCCTTTTTTTATTTTTGTTTTCACAAACTCGGTATTACCTACACACATATATACATATATATGTATGTACATATATTTCAAAGATTATTACAGATATTATTCCTAAATTGGTCTATAATAATATCTTTATATTACTATTATTCACGTACTATGTATATGTTTGACACCGGAACATCCAAGAGGATCGAACGTTAATCGAAGCGAAGTAAAAACCTGACTACGGAGAATCGCGACATCATCATCGATTTCCCAATTTAGCTCGTTAAGCCCGGCCGGCAGCGCGGTACGGTGACAATGGGTGGCTCTAGCTGGGTGGCTGCTGGGCCTCCCGGGAGAAATGCGTGGAGAGGGTACGCGCGAGATAATAATCTGATTCTGCGGTAAACTCGCGAATACGCGGAGCTACGAGCCCCGGATAGAGGCGGCCGGTTAAAACGCGAGCACGACCCTCCGACAGAGGCAAACCTCTCTCTCTCTCTCTCTCTCTCTCTCTCTACTCGACATACAGTCTCTTTCTCTATGCTAGAGAGAGAGAGAGAGAGAGACAGAGAGAGAGAGAGAGAATTTAGCCCCGTAAAGTAAGTAATATTAATGGTCCCTCAGAATGTTCTGGTATCAATGCGCTAATGTCGGCTTCCTGGCTTTAAAACTACTAAGTCATTCTAGCATAATTCAAAGCGCATTGTCGTTCTCCATTCAAACATCCAACCGTTGAGTTGCCATTGGTTTTCACCAAGCTGGATTTTCTTATCGTCGAACCCTCCTGCCAAAATTCTATCCCCCTTTTTCTTCTTCTTCTATTTTCGTTACTACTTCTCTCTTTCCCTCTTCTTAATTTCCTCGAGGTTTCGTATATCTTCTCTCTTTCTCTTTCTCGTAACGATCGCAACCCTAACTATGAAACTCTCTCTGTCTTTCTCTTTCTCTTTCTCTCTCTCTCTCTCTCTCTCTCTCTCTCTCTCTCTCTCTTTTCTCGGGTAAGCGTCATTAATTACCAGAACGACGTCGTCGGCGACGTCGACGAGGCTCCTATCGTCCGGGACATCTGCTGGAAAATAATATTCATAAAGTTGAGCCTCCTCGTTATGGGCGATTCGTGCTATGTGCTCGTTTCCTCTTTCCCTGCTACCCCCACTGACCTCTCTCTCACCTACCCTTCTTTCTCTCTTTCATTCGGTCGCTCGCTCACTCTTCTTCTTTGTGGTTGTGAATTAAACGAAAACGTTTGTTAATGTCAACCATAGCCTTTTACATATGATCAATTATCTGATTCGAAGCTGAATCTAATACCAATCGCAATGTTTCATTATATTAGATAATAATTAAATTAAAACAATTTATTTAAAATTAGAAACGAATTGTAACCTTGTATCGTTTTAAATCGATATTTTTCTGATTTCGTAATATTTCAATTATACACATACACACACACACACACACACATGCATACCTATGTATGTATGTTTGTATATATCATGTAATATATTTTTATTTCTATGGGTTTTACGGTAGGAGAATGAAAAATAAGAGAAACAGGTAATTTCATTCGGTGATCTGTTACGCGATAGCAAGCTTATGAGGCGTCGACTATGAACAAGGATGGGAGGGATAGGGGAGAATACAAGTGGGGAGTGAAGAAGATGAAGAGGGGGACGTAGGGAGGGGTAGGGTGAGAAGGAGAGACGCTAATTGCACTCAAACGAACTGTCAGCGCCTTGGCGCACGCACACCATGCCCTGACGTATTTATGTCTCGCAGACGTTTGACGCGAGTCCCGCTGCGTTACACCATCCTCTCTCTGCTCAAGTAATACAACATACATACGTAGCTTTGCTTTCGTGCGTGTAATAATGATGCGTTACGATTAACGCCTTGAGAAATACGTTTTCCTCGTTTGCTAATGTCGATTGATTAAAATTGTACGTATCTGCGATGTATATGTATATATATATATATATATGTGTCTATTTGTGGGTTAACGCGTTTACTTCTATTTAATAGTTAACTATTAACTTAAACTGATTATCGTAAAAAATTTGTTGAAAAAGTTTCACAAATTATTATAATTAAGTTTGTCCTTTCTATGATATTATTAGTACACTCAACATTTTTTTTTTCTTTCGTTTGTCCGTTCCTTTTTTGCAATAGAGTGGACATTTAATGGATTAATTAACTTCGATGTCGATTGACTTATTGATTTGACGTGTGGGATATGATTTTTTACAAGGACAAAGGAAGAAAAAAAAAGAAAGAAAAAAGGAAAAGAAAGGGGAGAGAAAAAAGAACTGGGACACTAAAAACTGTGGTATTTTGGAATTATTGGATCGTGACTCTTCGTGATCTAGTTTTTATCTAAAATGATTCAGGAGAAAGGACAATTAACCACTCGAAATGATTTTCTTGATAAAACTTGTGGTAAAAATAAGAGGATGAGTTCGCGTGAGCCTGAATTTTCGAGTGAATAACGATCGAGAGATCTCCCTCAGACAAAAATAGTTGATCCAACGTGACAAAAAGGGATCATCCTTGGAAACATACTAACTTCGCCCGTTCGATCCTTTCTACGAATCGATTATGTGGAAACCGTGCATCGAAGAAAGGAGGTTAGATCGCAGGATTCTCCCGATTAACTTAAGCTTTCTCGAAAGGAGTCTCGTGTTACGTCACACATGTATTACGTCGCTTGACTGACTATCCTAAACGTTCTAGTTCGAAAATATCTCTATACATAATTTATATATCCTTTTTTCGTGGAATATAAGAAAGGATCGTGCGTTTTGATCGACGCCACGAAACGATTTCGATCGTCCTCGATCATCTCCTTCCTCTTCCTCCTTTTATTTATTTTCTTTTTTTTCCCTTTTTTTTATCATTTCTTTTAATCTTCTCTCTCCTTTTGACCTTTAACACTTCATTCCATATATTTCCTTGCCTTTTAATTTTTTTTCTTCTTCTTCTTCCTTTCCTTTTTTCCTCCTCCTCCGATGGATTATCAAATAATCCATCGGTCATTAAAAATAGGATTCGAATTCTTTTTAACACGTTCAAAAAAAAAAAAAAAAAAAAAGAAAGGAAGAAAGAAAAAAGTAAAAGAAAAAGAAGTAACTTATATACATATGTTTACGACAAATTATTTATATCCTCACGTCGTCATAGTCTAGACAAAGGAATTCTACGATGGCGGGTCCGTTAGAAAATATTTTTGGATATGCACATATTTAATATCCTTCTCTATTCCGACGAAGTTTCCGGATCATTTACGTTGATGCGTCGAAAGAACGTCGTTCGAAGTCTCCTAAACCTGTCACGTTGTGTTGTCTGTTGGACGGTAAATACTTCTTTCCTTGAAGAGAGACTGTAAGAAAGAAGGAGAGAAGAAAAAAGAGAAAAATAGAGAGAAAGAAAGATGGACAGATAGAAAGTCAATGTGCGTGTGTATGTGTATGTATCTCTCTCTCTCTCTCTCTCTTTCTCTCTGTATATGTGTGTATAGGAAGGTGTCATGTTTTACCAAGGTGCATTATTAGAACGTACGTCGGTGCTCGGTAACGAGGTACACCGAGCAAACTTTGGCACGCGACGAGCGAAAGCCGGTGACTTCAACGCCTCGACGCGTTCTCGTTCCTCCTCTTGTGCGACAAAACGGTGATTAATTAAAAACATAATTAGTCCACGGTCTCATGGCGTAACGATGTGTCATACGCAAACACATATGTTTTATATATATATATATATATATGTATACACACACAACTAAGAGTAGTAAGACTAAATCTACCGTGAAATTATCATCCGAAATCGACTCGCCATTTTTTCGGTTCTTTTCATCTCTCGTCGTTAAACCATCTTCTCTCTCTCTCTTTTTTCTCTCTCGTACACACTGTCTGCGTCTATCTTTCGTTCTTGTTTCGTCTATCATCGTAACTACAGCCAACGATATTTCCTCGACGATCGGTCGTTCCGAAGACTAACGAGCTTACGATCATCGTCATCTAATTTGTTGAGTCGTGTGGCGAACGAACCTCGACGTTAGAAAGAGGAGGAGAAAGAGAGAGAGAGAGAGAGAGAGAGAGAGAGAGAGAGAGAGAAGACTTGACGTGTCACCGTCTTCCTACCAGTAACGTTAAGCTCCGTACTAATTATTCCTACGATTAGTGCTGACGAAGGATCGTTGAACTCTATACTTTTAACTGGAACAGGATGTTACCAAATTAACTTTGTTTAACGATCAAATTTTCGAAGAAAATCTGATATACATAGGTGTCACGATTGAAACGATAATTTCGATTAGAAATAATCTCGATTATCATTTATCTCTCTTTCTATCTCTCTCTTTCTCTCTCTCTCTCTGTTTCTCCCTTTCTCTCTTTCTCTAAAAAAAAAAGAAAAGAAAAAGGAAAAAAAAAGAACTAAAGCAATAACGATTGATATCAAACGGCAGATAGTACTTACGATATACACTGATATATCATCATTTTCCTTTGTTTCTGCATTTCTATGAAAAATCAATTCGGGGTATCGTTGAATAGGTCAAGATATATTATTCTTATTAAATGATTCCCCTTTTTTCACACATACACTATAATACTATATTATCAAGTTGAGTTTTCTCTTTCTTTCTCTCTCTTCTTTCTCTCTCTATCTTTCTTTTTCTCATTTAGGTTTTCTTTCATATATCTGTTTCTTTCCTTTGACCACCCGCTCGCTTACTACCACTATGAGTACGAGCACCTTCTTGTAATCTTATTTATGAACCCGCAACATGCAATACTTCCGGCAAAACGTTTCCAAGCTCGTCTTTCCTCTCTCCCTCTCTCTCTCTCTCTCTCTCTTTCTCTCCCTCTCCCTCGTCCTTTCTTCCTTCCTTCCTTCCTTCCTTCCTTCCTTCCTTCCTTCCTTCCTTCCTTCCTTCGTTCACTGCTAACCTTCCCATGAGAATTGGATCGATTTGATGGAAAGTCTCTAACGGGCTCCATCGCTTCGATTATATCGAAACGAACGGATAATTCTTGATGCATATGTGTATGTATATGTATGCGTATGTATGTATGTATGTATGTGCACGCGCGTGTGTGTAAATATATATATATATATATATATATATATATATATATATATGTATGATTAGATATCGATGTCTTTTGCGTGACAAGAAGAAATCTTTTCTTTTGTTTCTCCTTCCTCTTCTTCTTTTCCCTTTTTCTTTCTTCTTTCATTCTCTTTCTCCTTTCTAATTCCAGTGATATGGACATCGATATAATTTTCATCGAAATCTCTTTATAGTTACGTGTTAAACGTATACCCTAAACAATATCGATTAATTTCTAAATCAGATTTATTCCATAAACGTTATTAGAATCTAGGAGATAGAGAGATAGATAGAAAGAAAGAGAGAGAGAGAGAGAGAGAGGAAAGGAGAGAAAGAGAGAGAAGGAAACAAAAGGGATGAAATTGAGAAGAGCAGTTAAAAGGGTGGTATTAAATAAACCGCGAACGAACGTTCCTGCGGTTCGATACAGTCCTACCAACCGTTCGTAGCCACGGTTCTACTGGCACTTTTGGTAATGAACTAATATTTACAGTGTCCGTCCACGTTCACGAGAATACGGACACATACATACGTATAAATATATGGGTCCGGTGTCGTGTTATCAGCGACCCTTCTGCAAATACGTGCTTGCCCTGCAGGGTCAGGCCCTCTCTCTTTCTCTCTCTCTCCTTCTCTCTCTCTTCTTTCCTCCTATAGAGAGGGAAAGAACAGAGAGAGAGAGAGAGAGAGAGAGAGAGAGAGAGAGAATTTGTGAAACTGAGAGCTGCTACGATATGCATACAGATCAAACAGTTTCATGTATGCTCTGCAGTTCCGACTATTGGTCCCTCCCAAATCAAATTCTTTCGCTCATCCTTTTCTATTTTCAACGTTTAAAAGTATTTAGGGTAAAAAGAGAAACAAAGGAAAAAGAAAAAGAGCGAATAATATTCGAACGAACGATAGTCTTTCAGATTTTTTAATTTTTCTTTTTTACTATTTCAAATATTAATAACTTTTTATTAACGTAGAAAAGGAACGTTGTTATGCTATAAATATAACGATGCAAGTATAGAAAGCGATAGGTCATGTCGTTTGAAGAAGACAAAGACATTAAAAAAAAAAAAAAAAAAAAAAAGGAAAAGGAAAAAAAGGAAAAAGAAAAAGAGAAGTACGAAATACGAAGGGAAGAAAAAAAGAAAAAGTACGAAAGAACCGTCGATCGTCGGGATAGGAATCGTGAAAGTTTTCCAGTGACGTAGGAGTGATAGAGAGAGAAAGAGAGAAAGAGAAGAGAGTTGAAAAGTAAGAAGGGGGAGAAAAGATCCTTCACGATGTTCGGGGATGCTGGTGGTGACAGTAAAAGAGAAAGATAGATAGAAAGAGAAAGAGAGAGAGAGAGAGAGAGAGAGAGAGAAAGAGAGAGAAAAGCGTAACGGGCGATGACAAACGAGCAGGAGCTGCGAGTCCACGGGTCACTCGATAAGAATAATCGTTTTTCAATCGAAATCCAATAGCGAGTCACATCGCTCGCGGGCGTTCTCCTTGAAAGAGAAAGAGAGTAGATCTATAAAGATAGTAAGAAAGAAAAAGAATATGATATATATATATATATATATATATATATATATATATGTCGATGACTCTTCTTCTTATGGTTGACCTCTCAACATTGATCACGACTTGAAAAATATGTTTTTGACGTGGCAAAGACAAGAAGGCTCGAGTTTGAAATTTGTCAAGAATTTAAATAATATCCTTTTATATATTTTCGCCATGGCTGCAAGTAGCAGCATACATAGGGAGGAAAGAGAAAGAGAGAGAGAGCGCGAAAGAGAGAGAATGCACACGTAGAACGTTTCTCTCTTGCCGTCGGCGGCCATCATAAATCCCGTGAACATGAGAGAGAGAAAATCTACAATTCTAAAGCTTTCCATAAAACACTCGACGAAACGCTTCGCCCAGCACTTTTCAAGTGGCTACCACACCAGCCGTCTCTCTGCACCATTCTCTCCCTTCTCTTTCTCTTTCTTTCTCTCTCTCTCTCTCTCTCTCTCTCTCTCTCTATCTTTCGTCTTCTACACAAGTGACAGGAATCTGTTGAAATATGTAAAACCGTGTAACCTCTTCAATTTACATAGCCGCACGTAAAAGCCAGGCTCCAACGAAAAGTGGCTCCTGCTCGTCCCCGGTAATTGATAAGTCCCCTAAACGGATCTTTCCGAACCTACCCCTTTTTATCTTTCTCTCTCTCTCTCTCTCTCTCTCTCTCTCTCTTTCTCTCATTTTCTTCTATAGGTTCAATTTTACTTTTTTTACTCTTTCCTTTATTGCAATGTTCAAATTGCCCATTTTGTTTCAATCTAATATAAAAAATAATTTCAATCGCTACGTAATAATTCTTCATTAAAAGTCATTTCATATATATATATATATATTTATATACATATGTAACTAGATTAAAGTACGTAAAAAACGTTCGATATACATATGTTATCCCGTCATCGTTTTCATTTCTCAAGGCCGATTTATATGTCATTACGATGTTATTATCTCGACGTAAGTAAGTTATTTATTTATTTGCTTACTCACTTCTATCTATCCACGTCGACTATATCTATATATAACTAACATAACTAAACTGTTATTCATTTGCTACGCGATGATTGTATTCCGTTGACATTGTATGCCATCTCGTATCATATGTTTACTGTTTCCTAGAGGTAAAGAAAAATAAGAACGTCCTGTTCTATGAGTATACAGCGATCAGTAATAGTAGTAGTACGCTGTTAGAACGTTAACGAGCAACTCGTATGAAGACTTCGGAGTAAATCGAAAGAGAGAAAACGGGAAAAGAGGACAAAGTAAAAGTGGTAAAAGAATATGAAGAAGAAGAAGAAGAAGAGGACGAAAACGAAGAAGAAGAATAAGAAGGAAAAGGAGGCCGCGACGAGAACGTTGTCTCACGTGATAGACGTCCATCATCGAGGACGATGAAAGCCTAACATCTCGGAGGACGATGTTACAAGTACACGTGTTCGACGTTGTTGATGCAACCGTCATTTTTTACGAGGATAATCGCGGGTGAGCGCGCTCGAACAAACCCATATATAAAGTACTACTACTTCGTTTTCGTTTCTTCCTTTTTTCTTTCTCCTCTCCCTCCCTTCGTTTTCTTTTTTCCTCCCTTTCCCTCCACCCTTTACCCGGTTCTCTTTTCTTTTCTTTTCTTTTCTTTTTTTTTTTCTCTTTCCTTCTTTCTTTTTTCTTCTTTCTTTTTTTATTATTTTTTTTTTTTTTCATCATTATTTCCCTCCTACCAACGTAGCTTGCCATTGGTGGTATTTTAGAACGCTCTGAACAAACAACAACCAAGGATAAAAGTATTATGGGTGTATATAGTAGTGTTCCTACATCTGGAAGTGAGGAACATCAGTCATGGCGCATCTGCGATGCACTTTCCATCTTTCTCCTTCTCCAAGTATGATATCCTTCTCTCTCTTTCTCTCTCTCTCTCTCTCTCTCTCTATATATATATATATATATATATACCTCTCTTTCTCTTTCTCTCCTTCATCATCATCATCATCATCATCATCTTCTTCTTTTTATTCTTATTCTTCTTCTACTTCTTCTTCTTTCTCTTTTCTCTCTCTCTCTCTCTCTCTCTTTCTGTCTTGATATCTCCTACGCCCGTCTTAAAATTGTAACGGGTGTACGGTTGTTTCGGGATTTCCGTATATCCATTCCCCATCGCTCTTCGCGCCGTCCTCCTCCCTCTACGTTTTAAAAACCATTTATCATCGGTAACGTAAATATGCTCGCGGGAAAATCGAAAGCAAACGTTCTTCGGTGATATTATTCTCGTAGAAAGAGAAACACGAGGGTAAAGAAAAAAAGAAAAGAGAGAGAGAGAGAGAGAGAGAGAGAGAGAAAAAAAAAGTAGTAGCAAGTATAAGTGCGCCGATGAAATTCGAAATATATTTCGAATTTCTACAAACTTCCTTTTATTCTAAACACTCGTTTGTCATAAAGAGAGAGAGAGAGAGAGGAGAGATACATAAAGTTCATCGTAAAAAGTTCGTCTAATAAAACCCCGAAGGGATTTGTCAAGGAACTCGAAACGATAGAAAAGAAGGTAAGAATGGGAAAGAGGAAAAGAAGGACAAGGGAGAGGGATAGGGTGGAAGGAGTAAGGAGGAAGGGGCCAGGGAGGAAGTTGACTCTGGGGAGATCGTCAGAAAATATATGTAAAACACATCCAGCCGTGGCGTCTGGGTTCGTATAAGCCGTAACCACGTTGGCTCTCTGATGGGCCGACATCTAAAATAATAAAACTTGCCTTCGTGTCATTTGTCAACGCTTTCACTAAGGAGACGACGACGACGACGACGACGACGACGACGACAACGACAACGACGAAGACGACGACAACGACGAAGACGAAGACGGCGACTTCTACAGGCACCTCGTAATTTCGCGATGTCGCAGCTGCGGCCTAGCCCTTTTCCCATCACTCCCCGTCCCGCCCCGCCATCCCGACCAGCCCTTTACATATTCACCCCACTTCTTCTCGAGTAACTCGAAATCCGCGTGCACGGAACATCACGAGTTCCTTAATTTTAGTCCAAGTAAGCTTCAAACTCCAACCCTCTTCGATATATAGTAACCAATCCCCAAAAACCCCTTTCGAAGAACGTCCGACTTACCGCTATATAACCTTGACGATCTATCTTATCAATCAGATTTTATTATGATGACTTTTATTTTTTGTAATGTTTCATTCAAGCCGTGTAGTTGGATTCGTATATAGCGTATAACTTTGTCTATACTACAAACGTGTTTTCTTTTCTTTTTTTTTTTTCATTAGTATTACTCATTTCTTTTCTTCTCTTTCTTTCTTCTTCTATCTTCTCTTTCTTTTTACTTCGTATGTTTTTTTAATCCTTTGTACCCGAGTACCTTTTTACGGTTACCTATTCGAACATAATTCGAACAGATTTTCTTACGAAATCGTAAAAAAAAAACTTATCGCTTCGAATTATAATGATATTACATTGGAAGAATTTATTATTATTATTATTATTAATCTTTTTACATATCTTAATTATTATCGTCTAATGTCTTACAACATTGTTTTCTGATAACAACTTTAAAACAATCATTGACAATTGCATTTTTGTTGGAACAAGTAAAACAATAATAATTTGTTTGTCGCCTTTCAATTTGAATATTTCGATTAGAATATACAATAAAGTCTCGCATTCTTTCTTCCGTATGAATAATATGTTATTTACTATCCCATAAAGTGTACCTCATAAAATGAAATGAAACATGAATGAACTTAAAAGTTCATAACTAATGAAGACGATGTCCATTGAACGGATTGGTAATTCTTGAAAATCATTTCTGAATTAATCGATCAATGGCTTTATAATAACTTTCAACGAGACAGATTTTTCATATTTACATTTTCTTTTCATAACTGATAACACGTAACTTTCAACGACCTTTCACCATGAGATAAAATAATTTCTTTAATAATTTTACAAATTTTCCAATATAATTTATTATAATTTCAGGCATTAACGATTGTTACATTTCTCTATTAAATATACATAGAAAAAGAATGATATTTTATTATTGAAAATAGCTGATAAAAATACTCTTGCAAAATTGATACTTGAATTTTTTTTACAATTAGAATAAAACAAAGTGATAAAAATTAAAATGTTCTTCTATTGGTCAGCGTCAAGTTTACTTATGCAACAAAATTGATTTGCATGATAGCTATTTTTTTCTCTTTTCTTTTTGTTTTTCTAACTTATTTTCTCACTGACACAACTGATTTGTTAAGATTTTTACAGGGACAATGACGCGTCAACTTCTTTCTTTCCCTTTTCTTTTCGGTCATTTTCCCAAACTTTTTCTTTCCTTCTCTTTTTTTTTCCTTTTCCCCTTTTTAAGATAGCGCATCTCCTCTAACAAGTTATCGCACGTATCTATGTACGTGAATATTCTTTACGAAGAATACTCTTTCTACCTTTTTATTCTTTCCTACTGAGAAAGAGTATTCGCGAGTTGTGGTGGGCGATAAAATATTCTCGCGGCAAGGTTTTTAAAGGCGAAATAAGGTTCCGCGGAAAGCGGTGTAAGACGATTTTACGAGGGTTTGAGCGTGCTCGTTTAATTAAAGCACGCGTGCGAGCGGTTTTGCGCGAAATAAAGTAGCAAAGTGTTGCCGGCTAGCTATATTCCCATCTTCGATCTTGCCGACTCAAGGAGTCGAAGAAGAAAGAAAGGAAGAGAGAAAGAGACAGAGAGAAAGAAGAAGAAGAAGAGAAAAAAGAGAGAGAGAGAGAGAAAGAAGGAGAAGAGAAAAGAGAAAAGAGAAAAGAGAGAGAGAGAGAGAGAAAGAAAGAAAGAGAGAAAGAAAGAATGTTCTCTTCGTACTTTATGCTTCTCCATCTTTAATCCCTTGATGCTGGACGTTGTCCCGAAGATGCCGAGCATAGGCTCGCCTTAAAAGTGAAATAATAAATAAAATATATATCTCGTTCTCGTCGGTGCAATAATCTAGGAGAACGAATGTGCCAGACGACTTTTATGAAACGATTCGAAGAGCCTTCTTTCTCTCTCTCTCTCTCTCTCTCTCTCTCTCTCTCTCTAGATCGTATAGTTGAAAAATATAATCGTAACCCTTTTGCAAGAGGGTGCCATAGAGTAGAGAAAGAGAGGATAGAATGAACGCGGTGGGATAAAACGTTAAATACGACCGCTGAACACCGGGGGCCGACAATAAAATCGTCGTAAAGCATTTGCGAGCGAGTAATGCACCTGCTTTTTACAGGGAATACACGTTTATTTTCTAATTCCATGTGGAATAAGAGAACTCGATTAGAGAGATATCTTTCTTCGCGCCTTTATCGTCAAATATAATGTAATTTAGATTTTAATCTCTCTCTCTCTCTCTCTCTCTCTTTGTCTTTTTTTTTTCTTTTTTATACGATCCCAATAAAACACTCTTGTAAATTATTTTAAATAAAAAAAAAACAAAACAAAAAAATATATATGTATATATAAATATTTGAAATTTTGAAACAACGTTGATACATATTCTTCAAATAATTAATAATTTGGTAATATTTTTTATAAGCATGGATTTTTTCATATCTTTCTTTTTCTTTTTTTCTTCACTATTATTTAATACTTGAAGGAAATATGATCGAGTAGGAGAAAACGTTCTTTCGTTTCCATTCTACTCTTCGATTACTCCAGTTTATTTTTCAAATTACCCTTCACATTGCGCTAATGTATTTCTTTCAGGGCTCTATTCACTCTTCGACGTTTCAATCCGGTCCATTCAACGCAACCTCTCTCTCTCCTCTCTCTCTCTCTCTTTCTCTTTCTCTTCCCTCTTTTCCTCTTTCCACTTTCCTTCTCTTTTTCACGTACGCCTTTTCCTCGAAACACTCGAGCGATCAATCTAACTCGTACCACACGAGCCTCGTCAATTTTCGCAAGACTTTATCCGACCTTTCGAATGACTCGTTATTTCTTTTTCCTTTCCTTTTCTTTTTTCTTCTTTTTAAACGAAAAAGAAAAAAGGGTAAAAAAAAACTATATATATATATATATATACCTTCGTCGTCATCGATATACCCTTCGCTTTTCAATCTTTAAATACTATCAATTATTTTTGACAACTCGCTTTATACGGTTGGTTCACCTTCGAAGTTTTCCTTTTACATTTTCTTTCCTTCCTTCCTTCTTCTTCTTCTTTTTTTTCTTCTTTTCCTTTAACTTTATTCTTCTTATTAATATAAAAATTTTGAAATTGTATTAATCGTATCGTCCCCATGCACATATACATAATCCCTCTCCCACCTTTCATATACATAGAAAAGTAGGACACAAGAGGAAGGGTAGAAATTTTCGATAACTGCGTTCGACGTCACGATAATAAAACAACAGGCATACGGAATACGTAGCAGAAAAGGGGTTACCACATTCCATTTCGTTCCTATGTTTATATCCTTGCCGACAAAGAGAGAACCTTCGAGATTTACAGGGACCCAACCCCCAGAGAGATCGCTAAATATTTCATTTTGTGTCTCTCCCTTCTCTCTCACTCTCTCTTTCTCTCGCTCTCTCTCTCTCTCTCTCTCTCTCTCTCTCTCTCTTTCTCTCTCTTTTGCCGAATACGTTTAATTTCGATTCAGGTACATTCCCCTCCCCCTGCAGCTCCCCCCACCGTTTCGTTTACGATTTTGTAAAACTACTAGTTATTCCATAAGATCATTCGATAGATAAATTATATATAAAATTATATGTTTTATATGAAAAAAAATTATATATCCGTTAAATCATATAATATACGAAAAAGTAAATATTAAGTAATATATATGTATATATATATATATGTACACATACATATATGAAAATAATTATTTTATGATAATGAAAGAATTTATTCGTGTATTATACATCGACATGATAGAATATTTTTTCATTATTTATTTTAATAGACACATTGAAAGATTAATTCTCAACGAAGTAATTCATTTTTGATTTAAATGAAAACTGACTCATCGATTATATATAGCCATTAATTTTCTTCTAATATTGAATCCGAAGGATATTAAATATCCTAGATTTGTATCGAACAATTCGGGAATTACTACGGAGGATCCTTCCTTTCTTTTCATCCGTAATACATTTCCTTTTGATGCTCAACGTTTGATCCTCCCCGTGGTTCTCCGTGATAAAGGGAAAAAGAACGGGTCCGGTTAAGCAGACGTCCTACCATAGGAAGCACAAAATTAAGGACGAATTTCTATATCCTTTGGTAACATTTAGAATTTTCTCTGTTGCATTAACATTTTTCTTTTTCACAAATATATCGTACAATTATTATTTAACAAATTTTATCAAACTGTTATATTTTGCGTAAATTAAATTTTTCATTATATTTTAGGAATATAAGTATAAATTGTATTTGAGTTTAGAAAGAAGTTTGACAATTGATGATTCATTAAGGATCCTTTGTGTGCATATGTACGTACTTCCTTTTTTCATTAATTCCATCTCTCTTTTTATCTATCTCTCCCTCTCTCTTTTTCTTTCTCTTTCTTTCCCCCCAAATACATTGCCATCTTCGTTTACATTTATGATTTAATACGATCGTCCATTGTATTGCGTTCTCCCCCTAAACTCGACGATATCAGCATCTCCCTTACCGCAAACGAATGTCTTGCTCTTCGTTCTCGTTACCTACGTAATTTGAACGGGGTATATTGTTGCTCCTGCCAGAAGAACACGTAGCTCGTCACTTTTCCTTCGTCTCACTTTTTATCTTCCTTCTTGTCGGAGATTTCAAAAAAAGAAAGAAAAAGAAAAGGAGAAGAAAAAATCGTACGAAATAATTTACACGTTTCATTATCTATATCCTATTAAACAGACAAATAGGAAAGCTCGTGATCATCGTTTGGAATCTTCTCCCATTCGACGAAGATTTTCTTTCGAGAATAACAGATCTTCGAAGAAGACAAAAAAGAAGAAAAAGAAGAAGTAGGAGAAAATAAGAAATAACAAAGAAAAGAAAAAAAGAAAAGTATAGGAAAGATAGGAAAAGAGAAAAAGTAGAAGAGTGGAAGAAGCGCATGAACACAATGGGAGTGCCGTGCGCGGAATATTAAATTCGCGGGAACAGAATTCGAGGAACTTTTCAGTAGTAGCATTATGGGCCTGGCTATCTGGATGATGTACTACCAAAGTTGGGAAGACTTTTCCGAGCTTGGCCCTTACTTTTGCCGTTACATTCTCATTCTATCTTTTTCTTTCTCTCTTTCTCTCTCTCTTTCTCTCTCTCTCTCTCTCTCTCTCTCTCTCTCTCTCTCTCTCTTTCCTTCTCGTCGTTGTTTTCTTCTTCTTCTTCTCCTACTTCTAACTCTCTTCGAAGCATAGCTTCCAAGGTAGCAATCTTTTATTATTAGCGCAGGCTTTACCAGACAATGAAACGAAAGGAACGGAATATGATATTGTAGTACAGAGGCCCTGCCGGAAAGGGAAGCTATTGTCGGTCTCTTTGAATTTTAAAGTCAACGATCGATACGGCTCGAGGGATGCGCCTTTAGCCATATAAACCGTTCTTCTCCCTCTATGCTACACGCCCGAGTACCACCACCACCATCACCATCTACCATAGCCATCACCAGTATCACCACCACCACTATCGTCATCATCCCACCTACCTACCCTACCCTTCTTCTCCATTGCAAACCTTCGACTTTCTTCACCCTTCGCATCACTCTCTCTCTCTCTCTTCCTTTCTCTCTTCTTCTCTTTCTCTTTCTATCAACTAGATTCTGTTTCATTCGAGATCGCTAAACGCACGCTACGTTTTATCAGTTTAAAGTCCATTTAAATTATTGCAAATTTCAGACTATATTTCCATCGTAGGGATTTCGATATATATATATATATATATTTCCTTCTTTTCTTTTTTAGTTTAGAACGTTTCATATCGATGGAGAATTTTTGAAGACGAAAAATAATGAAGTAAATTAAGTTTCACAATTCTTTTTCTTTTATTTTTTTCTTCTTTTTTTTTGCGTTTGAAGAGGTGCGAGATCGGTTTCTCGATGGCAGCTCGAGGGTAAAACGTTTCGTTTCCCTTTCGAATGAGAGATAGATAGATAGATAGGTAGAGAGAGAGAAAGAGAGAGAGAGAAAGAGCGAATGATAGAGAGTCAGAAAGGCCGTCACCAAATTGTCGTCACTAATGATAAATTGCGCCCTCGGCAGCTCGACGAACACCAACCAACCAACCAACCCCGTAACTCTCCGTACGAGTCAGAGCGGAGAATCAAATTGCAATTTGTTATTTGTAATTCCGAGTGTCGCTTAATATACTCTCCCGCGTTCCTACCTTTCCCTCTCTCACTCGAGAGCGTGCAAAGGGTTAGAAATTAAGCGTAGGTCGACGAGAAAACGCGGGAAGATGGGTGGTATGTGTATGGGAGAGAAGGGGTAACTCGAAACGAAATACCGTCTCGTCTCGTTTCGCACCAAGCAATTAATTGCCTCGCACGTCCTTTTCTCCAATGAGAAAGAAAGAGAGAGAGAGAGAGAGAGAGAGAGAGAGAGAGAGAGAGAGAAAGAGAGAGAGAGAGACAAAGAGAGAATCTCTTCTGTTAAGCGTTCAAGTCGCTATCGACGTTCATTGAGAATCGAACAAAGTTCATACCATAGCTATTTAATTTAATATCAATCCGTAAAAGTAGAATTTTAATGAAAAATTATATGATAACATTTTTTATAATAATTTATAGATATAATCTTATTATTGTCTAATCAAATAACTCGTACTATAAATTATCATTGTTATTGTTATTGAGATTATAGATTAATATAATTCTTTTCTTTTTTTTTTTCATCAAATCGAACAAGTCTTATTATTAATATAAATAATAATAATTATTATTATTGCCTGTAGATTATATATGCGTCTTAATATGTTATTGATAGAAGAATCACTCGCGATTAGAATGAATTAGATGGAGGCATTCGGAAAAATTCTTCGAATATCGCGATCGAGAGAATGGGAAGAGAATGAAGAACAAAAGAAACAAAAAAGAGAAATAAGAAAAAGAAGAAAAAATAAAACGAGGAAAAATAAAAGGAGAGAAAGAAAAAAGGGCGAAAGCATGAACGAACGTTCGATTTTGTCTATTCAATTTTCCAGAAAAATAGCACGAGACCCTCCTCCCTCTAACTCTCATAGAAACGCCCTTTCAGTCAAATATTATCGACGCGAGTCCGTACTACGTCGGAAAAAAAAAGAAAAAGGGCTGGATAGAGTGGAAAGGATAGTGGTGATGGTGGTGGGTATGATGGGTGGATGAGTGGGTGGATTGGAAAGGAGTTGGTGGGGAAGGACGAGCGGAGACTTTGGAACTGCAAGAGTCACCGTGTCGAAGGAAGAAAATAAGTTCGATCAGTCGAAGGGTGGCAGTTACCGTTTCGGCTATGGCTTTCGGAAGCGTCGTCGAATCCTATTCTTGCGCAAACCCGATAAGAGCCCTTTTACGCGTATATTTTCGCACGCGTGCTCTTTCTCTCTCTCTCTCTCTCTCTCTCTCTCTCTTCCTCTCTCTTTCTTTCTCTCCCTCTCTCTCTCTCACTCTTTTTCACTGACGACTCGCTCGGTCTCGTTCGTTCATTCCCTTGGAAGGGTGGAAAATACGTAAAGTTTATTCAACGCAATTTTACTCGGCGCAAGCATATTTCTTTTCGCGATCTTATCCATTTCATGCGACGATTTTAACATTTATCTTCTTTTTATCTTTTCTCTTCTCTTTTTTTCTGTTCTTTTCTTTCTTTTTCCGTTTTTTTTTTTTTAGAAAAAAAAGTAGCAAGAGAAGGAAAAGAAAAGAAAGAAAAGGAAGAAGAAAAAAATATTCAGCGTACAACGCCACAGGAGTAAATTGTTTATTATTAATTACAGTAAGGGGGAAAATGATAATTTTCTTCTTTATTTTAATTAGATACACCGAAATTAAAGGAAAACGATCGAAACATGGTCGGAACATCGATCGTTCCACACGAGTGAACGATTCTTTTCTAAATAAAAAACGAAACTCTCTCTCTCTCTCACTCACTCCTTTAGCATATTTTTCTTCGATCTAGCCTCCGGCAAGAGAGGGCTGCTGTGCCGTGCCTGGACCGTGAGCTAGAACGGCTTGGAAATACGGGGGAGATCCTGAGTTTATTTGCGTTTTGCCTGCCGGCTGAGCATCGAGGCGTTTGGGAAAAGCCAGCCAGGAAGAGAAAGAGAGAGAAAGAGAAAAAGAGAGAGAAGAGAGAAGAGATCGAACTGGGAGAGACTTATCGCTGTCGACCTTCTTCGACTCTCTCTCTCTCCCACACTACGTTTTCCAACCCCCGAGGCTGGAATAGTAAAGGGGTTAAATCGAAATGGAATTATTTATAAGTATATATGTATGTGTATATATATATATATATATATATACTACACACATATACACACACAACTCATATTATATATATATATATATATATATATATATATAAAATGTTTTTTCTTTGTCGATAAATAGAAAATTTTACATATTTTCTCTTTCATTATTTTCATCTCTGTGATAATAGTTATGAATTACATGTCTGTACGTAAAATATAGAATTTTGAAAATCATAGATTATGGAAAGTGAAAGGGGATGAGGGAGAGAGTGAGAGAGACAGACAGACAGAAAGAGAAAAAAGAGAGAGAGCAAAAAGTTTTAAGAGTACGTGGAGGGAGGAGGGGCAAAATATCGACGAGGGAAGCGTAGCAAAGAAAAAGAGAGACCGGGGGTAAAAAAAGCACGACGATTCTCGCTTATCCCTGGTGCGGGATCGACTCCATCGAAAAACCGCGATAAGCTTCGATCTTCTTCTCTCTCTTTCTCTCTCACTATCTCAATTTCTCTCTTTCTCTCTCTTTCTCTCTCTTTCTCTTTTTTCCTAGTTCAGAAAAAGGACAGAAAGAATAGTGACGGGTCCCGTAACGACCATCGATAGCCCTTAATCGAATCATCCGCAGTGAAAATGGGAAAGAAAAAGTGATTTTTATTTTCCCTTTGATTCTGATTTATACCGCGCGAGAAGAGAGAGAGAGAGAGAGAGAGAGAGAGAGAGAGAGAGAAAATACATAGCTGCACTTTATATACGCGCACGTGCGTGCGGTTGCGTTTACGAGGGGTTGCCCTTCGGTTATCTCTCCGTTACGCGTTTCCAGGCATATGCCTTGTCTGAGAGAAAAGAGAGAGAGAGAGGGAGAGGGAGAACGAACGAGTCATAATTTTCAGATTTATGTACAAATGTTTCGCGAACCGGCCGAACGCCCAGCTTCTTCTTTTTTTTTCTCTCATTCTTTTTTTTCCCTTTTCATTTTATTTCGTGCCCCACCATTCTGAAATCTCCCTTCTTCTTTTGCCTTTTTTTTCTCTCTTTTCTTGGTACCCATCGTCAAAAGCATTCACCTCAGTCCTTTCTCATGGGGAAGATTTCTATCGTAAAGTTTGACGAAATTGAAAAATGCTTTCGGAGTTTTCTATGACGTTAGGATGGTAGGGAGAGGAGGGGAGGGAAGGGATGGATCGTGACTTCGACGATGGAAAATTCTATATGACCAGGCGTTATATTTTTGCTTGATCTATCTTATTGTTTAGAACAGAGTGAGACATTGTCCAAACAAAAGAAAGAAAAAAGAAAAAGAGTAAAAAAAAAAATAAATGCAGATAGAAAAAATGAACGAACGCTCTGGCTTATAATCAGTCGGTATTTATTTTAATTAATTTCAATTGTTTTACAAAAATGTCCATTCGATTGATACATCATAGATATTTTGATAATTTTTGAAACTATAATTCCATTTATATTAACTCTAATTACTGTCGGACTTATGGTATCTTAGTAGTTTCTAGGATGTATTTAGGGCAAGGTACGAGAAACGTCGATGATTTTAGGACCACAGACGAAATAGAGAGCAGGAAGTTACGAAACGAGAATGTTTCATAATTCACGGGCTTTCTCCTAGATAAATTTTCATGTATGTATCTCGTGGAGCTTGGCCTCTGATGTACGATGCTTTACAGTTACTTAGGGCAACCATAAATTAGTTGAAACGACGAAGTACTTCTCTTGCACTTTTAAACATCTCGAATGTTCTTTAAGTGCTTCAAATGCATTGAATTATTTCATTGTATATAATAATTTATAAGTAGCAAGGAGACGTGTGCAGATGCAATTTTATGGAAGAAAAAAGAAAAAGAAAAAGAAAGAAAAAGAAAAGAAATACATTGCAACTATTAATTAATTCGAACGAATAATACGATCTATCTGTTGTCATATTAAAATATTAAAAATAATTTTCACGTTCAACTCGTTTTATCGATAGATCCTCGTATATATCGAAGTAGATAAGAGTGATGGTGTTTTATAATTCAGATCCCTGTTGGGTTCTTCCTTCCAACGTCATTCCTGATATATGACGTTTAGCACTGCCATTTTAGAAACACTCCATGTTAACCATAGTGCTTAACGTATCGTGCTCGTCGAGAACTTTCCTATGACTATAAGGAGATACTCTCATGGATAGAAGATGAAAGAGAGAGAGAGAGAGAGAGAGAGAGAGAGAAATAGAATGAGGGTAGATCGTCGAGGGATACAAGGTGTGAAAAATGGAATGCATCTCTCCTAGATCATATTAATATTTCATCATTCAATTTTATAAGACAATCGTTAGTTATTATCAGTGTCAAGTTTATTTAATCATAATAATAATGAAATATATATATATATATATATATATATATATATATATATTTATCGTTATCCTAGGTAAATCATTTTAAAAAAGAATGGAATACTTTTAATTATACAATTGTACGCACAATGTACATACATATGTATATATACAAACGATATTCTTACTCTCGTAACAAATGCAAGGTGACAGACGAGGTGCTTTGGAGGTAAAAAAAAAGAAGAAAAGAAAAGAAAAAAAAAGAAGAAAGAAAAAGAAAAAAAAAAGAAACAAGGAAAAGGAATGAAATAAAAGAAAAGAACAAAAGGACAAGTAAAACGATTGACTCGGCTTGTGGCTTACAACGTGGTCGCGTAAACATATTTAGTAACGGCGGCTTTGGCCCTTCTACTCTTACCTCGAGTCCCCCTCGAACCCGCAAACACTACACCTGTTCTCACCTTTACCTAACCGTCTTTTGTGTCGAGCTACCGGAGGCACGCGTTTCGAAACAGCGACTCCCGTTGACGGAATGATTATAGCTCCTGCCGATACCTGTCATTGCGGACTATAATTACGTAGTATGATAATCGCGTGTACGCTTCACGTTCTCCTTGTTTCTGTATATTTACAGAAGGAGAGTTTGGTGTGATGGAATCAAAGTTCACATTGGTTCGACGATTCAAAAATAAATTTATATATATATATATATTTCTTTTTTAACAAATCAATTCTATACGTAGACGGTATTATCTAGAATATGTAAATATTCCAAGTTAAAGGGTAATCGTAATGAGTTGAGTTAGTTACTTTCTAGACACACTGTATTATAAGAAACCATTCTCCATGGGCAGTATACCAACGTGCTGACGGTAGCTACCCCAGAAAGTCGTTTGCCTAAACAGCCAGTTATCTCGACGACTGATCAGCATTGTCTCCTTAGCACCCCAATGAACTCTCCGTACCAAGAACAAAAACAGAAGGACAAGTGGTAAGAGGAGAAAGAGGAGTAAACCAATGAGGTAGAGAGAGGGTCCAGGTTGGGTTCAAGTAAGAAGTAGTAGAAGAAGAAGAAGAAGAAGAAAAAAGAAAGAAAAAAGAAGAAGAAGCACGAAGAGGAGGTGGTAGGCACCCCAGAGGAAAACAATTTAGTTCAATCAACATTTCTAGGCGAATCTCGGGCGTCGTCTAATTAAACCGCTGTTCTCTCTCTCTCTCTCTCTCTCTCTCTCTTTCTCTCTGTTAGGCATAAAGTCAGAGGTTATCGTCGTCCTCGTCGTCGTCGTCGTCGTCGTCGTCGTCGTCGTCGTTCTACCTCGTTTTCGTTCGTCGTTGTATCTTGATCCCAAGGCTAACTTAATCCGACTGTGTCTTGGTATCTGTGTATGTATGAGCGCCTGTATATATATATATATATATATATATATATATATATATATATGTGTGTATATGTATAAGTGTATTTTCACTGTCTTTCTCCATTTTGAACATTTTCGAGAGTAACGCAAGGCGTACGAGAGGACGTAGATACGTTTATATAGGCTCTCTGTATAGGTATTATATAGAACGGATAGGAGAACTCAGGGGAACCTCATTTCCTGTCTGCGGGGGGTCCCGCAGGGGATACATAATTAGCTGCTTCGACTATAACAGAAACGAAGGAAGGGCAACCGTGTTTCTTCTCTCTTCTATCGGAGTTGTCTGCTTTCTCTTACAACGATTTCGACGAATTATCGATAAATTTTAGGATGGTGTGTGTATGAAAGAGAAAGAAAGAGGGAGAGGGTGGTAAGACATTGAATTAAGATTACAGGATCTTGAAAGTTTCGATTAGTTAATTTTATGAAAGGAATAAAATTTATTCAAATTTGGAAAATACGAGTTTTTGAGAAAAAAATTATATTTCTTAAATTTGTCCGTCTATCTATACGTGTTGATGTACATAAATATATATATATGTATGTATGAGTTTGTGTGTATATATATATATGAAATTAATCTCAATCGTCGGTAGAAGTCTCGCATCATTTATCACTACTGGTTACGAGTGCTTCGCTAGAGGCACCCGAGATCCTTTGGATTGATATGAAGTTAGTAACAGTAGTCTGTGTATGATTGTGTCGTGACTGCTGCTGAGATCTATTAGTCAAAAGGGATAGAGAGGAGAGAAGGGAAAAGATGAGGGGGAAACAGACAACAACAGATCTTATAGTATTTGCATCCTTCTCATCGTCATCGTCTTCATTATTATTATTATTATTATTATTATTATGATTATTTTGATAGAAATCTTTCGAGAAGTAAAAACAAAAAAAAGAATTGCATAATGAAATTTTCGATAATATCACATTATTTATTTTGTTCGATAGTACATTCTCAATATTTTTCGATTATTATTTATGCATAAAAAAAAAATATTAAACGAAACGATGTAATTGTAGGAAAATAGGGTTTACTAAGTTGTTCGTAAGTAGTTAAACGACTCAATACGTGAAAGGAGTTATGAAAAAATGATGAATTAATGATAGGAAGAGCTTACGTCTTATTTCGGGTCTATCTTATTGACGTCCATGGAATTCGTGGAATTCTCTGATTGAATCCCTTTCCACAAGACACGGTTTGATAAATGTTGTAGGCTATGGGATATGTCGGATAATATTTGTAAGTTTCACGTGGAAGGAGAAAGATTCTCTCTCTCTATCTATCTATCTATCTATCTCTATCTCTTTCCTTCTCTTTCCATGATGTAATTCGATTCGCCCTACGACTTCCTCCCTTTTGGTCCAGAACCTTTTGGTCCCAACACGCTCTCCTCCCTTTATCTCTATCTTTTTCTTTCTCTATCCCGAGATGGAAGATAATTTATGGTTTCCACTGGCAGTCTTTCTCGATTTCTTCTACCACCACCGACAAAATCACTCCTTCCTTCTCCTCGTTTTCGCTTTTGTCTCGGATCTTTTCGAAAAGTAATCGGATCGCCGACAGAAGCTTTTTCTCTCTTTCTCTTTCTCTCTATCTCATTTTTTTATCTCTCTTTCTCTCTTTCTTTCTCTCTTTCTTTCTCTCTTCTCGCATAATTATTGACACGACGTTGTCAGCTGTCATTAAAGTATTCCTTACTAAAGTTTCAACCTCGATGACGTCCATTTCTTAAGTTTCAAAGTGATATCCAAACACCGTCCTCCCTCTGTCCCCCTCCCCGTTATTCTCTCCTCCCACCTTCATCACCTTTCAATTAATCCAAAATATTTTTTGCAAGAATTTTGAACTAATTCCAAAGCGAGATATTTAAGGGACATACTTTTTATTAATCTTTAAAAATGATTTAAACTAGTCTGACATTGATTCTCTATATCTTCTAAATAGAAGTAGAAAGAGAAAGAGAGAGAAAGGAGATGTATATATATATATATATATATATATATATATACACGTGGAACAACCCCTTTTGCTTCGAATGTCACGGTCCTAAGGGTAAAATTTTCAGTGGCGACTTTGGCTCGCATTACAGCTATCCTCTCACACCCTTTCTTCCCTGTCTTTCTCATAAGATTCCTCGTTTATTATTATTATTATTATTATTATTATTATTATTATTATTATTATTATTATTATTATTATTATTATTATTATTATATTTCAAGTCTGTCTCTCTCTCTCTCTCTCTTTCTCACTGTCTATCTTTCTCTGACGACGTAACGCGATAGCTCGTTGGATTTGACGAGATGACGTCGTCGTCGTCATCCTTTGAAATCCATTGCTCGGTAATCGAAAGAGAAAAAGAAAATTTTGTCGGCGATGGAATATCGCTGAAAGTAAAAATATCTCTCTATCGAAGAGTAGGATGAGGACGAGGAGGAGAAGGAGGAGTTGGAGGAGGAGATGGAGGAGGTGGTGGTGGCAGTGATGGTGGTAGTAGTAGATGGAGGATGGAGGATGGAGGTGGAATTTCGATGGCACGTAGATCGTTTATCGGAAAAGCTGCCGATTGGTCGACGATCGGAAGGGGTACCACTACCGTTGAACATACCTTCGCCATTTCGAAAGGGGGGTGCAGAGGGATGAGGCAATCCCCTTTGTCATGTTCCCCGATATTACAATTGCTGTCGTCATTAGCTCGTGCTCGCGTTATGCCGACGATGCGTTTGATTTCATGTAGAGGATCGTCGAAAGCCCAAGCTAGCTCTCTGATACACGTCGCAAGAAGATATCAAAGCGATTGAAAAATGTCAAAGCCTATTCGTTATCTCTCTCACTCTTTCTTCTTGTCTCTCTCTCTCTCTCTCTCTCTCTCTCTCTCTCTCTCTCTCTCTCTGTCTCTGTCTTTGTCTCTGTCTTTGTCTATATCTCTTTCTGTCGATTTAAAACATTCCTACTCTTTGGAGAATCTGTACGAGATAATAATAATAATAATTAATCCATACATTTCAATGTTTCTAAGATCGTTTTAATTAATTTTACATATATATTAATTAAATAAATTATTGAGAAATTATATACATAATATTGGATTTTTTAATTAACATACATACATACATATCATGTAATATCAGACAGTATATTATACTATATAGTATTGCATTTTGTTTTATCTAATATGTATATAATATATTATTGTCTCCTGGTCTATAAGTAAATATTTTCAATAAGAAAAAAAAAAAAAAAAAAAACAGAAAAAAGAAATTACTGAACCTTGTTCATCGTTGTTCGTTCATACTAAAAATCTAATATACATATCCATTTCTTTTATATTAAATGAATTTAAAGATTAAATAAACTCGAAATTAAAGATTACATAAGTTTAGTAATGTTATCTATCCCACTCTATTCCATCTCATTCATTACCATTATCATACTTCTTCTATTTAAGAACGTAAGTCGCGAGTAGTCCGATAAGTCTTCACCTCGTTTTACCACGATAGAAATGGGAAACTTAATGAACTCCTGCTGTTTCGAGAAGGTCCTTTCTAAACAGTTAGGATGAGAAAGAGAGAAAGAGAGCGAGAGAAAAAGAGAGGGAGAAAGAGAAAGAGAGAGATTCCCCGCAGAGTCCGTCATTACGGAATCAAAATTAAAGGCAAAGACGAAGAGGAGAAAGGGCAGTCGCTCTTTCGGCTTATTAGTTTTGTACGGTGTTAAGCGTGAGACTGGTTCCACGGTTAGGGTTCTCCTCTATAATAAATTTACAAATCCTTATTTAACAATTTTCGTTGCTTTTTTTCTAATACAATACAAATCTAATATATTGTCGTTTAAAATAAAAAAAAAAAAAAGAAAAAAAGAAACAAAGAAAAAAGAAAAAGAGATATTAATTAAACGAAATTGTTTATTAAAGGATAAATAAATTCTCATAAACTATCTCGATAATTAATTTTAATTCTTTTATTATAATTTCTTTAGAATTATAATTCCTTTAGCAGAGACAATTATTTTGATTTATAATTGGTAATATATGGGTGTTCAATTAAAACTGAAAGAAATGAGAGGATATAAAAGAGGAAAAAGAAAAGAAAAGGAACATATAAATAAATGAAAGGATAGGATAGAGAGAAGAGGAGGAAGAAAAAGAAGAAATGTGAATGAAGTTAGATGAAGTTGAAGAAAAATGAAAGAAATGTTAGAGACGATAAAGACGTGATAATAAACTCATGGATTCGTTTGAAACCATAAAGAGAATCAATGTGCACGTTAGAGTAGTCGTTATCATTGGTGGTGCTATTAAGCATCTTATATATATATATATATATATAATCAGCACACATATATATATATATATATGCTGCCAATCACTCAAGAACCGCGTACCACAAGAGCGTAATGAAAGCCGTAACGCGTTAACGACGCTTGAACGGGTACGTACGCATATATCGCATAGATATGCACGGACGGACGTGTTACACGGTGAACGCCGTGACGCGAGTCTGTAATATTCGACTAATTACAAACTTAATAACCCTGCTTCGTTGCCGGTTATCGCGAGGCCGCAACATCTAAGCGATTTGAGTCTCCTCCTATCTGTCTCTCTCTCTCTCTCCCTCTCTCTCTCTCTCTCATTCTCGTTCACTTCACCTTTATTCTACAACGAATAGCATAGATTTCGTGAGAGATGAAAAAGAGAGAGAAAGAGAGAGAAAGAGAGAGAAAGAGTGAGAGAGAGAAAGAGGGAAAAAGAGAGAAAAAGAAAGAAGATAAAACGGAGGCCATCCGAGATATTCATCGGGCACCTTAATCGACTCGTATTACCAATTAAAATTTAATTATCCTCGAAATTAAGTCGTTACGATAGCTGACGCTTCAGAGAGAGAGAGAGAGAGACAGAGAGAGAGAGAGACAGAGAGAGAGAAATGAAGATATATATATACGTATGTATGTATATATATATGTATATAATATATATATATATTCGTCCAATCTTTTTTTATTTCCTTTTTATTAGTTAAGAAGTTGTCTTCCCTATCAACTCTTCTATTTCCAGTTATCATCATTTGCGATGAGAAAACCGATACTTTATTCGAATTACATATATATATATATATATATATATATATATATATATATATATATATATGTTTATCTATATGTGTGCTCCATGACGTCGACTAAATGATAGATTAGAAATTTCTAAATACGATCGAAAGTATCTTCCCTCTTGTTAACGTTTCAATTTCACGGAATTATATGTTTCATCTAAACAGTCCATTTGCCTTAGTTTTTGCGTCCTACGCAAAATGGATCCATATAGAAAAAATGAAAGAGGGAAAGAAAGAAATAAAGAGACAGAGTGAGGGAGAGAGAGAGAGAGAGAGAGAAAGAGAGAAAGAAAGAGAAAATAATAGTATTTGTACGTGTGTTTGTGTGTGTGAGAGAAAGAGAGATAGAGATAGAATGAAAGCCATCGAAGAAAGGCGGTAAGTATGGGAAAAGAAGGTTTTCACTCTCCCCTTCGGTGAGAGACCGTAACTTATCGCTCGTAGACACGGTATTTCTCTCTGGCTCTTTGAAAGCATTTTCTCATTAAAAAATTAAGGGGTGGAGAGACGCGAAGGAGAGAAAGATAGAAAGAGAGAAAGACAGACCGAGAGAGAGAGAGAGAGAGAGAGAGAGAGAGAGAGAGAGAGAGAAAGAGAGAAATTGAGAGAGAGAGAGAGAGAGAGAGAAGGTGAGTGGAGAGGGGAAGGAAAGGGCGGAGGGTCGGTAAGTGCTCTGTGGCTCCCAGATGCGCCCGATATTATGTTTAATGATATTAACTTCTTACTTAATGGTCCGCGGTTCGATTCGAGGTGCGAAAGAGGCCTCCGATCCACATTGTGGATCCTACAGAAAAAAAAAAAGAAAGAAGAAAAAGAAAAAGTATACCCTAGAGAATAATTTTCGCGAGAAACTGAGACGTAAGAACAAAAGAAAGAGAGAGAGAGAGAGAGAGAGAGAGAGAGATACGTGAAGATGAAGGGATGAAAGAAGGACGAAGCACATCTTTCAGAAAAAAGTATCCTAATCGCTAAAAAGAGAGAGAAAGAGAGACTCAGAGAACTATACTTCCCTACAGCTGGCAACGCTTCTTGGAAAATAAATCCGCGAGCACGCGGATGACCTCGGCCGTAAACCACACGATAAAAGCTACAGGGCTACCCTTCTTCTTCGCCATTAAGAGTGGAAGACACGCTTTCCCTAAACCCTTTTATCAAGGGACATCGACTAGCCGATCGATTCTTTTTTCTTTTTTTTTTTTTTTTTCTTTTTTTAGTCCCTTTTATTATACCAAAAAGAAATCTGATAACTTTGATCTTCATTTAATTCGTCCGAAAAAAGAAAAAATGAAATTTCGTTCGGACGCATTATAATTTAATGGAAAAATTTGTGATTACTTTGTTTATTTATTTATTTATTTATTTATTTATTTATTTATTTATTTATTTATTTAATTCTTTATTTTTTTCCTTCAAGTCTTGACAGATCGCATCCACGATCGTAGGTTATTACGAGAGAAGGATTTGAAGGGATTTTTGTGATAAAGTAATAATGCCTTAAGGTAACAGATAGGCAAACAATATTAAAGTGAAATTAAAAGTTTTCGTTAAGTATAGTCATTGCGATATCTTAATGAGCGCCATCGTTCTCGTAAACTCGAACCTTTCTGAATGATGAAACCAAAGAGAAATAAAAGAAAGAAAAAGAGAATCCATCGACTGAATTCTCTTTCTCTTTCTTGCTTCTTGTACTTAATAAAAAAAAAAAAAAAATTGCCCGACGGCCAATGAGAACGCGAAAAGAAAAATACCTTTTCGTTCTTTTCTTTTCTTCGGGTTCGTTAAAAATTTTCCATCTTACATTATTTTCATTTCTTTTTCTTCTTCATTTTCTTCCTTCTTAAACTTTTCTTTCTTCTTCTTCTTCTTCTTTTTTAAACTTTATTTTACTATGAAAATTCACGGATTTACCAGTCTACCGAGTTATTCGTCAATTGCGTACGAATTTTTCAATAATTACGAAATAAATCTAAACAATGTGTATTAAACGAGATAATAATTACTACTGGATGGATTAAACAGTGTAGAGGCAAAAAAAAAAGATATGAAAAAATAAAGAAAAAAATAATCATTCACATTCGATTACAATTCGTAAAGTTAAATGATTTCGAAGATTTCGTCGAGCTATGCATAATCTATATAAAACGAATTAATTCATCGACGTAAAAGTTACAAATCGTTAATAAAAAATCGATCTTTCAATTACTTTTTCTTTGTTTCTTCTTTTCTTTTCTTTATCTTTTTTTTCTTCTTCAAACTTTAAGATTATCGTCGACCATAATTTTTTTCTTCTATCTTTTGTTATAGGCTTCGTGAAGAAAGAGGAGATGCTGAAAGGGCTCTTGCATTGGATCACAAACCTAGGGATCTTAGTTCGCACAATGGTAAGCTTCTTCCTTTAAGATCTATTTGAATATATATATATATATATATATATATACGCATAAATCGTACTACTTCTCTAAGAATAAAAAATGAAAAAAAAAGGAAAATAAATATAAAAATAAAAATATAAAATAAAAGGTAGAAAAAGAAGAAGAAGAAGTTTCGAGTTCGCGGCCAACGCGGGAGCATGAGCCTCGAAGATAAAGGGTTCGATCGGTCGGATTAAAATATTACGGGGAATTAGAAAGAAAGGTACAGGACCCCGTGCCGCTCTCTGAAACTCGATATCGGGCTTAATCTTCGAGTCCCTAAACGCCCGTCGGACCCACGCATACACGTATATAGAAAAGAGAGAGAGAGAGAGAGAGAGAGATAAGGATGAAACGAAGAATAGAAAGAGTAACAGATAGATAGATAGATAGATAGATAGATAGAGAGAGAGAGAGAAAGAGAGAAAGAAATAAAAGAAAAGGGATAGAGCATCTCAGCTAGTAGGAAAGAAAGATATATATATATATATATATATATATATATATATATATATACTATATATACATGTTCTCGTCAAGATGTCTAAGATTTTTCTGCGTGGCTAGACTTTATAAATCCTGATTCGTTCGTTCGATCATTCGTTCCTTAGTTCTTCCATTCGATCTATCGATCGATCGGTCAATCGATTGGTCGATCTATCGTACCTTCAACGATTAAGCATCTCGCGTTTCTTCTTTAATCTCGATTGCATTGGCCGACTCCGCCACTTTAAGCTTCTCTTCTTCGTCGGGAAAACTCATAAAAAGAAGAAAAAATTTCGACGTTATCTATCCGTTCGAACAATTGAATGAAATGATAAAAAAAAAAAAATAAAATAAAATATAAAATATGATAAAAAAAGAATAAAATGATAAAAGCTTATGACGAAATCGTTAATGAAATCTCGAAGGAATCTTTTTCTAATGAAATCTCGAAAGAATCTTTCTAATCGTGTGATCGATAAGGGATATGTTGGGTACGATTTTGGTTTAACCCTTTTCGTTTCTCTTTCTATCATTGAATACTTATATAGAGTGAGATAAGAATTTCAAAGTATTCAAAGTTTAATTTATTCCAAGTAAATATATTAATCGTTCATCGAACTGATGATATTTAATCTATAGATTAAAAAATCGAGGATTTACTTCGGTGTATTTAAATACGTTCTATCGAAAAGATTTTTTATGATTATCTTATGGATAATATCATTGTTGAACAATCGAAATGACCCACCCCGTATATACGTTGGTGTGCGTGGAATATATGTATGTACGTAGGAAACGTGTTTGAAGCCATGCGTCACCCTGAACTCACTCTCTCTCTCTCTCTCTCTTTCTCTTTCTCTCTGGTTCAGCGTCGACCACCGTTTGCCCAAACAGTATCTATCCACGTCAGGATTAAAATGCTAGGATATCAAATACTCGAGTTCACCGACGAACAAGGGAGAGAAAGCGAATGCGGAAGAGAAAAGGGATAGATAGATAGATAGATAGATAGATAGATATAGATAGATATATAGATATAGATAGAAAAAGAGAGAGAGAGAGAGAGAGAGAGAGAGAGAGAGAAAGAAGAAAGAAAGATGTGGAAAGTGGATAAAAGTACGGGAGTGAGTTCTCTTGTCCAAACGAGGATGTACGGAGGCAAATAAAATCCATCAAGTTGTCAGTCTAGTTTTAGTCGATGAGAAAGATAGAAAGAGAAAGAGAGATAGATAGATAGATAGATAGATGGAAAGAGAAAGAGAGAGAGAGAGAGAGAGAGAGAGAGAGAGAGAGAAATCAGCTTTTATTCCTTTTATCGATTCGCAGAAAATCTTATTTTCAATGTGATAACGATTACCTTTTATATCCTTATATTATATTATGTATTATATTTTTCTTTCATATAGATACATACATACGTATTTATATGGAAATAGAACAATAATAATCTGTCCTGTCGTGAGCTTGGCTTAGGTGACCTTCCTTTATTCATTCGTTTATCAATAAGATGTATTATTATTGTTAGCAACTAAATGATCTTTCGTATTTGTTTATCCTTCGTCGTGTAGGTTCTTCGAACGGGCACAGTCCTGTGTTGAACCTCTCGAAGACAGCAGGAAGCGGCAGCGTTGGTGAACATTCGGGAAGCGAAGCTGGAGCGTCGCATCGTTCGCAAGACGACGAGGAAGAGGATGATAATCTATCAGAAGACCTCGAGGACGAGAACGAGAAGGACGAAGGTTAGAATCTCCATATATATACTTATATACATGTATATTTGTGCTCTCGCTCGCGTGTGTGTGTGTGTGTGTGTGTGTGTGCGTGTATAATTATTTATTTAATTTTTAATAATTACGATCATTAGTGTTTGCGAGTAAAATTTAAATCGTAATACGTTGTACTCGTATACGTATTTATTTAATTTCTAATAGCTACAATAATTAGAATTTACGAATGAAATTTAAATTCGTGATAAATCAATGCAATGTGTGTGAATTGTAAACGATCGTGAGTAAATAAATTGACGAATATATTATTTTTAAATGAGAAGAAAGATAAATAAATAAAAAAAGGATGAATCGTACGTATGTATCTTTCGTCTTGAATTAACGAGAGAGAGAAAGAGAGAGATGAACAATTTAGAAAATTAGACGTAAGCAACAGTGAGGAAAGTAATTATATCGATTTGCCTGGACAAGACACGTTTAAAGATGGGTTCTTCGTTATAATTTTATGTGTTAGACCATCTTATGCATACGTTCATACATATATACGTATTTATTTCATATCTAATAATCTCGATCATTAGCGTTTGTGAATAAAATTTAAATGAATGATAAATCAATGTGACGTATGAACGTAAGGGATCGTAAGGTAAGAAAATAAGTTGACGATAAATTATTACAGGTTAAAAAAAAATCAAACGATAAATAAATAATGAAAGGACGAACCGTATGTATATCTCGTTTCGATTAATGAGAACAAGAGAGAGAGCAAGAGAGAGAAAAGATGAACGATTTAGAAAATTTGGCGTAAGCAACAATGAGGAAAATAATTATATCGATTTGACTGGACAAGACACGTTTAAAGATGAGTTCTTCGTTACGACTTATGGGTCAGGCCCTCTCATCGATCATCAGAACGACGTTCGAATATTCGTCCGCTCGCTGGCCCTGAGAAACTTTCTACACGACGGTTGTTCTCATTCATGCCTTTTTTATTTAACGTTCATTGTATACTACGAGGTGCGTCGGCCGATAAATTAATCTAATAAAATTTTCAATGAGAATGAAGAAATAAAACTATGCATTGGTATAATGTCATAAATAATTTAAGAATAAATCGATATTAATGTATTATTATTATTACTATTATTATTATTATTATTATTATTATTATTATTATTATTATTATTATTATTATCATTAGATCGAATTAGTTGTTCAGTTTTAGTTAATATCGTAGCACCACTGAGACATTTACGTCGTACGTTATCATTAGACCCTCAAATTTGATATTTGGTTACAAAGAATTAGAAAGATAATCCGTGATAAGATCTTTGATATTAAGGTATCATATTAGAACTCATTCGAATTCAACGAAGCGACATTGATCACATTGATTTCTAATCGATTCGTTCATTGTCCTTACGGCACACGTTAATTAGCCTCAGGCTAATTAGAGAACCACCCGATTGGACATCTTCGGCACACCTACGCAAGATGTGTGTGAGACAGAGAGAGAGAGAGAGAGAGAGAGAGAGAGAGAGAGAGAAAAGGGAGAAAAACAAATAAATAAGAATACAATGGAACAAAAGAAGAACGTAACGAAACGAAACGAAACAAAAAATAAAGGAAAAAGAGAACAAACAAACGGACGAAAAAAGAAATAGAAAAAAATCGATTCTTTGAAATTAAACGGGGGGAAAGGGAGGGAGGGAGGGAGGGAAGAGGAAAAAAGGAAAAAATAAGAGAAAAAAGAAAAGAGAAATAAAGAAAAATGAAAAGAAAAAAAGGGAAAATGGAAAAATAAAACGTTATATGCGGTGAATTAATATTCCACTCATTCGTCCGCACGACTTCCAACGATCGATACATTATTCATATTTCAACGTTAATTGCTTATTATGAATATTTCGGGCTAATAAGTTGCAAGATAAACGCAGCAGGGGGGAGGAAGGGTGGGAAGGGAGGGAGGGTGGGTTGGTGGCGGCGCGGAAAGGGTCTAGAACAAACGAAACGATTATAAACTCGACTCCCTTTCTCTCTTTCTCTCTCTCTCTCTCTCTCTCTCTCTCTCTCACTTTCTATTTGTCTGAACAATTATTTAGCTATTTTTTCTATTTATTTATTTCTATTAGATTTAATCAATTGAAAATAAGAATTATCATTCGAAGAATTAATTCTATCATTGATTTTGTTTCTTTTCTTTGTTTTTTTTTTTTTTTTTTTTTTTTTTTTAGAGGGGAGTAGAGTTTACTCTTTTATTATTTTTATTTTATCATACTTCGTTTCGTTTCGTTTTGTTGACCTATTCATCAATATTTTCAATAATAATTTTGATCTATTTGACGATTGAAAAATATCAATCATTTATGTTTCTTTTCTTTCTTTATATAGAAGCCAAGAAAGAAGAAGTCGTACAACTCGATTTAACGAATTGAACAAGTTAAAAAGGAATTAGAATTGGCATCGAGCTCTCTAAATTTCGTCGAAAGACATAACAGTTAGACGTATAAATTGTCTGTCTTTGGTAGGTGAAAGAGAGATAGAGAGAGAAGGGGAGGATAGGGAGGGATGTTGAGGGATCAGGGATGAGGGGTATTGAGGGGTGAGGGCTAAGGTAAAGGGGACTGAGGGGAAGTATCTCGGATCGAAGAAAATCCGTGTCTCGCAGCGTGTCGTATGCAACGGGTACATCCTACCTATGGCGCTCATGGTGATCGAAATAGAACCCCATCGAATGCCCGTGGGAGTGTACACGCCCGTGGAATGCCGTTCTGATTTAATGAGACGCGCCACTATCTCCTTCTCGCTCTCCTTCCCGGAATCCAATCTCTCTCTCTCTCTCTCTTTCTCTCTCCCTCTCTCTCGCGCGCGCACGATTCCTTTTCCTTTTTCTTTCGAACTTTGGAAAAAATTGTACGAAATGGGAAGATTATAGGATAATTGATTTTTGCGAAAGAAACGAATTAATAGTCATTATTTATTTTTATTGAGATAATATTTATTCTTTTTTTAATATATAATTGTTAATTTATTATCATTGAGAAAGTGTCTCACCATTAGAAAATATAATCGTTAATATGTAGAGATAATTCTGATTTTTTTATTATTTTTATACAATCTATATATACATAGACTAATTAGCTATTAAATCAGCGATTAAAAGCAATAAAAAGAGGGAAAAGTGTATGGCGTAGGTATTATTCATAATTATAAATTATATATAATACCTGTGCCTTATTCGTGATCAGTGATGGTTGATAAAAAGACAGAACAATATAAAATAAAAAAAAAAAAAGAAAATAAAGAAACGAAAAAAGAAAAGAAGAGAAGGAAAAGAAAGAGAAAATTCTCAAAGTATAATTACATATATATATATGTATATATGTACGTATGTACGTATGTATGTATGTATATATTCGTAAAAAAGGGAAATAGACGATAATTTTTTATTTCTTTAGTTCACTTTACTATTTTTTTTCCTCTTTCCTTTTTCGATTTTCTTATTCTTCTCTTACATCTTGTCTTGTGTAAAAAAAGAGAAAAAAAAAAAAGAAAAATTGAATAAATAAAAAAACAATTCTCACCGAAGAAGAATGAGAATTCTTTTTCGTTTTAAGATTCGCACATGTCAGACACACATCTTACATCGTGGGCACTCACGATGATAGCAGAACGCGTTTTTGTAAGAAGTAAAGGAATACGAGTGTTATATGTATAGTTTCGGGATTCCAAAAGCTTTTTCTGAGCACGCGGGTCCGCCGATAATTGTAATGGTCGCTCGTGGCAAGATAGCGTGGACGAAGAAGTGAACGTGGAAACAAAAATAGTTGGGCATCGAAAGAAGAAGAAGAAGAATAAGAAGAGGAAGAAGAAGAAGAAGAAGAAGAAGAAGAAGAAGAAGAAGAAGAAGAAGAAGGTTGCGGCGCGTCTGTCTACTCGTGAGCGCGAACCTCGCTATCAAAAGGTGCCGGCTTAGCGGAGTGCGCTGCGCTGCTCTGTGTGCGCACGCGCTCGTCGAGCATTAAATCGAGCAATGGCAATAAGTAACCAAATGCCGTTGGTGTTGTAGGTGCAGGCTGATAATTAAAAGACGATACAATAAAGCACATATCATTGGCCATAAAGCAGCGTCTGGATACTAAGGCAATGGTGTGGGCCGTAGAGAGCGCATACAAGCATAGACACAGATATATTTATATATATATATATATATATATATATATATATATATATATGTATAGAGAGAGAGAGAGAGAGAGAGAAAGAGAAAAGAAACCACGATCACTTAAGGCTGGAACCCACGCAGACATCTTGTCTCACCACTCCAGCCCGTTTCGCAATAACCATAAGACATTCTGTATTCCAACGATCGCGTTGTGTGTCTTTTTCGATCGGTTAAAACAAACGTTCGTCTCTGTTTTACAGAAGAAGAAAGACGAAAATGTTAAAAATAGTAAAGGAACAAAAAAAAGAGTCAATAAAAAGTATCCCTTCCTCTCTTTCTCTCTTTCTTTCTCTCTCACACTCTCTCTCTCTCTTTCTCTCTCTCTTTCTCTCTCTCTGTCTTTCTCAGTGATGAAAAGTCGATAGGGAAATATTAAAATGATAGGTAGATATAAAAATAAGATTTCTAGGGGGGGGGGGGTCGCCATTTCATTCGCAAAATTTAATTCGCTCGCGGTGACGTTAAATCAGAGGAGTGGCGAAGGGTAACAAGTAGTCTTACGAAGATTACGACTTTGAAACACGCACACGGCGTAACTCTTCTCCTACTTCGACCTCCCTCGAACGTTGTTCGAACGATCGTTCGACTAAATTTATTAATGACGCTTCGTTCTCGTACGCCTGTCGCGCATTCGCGCGGAACCGCATGCGATATGCGTTTCGTATGGGAAGGACAAAGATAAAGAAAAAATTTTTTTGTATATGTGTGTGTATGTATGTATGTGTGAGAAAAAAGAGAGAGAGAGAGAAAGAGAGAGATCTATGTCCTCCTTATATGTGTTTCATCTGGAATAGATAGACGTTCTCATTCGAAGGTAAAAAGAAAAGAAAAGAAAAGAAAAGAAAAAAAGAAAAGAAAAAGAAAAAAGAAAAAAATCTCCAAGGATATGTATTCCCGAGATGTGTCATATCAAGATTTATCATCGTATAAATTTTACCGAAATTCCCTGTTTGCCCAAGGCAAAAGCCTTTCGAAGAATCCTTTCGATGTAACGACCAGTATACGCACGGTGACAAACGCATATGAGCCAGATAAAATAATAATAATTATTATTAATGTTAGTTACAAAAGGGGAAAAGAGAGAGAGAGAGAGAGAGAGAGAGAGAGAGAGAGAAATAGCTTGAGAAACCTTTTGAAAATGTCTATCTGTCTCCCTCTGTATGTATATGTGTGGATATTGTGTGCCTGTGTTATTTTATATAACTACGTAAAATATATGTGAAAATATATTGCAATGATTTATTAATATCGAACAATTGATCAAAATATATACTGACAAGTTTCTTTTATCTTTTTGATATAATATGATAATTATGTGAAAGAGAAAAAAAAAGAAAAAGAAAAAAAATATATATATATATATGTATGTCTGTACATGTATGTATATATGGGAGAAATGATTTGTTTATGGTGAACAGCTGATCACCGACTCAGAACATATACTGATAACATCTTAATATTTTTCGTCTCTTTTAATTTTTTTCTTTCCTTTTTTCCTTTCCGTTTTAGATTTATCGGACGTACCAGAGAACCTACCACTTCCAGCACCAGGCTCGGAGAGTCCTCAGGCATTGAACTACTCTCAGATAGCCTCAGCAGCAGTCGCAGTGTCACAGGGTGCTCAGGACCCTTCGGTTTCGAGTACGGAGACTTTGTTAAGGAATATCCAGGGTTTGCTCAAGGTCGCAGCTGACAACGCGAGGCAACAGGAGAGGCAAATCAACTATGAGAAAGGTCAGTGGCAGGGCTTTCTTAAGACACTTGAGGGTGCTCTCCACAATTTTATTATCTTTCAGCTCTCCCAGAACCACATTAGGAGGCATTAGTAAAACCTCTCTCTCTCTCTCTCCCTCCTTCTTTCTCTCACTTCCATTCTTTCACCTTGTCTCTCTGTCTCTCTCAACGATCTTTTTTCTTCTCATGTGTACTCATTTTTACCTTTATTTTTTCTCTCTCTTCCTTACTTTCCTTTTATTCTTTCTTTCCTTCTTTCTTTCTTTAGATCCATCTATACTCCTTTGTCTGCGTTTCTTTTTTTATTCATATTTTTTGCTTTTTCCTTTTATTTCCTCTAAACCATCAACCATTTAAAACAAATTAACATTTTGTTTCTCACGTACCAAAAGTGCCAAAGCGATTGTAAAGAAAATTTTCAGCGATATATATATATATATATATATATATATATGTATATATATATTATCATACGTAAGAAGAGAATTCTATAATTGATTTATTTTTTCTTTCTATTTTTTTCTTTTCTTGTTTTTTAGTAGGATCGATCATTAGATCATTAGACAAAGATCCTTTTTTCTTTCTTTCAATGAATATTCTTTCAGATCCATCAAATCCGAGAGAATAGATGTGTCTTCGGACAGTTCGTATAAAGAAAACAGAGAAAAGTCAAAAAAAAAACAAAAAAAAACAAAAAAAAAAAAAAAGGAAAAGAGAATAATAACGAAAAAAAAAAAATTGGAAAGAAAGAGAAACGTACAGTAGGTAGTTAATAATAATCGTATAAAAATCTACGATCCTCGAATGATCACTGTGGCACTCATAAAGATTTCATTGACTAAACGATTCCCTTCCATTGAAATTTCCATTGAATAAACATAAACAATTTATTATAATGAAATTGGGAGAGCTGGAAAGGTAAAAATCACGATGGAACGATCTGCCAGTTCTCGATATATATACATATATATATCGTATTTTAATCATATATTTATGCAAATTAGAATATTACGAATAGGATAGATAATTTACTACACTCTGTTACTCTTATAAGAAAGATTTGTACGAGTAAATGTGCAAAGTGCACGATAATAATATTAATAATAGTAATAATTAATGGTAATCCCGATCGATAGTAATAATTAATGATAATCGATCGTGCTTGAGAAAAATCTCGATCGATCGTGCTTGAAAAAAAAAAAATGTCGATCCTGTAATTCGTAGGATCGCTCGTCGGACGATCATCAAAAATAAGAAATTTTTATAAAAGATAATCTTTTTTTTTCTCTGAAATCGTCGGACGAGGGATCTTTCGTAAAATAATATATCGTATATAAATAAATAAATAAAAAAAATATATATATAAAATATGTATGAGATTGATCATTGCGTTTCATTGACTATATAAACATACATAGAGATACATATATACATGTACGTACATTATTATAGATACGTACTATAATAATAATAATATAGTATTATAGATACGTAAAGCTTATTATATGAGGGAAAATTATGGTAAATAAATTTGAACAAATCTGATTTCGTGTTATTTAATATAATCGCGGTGAATATATCAAGTGTTGGGTAATATTTAATTCACTTAACGATTATTAATCGCAATTAATAATTAAATAAGTTAATTATCGTAGGTATCATAGCGTTGTTTTTTTAACTATGCTCGAGCAACAGCAGATGAAAAAAAGAATTTTTCATTCCGATATGGAAGAAATATATAATAATATTGCCCATTTATAGATTATTATTAGAAACAAAGCGTTTTAAACATCTGCCATTGATCGATTGTATGAAAAAGTGTTCTAAGAAAAATCATTCTGTCGTTTTTCGTTCTTCCATATTATATATCAACGTCTATAAAAATGATATGCGAGAGACCTTGAGAATGAGAGTAATGGTGTAAGTCGAGAAAATCATAAAAAAAACACAGATAATTATTATTTTTTGTTTAGCAATAGTATTATTACTTTCTTCTGTTTTATTTTTATTTCTTATTTTTCTTTTTTTAATTTCATCGTCATTATACGTCATCATACGTGTCATTATTTTGAAAAATCTCGGACTTTACAAATACACGGAAACTCAGCATTCTCATGGATTAAATTATCTTCTTATCATATAATTACATTATATATTTCGTTTATAATAATTTTCTCTATTTCTTTCTATCAATTTTTTACTCTCTCTCTCTCCCTCTCTCCCTCTCTTTCTCTCTCTCTCTCTATTTCTCTTTCTTCTTTTCTCTTTCCCCCTTAATATATTTAGTATTTAACGATTATCATGCAATGACTGTCAAGAAACAAGAAAAAAAAAAAAGAGAAAAACTACAAATTATTTACTACTTCACATTGTTTGAATTATCCAACATGTATATAAACATACACATACACGCAAATATCTGAAATAAATAAATCATCCAAATCTAATCTGATTATTCTCGTCTCGTTTCCGTCTATTTCAATATAATAATACGATATACATACAATAGATATAAAATTAGGTTGGATCGTCGCTTGAAATTGGAATGAATCGACTTGCACCACTCGAGTTCCTGAATGGACAGTAAGAAAAGATTGTAATATATATATATATATACATATATATATATATATATATATATATATATATACATTTCTTAAACTCATTTTATTATTCATTCTCTTTACAATTCAATACTTGGATTGCTCCTTGTAGAAAAAAATATATATTCCTTAGACAATCGATAAATTCATTTTTTAATAATTATCTCGATGTGTTTTCTTTTCCATATCATTCACATTGTTCCCAATACATTCTAATATAATTAAGCAAAAGCACGATTACTGTCCATTCCAATCTCTCAATCTCTCTCTCTTTCTCTCTTTCTCTCTCTTTCTAGGTTTCTACCATCTTTTTCATCCCCCTTTTGATACTCTTTCCATCAGACAATTCTCCCTCGATGGCGAGCTTCGAATCGTCTCTGCGGCTTATCCAGAAATTTTGGCAAACGTTTTAAGGTTGGAGGCACCTCCATAAACACGAGTTCCGATAACCGAGTGTGTCGGCCTAGCGTCGGTGTGTACATTGTGGTCGGCGTTTAATAAATTCCAACCGAAACGTAACCCCGGGACTTTAATTACCCATTAGCCGATACAAAGTGTCATTTTCAGGGCCGTTAACTAATGCGTTCGCCAGCTTTAACGGTAGGAATGCCAGGCATCGTGGCCGGCCGCTACGAGACGCTTAACCAACCACCCCCACTCTCTCATTCTATCTTTCTCTCTCTCTCTCTCTCTCTCTCTCTCTCTTTTTTCTTCCTTCTATGGTGAACGAGAAGAAGATTCGAAAGAAACAAACAAACAAACGAAAGAAAAGTACTGGTACCAGCTAAACTAATTAGATGATTGTTTTATAACAATTGATATTATTAAACTGATCGTCATTATGAAAAAGTTGTCGTGTATCTACGGTAATTATCGGTAGTATCTTTTTTAACAAAGATTTCTTCTTCTTTTTCTTCTTTTTTTTTTTTCTTTTCAATTACAAGTCGAAACGAAAAAACAAAAAGGATTGATAAGAGGATTAAGAAGAAAGATAAAGGTAAAAAGAATGGAAAAATAAAATTATCGTAAAGGTCAGAAGTCGATGACTTTTTATCCTTTGCGAAAAAAGAAAAACATACTTATGCACACACACACACACACACACACACACACATAAATGCAAAATCGTAGAAAGAAGAGAAAAAGAGAGAACAGGAGAAGTAGGAGTAGGAGGATGTTTGCATTATCGAAAGGAGATCACCTTCGTCGAAACTCTCGAACATCCTACCCTTTGTTCTACGACTCCTTCGCTTGCCATCAGGAGTAAAAGAGAGAGAGAGACAGAGACAAAGAAAGAGAGAGAGAGAGAGAGAGAGAGAGAGAGATTCGGAATTTAATACGAAGGGACACTTGGCTAAGAGAGGTGAGGGGAGGTTAAGGCGCGGACGCGAGTCGGTTACTTTGGACACGTGAATGCTAACGAGTTCATCTCGACCTCGTTGCGACGTTAAGCCAAGAATGCAAGGCGTTGTTATTGCTGGCTGGCTTAACAGATCTCTCTCTCTCTCTCTCTCTCTCTCTCACTCTTTTTCTTACAGTGTCTTTATATACGTATATGCTATCGAAGCAAAGGAAAAGGGCGGGAAGCGGAAAGGGAGCGAAAGAATCGGAAAGAGAGTTAGAAGAGAGGGGCCGATTTAATACTCGAACGAGCCAGCAGCTCGTTTTACACCAGATGGGTTTACATACGGCTGCTATCGCGTTACCAGTCCTTCGTTGTGCGTCTATACCTACTACAAGAAAGAAAGAGAAAGAAAGAGAAAGAAAGAGAGAGAGAGAGAGAGAGAGAGAGAGAGAGAAAAGAATACGATAGTTCTATATAATAGACAAGATGTTTTTCGCGCGAAACGACGAGTTAGAAAAGTTTTCATCAATAGCTTAATCATTGTATTATTTGATAATAATAAGCTCGAAAAGCTTCTTTATCGATGATTTATCGACATTTATTGTTAATTAGTACTATATATATTATTTTATCATTATATACCAACGGGTTTGTCTAATTAACTGTATATGGAATTTATGTATCGAAAGATACCTATCTATGATAGATCGTTCAATGTCTTCTCTTTGTCTTCGTCCTAAACGGATTTACTCTCTCTCTCTCTCTCTCTCTCTCTCTCGCTCTTTCTTTCTCTTTCTCTTGCAAAGATAATCCCTTGCTATTCCGTGAACTCTCTCTTTCTCTTTCTCTCTCTCTTTCCTCGTTACACGAAAAGGGGAGAATACCGGGTGGAGATCGTTAATAGAAGCGCGTTGTCGCGAGAACAATTCTCCATCGTCTCTGGACTTTTACCTCCAATTTATGTTTTCCCCTATCTCCTCTCTTTCTCTTTCTCTTTTAGAAACACACACATACACACACACACATATACATACATACATATACAGATATATATATATATACATATATATATATATATATATAAAGAGTAAGTTGCTTCAGGATAATGACTTGAGTCTTCGTGCGTAGCCTGCGAAGGAACGTAAGGAAAAAAGAAAGAACAGAGAGACAAAAGACAGAAAGAGAGAGACAGAGAGACAGAGAGAAAGAAAGAGAGAGAGAGAGAGAGAGAGAGAGAGAGAGAAATCGAAAATCGAAGAGTCCTGATAAGTTAACGCTGCACCAAGAGGGACAATATGAGCCGGCCGGATGCTGCGCAAGAGAAGAGCTTGCTATCTTCGATCCTTGACCAGATAAGATGAGGATAAAAGAGTGAGAGAGAAAGACACAGAGAGAAAGAAAGAGAGAGAGAGAGAGAGAGAGAACGCGAATTGTGCGAGCATCGTATCGAAGAGGGACCCACGTAGGCCACTATAAGGCCCGGTTAAAGGCTCCGCAGTGGAATATAAAGAGGGGATTGAGTTGTAGCCGCGAGTGGAGGATCTTATGTAGATTCCTTGTAGATCGTGCACCCGATTCGATCGCGATCGGCTACCCGGTACCTGGTTAATTAAAATTGTAGAGGCCCAACGTCTTCTCTCTCTCTCTCTCTCTCTTTCTCTCTCTCTGTCTCTTTTTCTTTTTCTTTTGCTTATTTTCTCTCCTCTCGAGTTTTTCCATCCTTCTTCCTCTCTTTTTCTCGTTCCTTAGGCCACCACCAGCCTCTCTCTCTCTCTCTTTCTTTCTTCCTCCTTCTCCAGGATCGAGGAGTCTCCCCATAAAGTTAGTCCACCTCCGATTTTTGGTTCCCCGCTTGGGAGGCTGCTTACGTGAAATCCTATTACCGCGAGCCACAACGATCCTCCTCTCGTTGGACTGACTAGGTGGCTATCTGGCTAGCTAGCTCTCTCGTATACCTTGAAAAACGTACCAGGATGCTGCCTTATTCTTCGATAATCTCTCGTGAGTTTGCAAAATCTTTTCGAACAATTCTACACAGAGAAATTTCTATACAATCAACATATCTATGTACATACGTAAATATCCACGTATATATGCATATTCAAATCTATTTTTATATCCAATACTCAATCAAGTTTTCTTTTGAGAAATAATGAAGAAGTAAGAATTGATAATTTTTTATTATCATAAAGTGCTTTGAGAAAATTTATAAAAATCGTTTGTTGTATTAAAAAATATTCGTGTGTCGTATTTTCTTCGTATCTATGGAAATCTATCGTGAATCTTTAAATCGTTAAAAAAAGTTTATACCATCTCTTTCTATTTCTCTCTCTTTCTCTCTCTCTCTCTCTCTCTCTCTCTCTCTCTCTCTCTCTCTCTCTCTTCCTCTCTGTTCGCCGATATGAACGCGCTCTGATTGATTTATGCTTAACCCTGCCAAGCGACGACCCTCCCGCCCTCTCTTCTTCCTGAACGGAGAGGTGAGCCTAACCGAGGCTATCTCTATATCGGCCCGGCGAGTAGCCATTATCGTGCAAACTATATACGCACACGTGTATCGATGCCACATACTTTTTTTTATTCTCTCTTTTCTCTCTCTCTTTCTCTCTCTCTGTCTCTTTCTCTACTCTCTCCTACGAAAGAGACTCTTTTCTATTTGCTTCTACTTGTTATTTCATCGTCGATAACAACCTACCATAGCTTCTTTTCATACATTTAATTCTTTTATTTGTTATAAAATATCGTTTGTTTTTTTTCTTTTTTTTTTGTTTTTTTTGTATAAAATATATATTTTCTTACGTTTTCTTTTTCTCTTTCTCTTTTCTTTTCTTTTCTTTTTTTTTTGTTGTTTTCTTTTTTCCTTTTCCGTCAATAGGAAAATATCGTTTTACTCGTTATACTTCCTTTTATCTTCGAGGTCATCAACGTTATCTTCGTGTGGTTTTACTCTGGGGCCGGATGTTTGCTTTAATTAGTGCCTACAGTCTTAGTCTCTTTAATTAAGACCGAAATCGGTTTATTAGCTTCGGAATACGACAACGAAGTTTAGTCTTTACGCGTTAGAAACCACGTATTACGATATAAACGTATAGCCAAGATCTCTCTCTCTCTCTCTCTCTCTCTCTCTCTCTCTTTATCACCCGTCAAATATCTACGGTGATTCGTCGAAACAACAACCAGTTTTATTTGTATCCGTTAAAAGAGGAACGTATTTCATCGATAGATAGTTACATAGAAAAGATGCTTTACGACGATCTTTGTAAGATTGATTTATCGCACGAATAAAATTTCATTCGATGTGTAGGTATAACCGAGTATCATCTTGTTAAGATAATGTTAAAGGGAAATTTTCAAAGGGGAAAAAAAATGTTGGATTATCTACGTAGAAAAATATTTCGGATCTCATAATATTGTTCTTTCGATGGAAAAAGAAAAAAAAGAAAAAAAAAAGAATATGTTCAATAACTTATTTAAATGAGATTATTATAGAGAAATCTGAAACTGTGGATTTCTCTTTGTAGGAAAGAAACGATTGTTCGGGTTGTTATTAGAATCGAGAATCGTCTCTCTCTTTCTCTCTTTCTCTCGGAGAAGAGAGAGAAGAAGGCAGTCGCCGAACGACTTCCTCCGCGTACATCAATTACGTCTCTCGCCCCGTTCCCATTATTAGCCGCCTATAATTTATTACTTTCTACCTTAATAAGCATAATAGTTCCCATGCTATTCTTCGTGCCAGCAGTAATCGTCGTTCCTGACCGTTCTCGCATTATACATCGACGAGAAAGACTCTGGAACGCAGTTGGTGTGTGCGTGCGTGACCTCTGACCCAGAGACAATCGTTAAGGTAGCGCATTGGGCGGCGTATACACCACTCAGGTCCACAGATATTTAATTACCCTCGAGTGCCTCGTACCAATGGTGGTCGGTCCACGTACGGGAGATAGTAGATTCTTCTGTTCGTAAGGAAATGTTTCGTAGTTAAGTTCGAAGAAAAATTTGAGGGAAATAAATTAGGGAGAGAGAGAGAGAGAGAGAGGGAGGGTGATAAAGGAAAGAACGAAGGAAAACAAAAAAAAGAAAGAAGAAAGAAAGAAAGACAAAGAAAAAAAGATAGATATTTACATAGATACATACGTTACGTTACTTACTTATTTAATATCTTTGAGAAATATCTCCTACTTGGTCGTGTAATCAATATGAATAATAATTTAGTATTATAAGGAAAAAAAAGAGAGAGAGAGAGAGAGAGAGAGAGAGAGAGAGAGATAGAAAGAGAAAGACTCATCCAACGGAAACTGGACAACGTTTCATCGTTTCGATTTTTTTCCGAGCACGTCACTCTTTACTTTTTATATACGTCGTTCGTAACTCGGAAGCCTTAGGCGTGCATCGATTACAAATTGTCGAGCGTAGTTTGATCCGTGACTCACGAGTATCGAGTAACACCTAACCAACCTTGAAGGATTCAACGATTTTGTGAAGCTCTCAGTAAATATGAAACGTGAAAAATGTTTCATGTTACGTAGAACATTAATGATAACGCCAACTCAATGTTTTTTCTTTTTTTTTTTTCCTTTCATATATATAGGAAAATGGGGGGAGGGGAATTAATTGAAAAAGAAGAAAGAAGAAGAAGACGAAGAAAAAGAAAGAAAAGAGAGTAAAAGGAAAAATTATAATAGAAATTTCATGAAAATTGTTAAATATTTTCGATATAGTAAAAAGATAATATATACAAAACAATAATCATTGATTTCGTCCTCTTATATAAATACTGACGGCTATTTAATTTCATTCAAAAAACGATTATCACATTGATCGTGAGAGGGAAGCCACCTAAGAGAAAAGTTAAAAGATAAAAAAAATAAATAAAAAAGAAAGAAAAAAAAAGAAAAAAAAAATAAAGAAAGAGAAAAATCATAAAAATGTATTTGTCACGTACGGCGAGGAATATAAGCTAAGTAAGAATAGTAAGGTCTTTTAAGGTTGCCCCGTGTACTAGTGTACATAGAGAGAGAGTCGGCATTCTGGTGTATCGAAAAAGAAACGAACGTTCTTTAATGGGACATCTCGACGTTCAGGTCAGGGTGGCCCCGTTGTGTTACTCGTTACACCCTGCCGCGAAGAGTAACCTAAAAAAGAAAGAGAAAAAGAGAGAGAGAGAAAGAAAGAAAGAAATAGTATTCACCAAGACATAAGAGATATGCATTCGAGATCACCATCCTTTACGTACATACATACACACATACACATATATATGCATACGCACAGATACATATTCAAGCACAAACACATTTGCCCACAATTACAGCATCCCGGAGCTCCAGAAAGAAAAGTAGGAATAAAAGTGCGAGACAATACGATGTAGCCACCGACTCGTTGTCGTTTACCACCTTTCTAAGGGCACAAAACCGAACTTGGAACGCAGCGAATCGTCAATTAAAGAAACCACTGGAGTTTCTCTTAGCATAAGCCACCAAAGAGAATCTCGAGTCTCACTGTTGTCGTTGTTCTTGTTGGTGTTGGTGGTGTTGTTGGTGATGGTGTTGATGGTGATGGTGATGGTGGTAATGATGATGATGGTGCTGGTGGTAGTGATGCTGATGTCGATGCTGTTGCTGCTGTTGCTGGTACTGGTGCTGCTTATGCTGTTGCTGATACCGTTGGTGCTGCTGATGCTGTTGCTGGTGCTGCTTTATCCTTTTCTTTTTCTCGAGCTCCTTCGTAGAGAGAACACCTACTACTTGCTTTTTTAGGTTGGACTTCTCTAAGAGGGAAAGAAAAGAAGAAGAAGAAGAAGAAGAAGAAGAAAGAGTTGAAAACGGAGAATAAACGGGCTCTTTCTTTCTTTTTCTTTATCTCTCTCCCTCTATCTCTCTCTCTCTCTCTCTCTCTCTCTCTCTCTTTTTCTTTGGTACTTCGAAGGTGAGAAAAAGAGAAGGATGAAGAGAGTAAAGAATTTAAGAGCGAGGACAAAGCATCGAATGGCGTCCGGCTGGATAATAAATTACACTCTTAACGCTTCGAACATATACCGCTCGATTATTTATTTAACAATAAAAGTAGAATATATATACATTTATATATACATAGAAAGAGAGAGCGAGAGAGAGAGATAGTTAAGATAAAAAAAGCAGAGAAAAAATCTCTCTCTCCCTCTCTCTCTCTCTCTCTCTCCATAACGTGGATTAGAAAATTAAATTAAAAAGAAATTGATTATATCAACACTTTCATGTGCCTACATTTTATCAACGCAATGTTTCACTGGCTACATTCCTATAAACAATTTCATGTTTTAATGTACCCACGTACGTGCATATGTTTGTAACATAAGTATAGTAAGTTGAAAAAGACGAAGAAGAAGAAGAAGAAGAAGAAGAAGAAGAAAGTTAACGATGAAAAATTTTAGAAAATGATCGTATACGAACGACACGACACGTCTCTCAACGTAACGACACTGCTTAACAATAAAATTCAAGCGATATTAATGACACCGATCGGCTTGTTGTGATTTCCGTGCTAAGATAAACCCGCGTAATCCCGCGTGTAGGCTGTTGTCTTTCCGGTGTGTAAGAATACGATGACAGAGAGAGAGAGAGAGAGAGAGAGAGAGAGAGAGTATCCTAGGAAAAAGCCAGAACGATAAACCACCCTCTTCGGACACCCTCCTTCTTCTCACCCCTCTCTCTCTCTCTCTTTCTCTCTTTCTTTCCCCACCATCCCCTATTTTACGTAGAGACATCACGTAAATCTCCAATTTAACGATCGAGAAGACATCGATCCTCTTCCTTGAGACAAAAAAAGATAAAAAATAAAAAAAGAGGTAAGAAAGAAAGAAAGAAAGAAAAAGAACATCGGGTGAGTAGGAGAATAGCTTTGTTTTGTATCAAACGTGTGTAAGACAGAGAGAGAAAGAGAAAGAGAGAGCAGCTTGAAATTAAGTAACAAAACCGGCCAGACTGTCTCTCTCTCTCTCTCTCTCTCTCTCTCTCTCTCGGGTTCTTTCCATGAAAAAGAAATCCCTTTGGTCTACGGTAATTTCGCATCTGCGACGATTATAAAGCGAAAATTTACGAGCATTCGCGACCGACGTAGCTGAGGATGAGAAGGAGTAGGAGGAGGAGGATGGGAAATAGGAGGAGGTGGAGGAGAAGGAAGAGGGACAACCTGCTTTGCGAATCTTTTTTTCCATTCTCTCTTTCTTCTCCTCGTCGACTTTGTCCTTCTGTGGATTTTATCACCGCCTTGTATTTAAGTACCACTGTTGTGTGCTCGTCGCCGTCATTCTTCTTAGGTATTTCAGTGTCTCTCTATCTATCTAAGTATCTTTCTCTTTCTCTCATTCTCTCTCTCTCTCTCTCTTTCTTTTTTCTCTCTCTCATTCTCGCAATTCAACTCGTGGACTTCTCAGAATCGTTTCCCCGTGTGCGATAATGGCTCTCTTAAAGAGGAAAATCGTATGGTAACGTTGGTACAAAGTCTGCTTTATAGCTCACAATGTTTCTTCGAATCGTAAAAATGAATGCATAATGAAAAAAAAAACAAGAAAAAAAAAATGAAAAAAAAAAAAAGAAAAAAAAACAAGAACAGAATAACAACTCAAGCAGGAGAAAGAATAGTATTGAGAAAGAATTGCAATAAATTTATATATATATATATTTTCTTTTTTTGTTTCTTTTTTTTTTTCATTCTTACATGTAATTTAAGCGATGTTCAGTAATATTTGATTTCTTTGGTTCTTTCTTTATTCACTTTGTTCTTTCTTCTTTAACGAGTCTATCGATTTTTTTGTTTCTCATTTCTTTTTTCTTTTCTTTTGTTTCTTTTTTCTTTTCTTTTGTTTCTTTTTATCTTTCTCTCCTCCATATGGTATCGATCATTAATTCGTATGTATCGGTCGGCCTATATGAATTCGAAGAAATTTAAAATTGAAAAGGAGGAAAAAGGAGAAAAGAAAAAAAACAAGAGAAAAAAGAAAGGGAAAAGAAGCGTGATAAACGAAGAAAAACATGCGAGGAAAAAAAGGAAAGGAAGGAAAAAAAAAATAATAGAGAAAAAGCAGAGATAATATCGGGAAGTGAAAAACAAAAAAGGAAAAACTTGACCTACCGCAGTTTTAACTACCGTTCAATTATATAGTTTGCTTTCGAGTCGTCGCGCGCACGAATAAAGCGTGTAATTTACCGGCAATAAAAGGGCAGTAGTAAAGGCCACGCGAGAGAGGAAAGAGGCAAAAGAGATGGAAGAGAAGAAGAAGAAGAAGAAGAAAGAGGAGGAAGAGGAGGAGAAGGAGGAGGTTGTGGAGGAAAAGGGAGGAGGAAGGAAAGAACACACTATGTCGTTAACGACGCCGTTTATTGCCCCGCGTAGCGAATATTTTGTTACAACGCGACGATCATTTCGATCTCCTGCCACTCGATGGGAAGTCACGATAGAAACCTCTCTCTCTTTCTCTCTCTCTCTCTCTCTTTATAAACTTTTTCGAAATCCTACAAAATCATATATTTATACACACATGTATGCATATATATATATATATATATATATATATGTATGTATATATTTGCATAATAATAATCTTTTACACTTAAGATAATTTAATGGATTAGATAAAATAATTCTGTATGTCTACAGAATCACTGGTAATAAGTAAAAGAGTACTAATTATTATCGGGAATAGCTGACAGTTGTTTAGTTTCGAAATCGTTGTCGTTGTCGTGAAGCTAGTGTAATAACTCCGAGAAGATATCCCGGAGGTCCCCCTTCCCGAAGTAAGGATTATCTTGAAACGCGAAAACGCTCTTCACCGTATCTCCCAGCGAGTTCGAACGACGACGGACCACGGTCTCTCTCTCTCTCTCTCTCTCTCTCTCTCTCTCTCTCCTCTAGCGAGATTTCTCGCGACCTCGTCGAGATATCGAAACTATTTTTTTCTTCCTTTTTAGTTTTTATTTTCTCTTTTTTTCTATTTCTCTTTTGTCCTCTTCTTTTGTCTTTCTTTTTACTCGTAACGATAGGGCAACTCTTCTACCATCACATTTTAATCGTTTCGACTAAGAAACTTTGCGATCATACAGTATGATGATATATATTCATTGTAAATGATGTTACATTGATCATAAAATCGTAATGATGGAATTGACGTCTAATATGAGAAATTAGGATCTATTAAAAGTAATCATAACTCTTTATTAACGTAATTTATGTAAGATAAGATATCGTACCATATATTAATTTTCTTTTCTATTTTTTTTGCTTTTTCTTTTTTTTTTGTAATCCACGATGGAGAACAGAGTTCTAAGATATGATAATCATTAGTTACAAAAGCATAGGAGACGTAAGAAGAAGGAATAAGAAGTTTCGATAATCCGTTCGTTCGGGTTGCTCCGGGCAAGAAACCCGATGCCGACTATGAACGTCAGTAGTTTTAGAGCCGAGCTCCTCCGCTAGCTTGCGATCTAATCCTATTTTCGTTAGATCCGTTAATGGTTAATGGGAGGCAAAGTGGTCAGCGACCGGAACAAGAGCTAAGTCCGTCTTAAATCCCGCAGGAGGGAAACCCTTGTAGTCCTTAGCCAAGGACTGTAATCCGCATGGGATAACTATTGTCTTCGTTTTTGCACCGAGTCAAAGTCAAATCTATTTTGATGAAATAAGAGAGAGAGAGAGAGAGAAAGAGAAAGGTGTCTAAACGATCAAAAGATACGTAATCGAGAGAAATTTAATGAAAATAATTTTGCAATGTTATTTAAAGATTAATTAATTAAATTATTGCGATTTGTCAATTCAAAGGATATATTTATAAAAATCAATAATGATAAATAGGATGATCTTTGTAGACAATTCAAGTTCCACGAGTATTAGAGGTAAGGTCCATGCCCTTAGGACATGGTCGAACTTTCCAATGTACACTTAATCGTTATTCGACTATAATATTCAAGGGTAGAAACAATAATATTCTCTCGGTCCTCGCTTGCTCCCTCCTCCTCCTCTTCTTCCTCCTTTTCTTCCTTCTCTCTCACCTCCCAAACTCCACCGGCGAATATTATAGGCTTCAGTTCTCTTATTCTGTCTCTTCTCAAATCGAGCCTTAGGCAAATAGTGCAACATGGAGATTAATCGGGATTAGGATCGGGAAATTTATGAAAGTCCAATGCCACCGAACTATACAACGCCAACGTAACGTCTACGTACAACTAAACGTACTACTACCACTTAAACCTTATTCGTCTATCTAATATCTCTTAGAAAATTAATTAGCGGGCTGCGTGATTCGAAGAAAACGCTATTCCGCAGCCGGCGGCGCATCTTCGAAATTCTAATTTCCACGAAGGAATCTGTCGGAAGCTATGCAAATAAGATTCACCTAACTGGTATCGTGCGCGCGCGCATACACTCTCATACGAGAAAGAGAGAGAGAGAGAGAGAGTACCCTAAGTTGTAAATTCTCGAAATAATCCTACGGGTTAATTCCATGCACGACGCTTTATTGCCGTTCTTGATCCGTTAAAATTGAATTGCGAAGAAACATTAAGCAATTTCGTATACATATATATATATATATATATTCTTGAATATAATAAATTTTAATCTAATTTTTATGTCGTATATTAAAGATTTATATCGTAAGAAAAAGAAATATATATATGAACGAATATAAGAAACTCACAAGTAAAGAAATCTTCTATGTAAGTGTTTCATAAATTTTAGTGGTTAGTGGGGATGGAGGTTTCGGCTTTGAGAGTGAGAGGAATCGACAGCGTAACACGAAAACTACATTATACTATTCAAACGATTGCAGGGCACGGCGGGTAAGTTGACATTGTTGTTTCTGAGGGTGGCCTCGGGGCCATGCGAATATCTTAGCGCACTTGGGTATAAGCCATATACGTGTACACGACGTCGTACAAGCCCTCCGGGGATGTGAACGCTATACAAGCCACCCCTTTCCCTCCCCTCGTCAGCCCTACCTTACCCTACCCTACCCTAGGCTGCCCTCAACCTTCCATCTCCCCATATCCCCCCATTACCTATCCCCGCCGCCAACGTCGATCCTCCCCTTTTCCCCCCTCGAGTCCCAAGCCAGCCTTCAACCCTCCCCCTCCCTCCCTCCGCCACCCCTTACCCCCGCAAACCAGAACACCGTCTTCTTGCTGGCACCCATATACTAATCAATAACCATGAATCGCTTCGGTAACAGTACCATGCACGTTCCGTTGCACCGTTATTGTTACAACGCGGCCGACGCGGCGGCTCGGGTTAGCGTGAAAATTATTATCGCCGATCGATTCTAAACACCGATAATGTCCAAATTCGAGGATCGCCGATAGGAAACACTAATTGGTAAATCTAGGGGATTTTGAAATCGGAGAATTGGATTGAATTTATCTTACGAACGATAATAATAAATGATTTCGACGTGTTGTTGGACATATGTATATATATATATATATATATATATATATATATATATATATATACATAAAAGAAATGCAAAAAAGTTTGTTATAAATTATTTAAAATTATAACTTAATGTTGTTTTCGTGCTAATGAGAAATGATTAGCTGAGGAGAAATTTGATATTGAATTAAACTAAATTCCTAATGTATTCGTTGTAAGTAAAGAGGGGTAGAACGTTCGTTCGTATCATAAAATCCCATTCGCACAAACTCGGTGGAATATAATTTTGAATTTATGATCCGAGACACGATTAGGGTTCCTTCTAATTGACGTTAGAATGATAAAACGCGTAGCTTTCGTATCGTTACTTTCTACGATCGTGAACATTTTTCTTTTGGTCTCTAAGGCTTTTTTCTCTTGGCTTAGCAAAGCCGCTAATATTAATTCGTACAATTTTAATGTTCCCGTGGCCAAATTTCAATAACACCATTTTACCTTTCTCCCTCTCTCTCTCTCTCTCTCTTTCTCTCTCCCTCAATGTCACGCTAGCATAATTGATTTCCTCTTCTTTCATCGTGACGAACTTCTCACTGCGTTGTCCGTTGGGATTCGTGAAGGAGGAACGAAAGTTGGTGAAAACCACTTGAATTAGACGTATGAAAAGACTTCGTGGGAAACTTTTTAAAGATTTTCATTTATTAAAAAAGAAAAGAGAGAGAGATAATAAGATGAAAAAGACAAGACGACTCTATAAGCCAACACTGATAAACGATGAAGGGAGAAAAAAAGTATAAGACGATAGTTAAACGTTTCTGAATCAAGTCAATTCGAATGGGCCTCGGGGTTGATACAAGGGTTGATATTCCAGGGACGATATCTAATAAAGTTCAATTATCCTTGGAAACGAGAAGTGTGCGAGTGAAAGAGATCAAGAGAGGAATAACTCATGAAAGAGAGAAAGCAAGCAAGCAAGCAAGTAAGGAAGCAAGCAACCGAACAACCAAGCAACTGAGCGAGCGAGAAAGATGATAATCTAAACGATCGCAAAGTGGGCTACAGAAACGCGCCGAAATTGGCAATAACAGAGTGGCGGGGTTCATGGGACTTATATATATGTATGTATGTATGTATGTATGTATATGTAAGTATATAATAGTCCGTGTGCCTCGGCGCGAACTTCCTATTCTGGTTAGCATTCAAATTGAATCTTCGTGGCGGCCGGTCGTGAAGAGTTACCGCCGTTAATGGACCTCGCAAACGCTCTCAAATTGCTGCCAGACTGCTGAGACGCAGGCCCTACCTAATCTACCAACATGATTCTCTTCTCTCCGAGGCTCATCGTTCTGTTCTCCACCTCCTACCTCCTCTTCTTCCTCCTCTCCACCTTCTCGTCCTTGTTCGTCTCCTCCTCTTATCCTCCTTACTGAGAAGACTCGCACCCTTTTTGCGTCCTCGTATCGCGACTCGTTCGATGGATGCCATGTGCTCCAAATTTTCGTCTCTCGAGGTACCTCGTTAACGTGTAAACTTTATTATCATTCTAAAGGTAGATATAATTTAACGAATAATAAACTGAAGATATCTTGGAAAAAGATTGATGATTAGTTTGTTATTATTATTATCATTAAGTTAAGTAATAATGATTCTATATATGTCATTATGGTTTATTAAATTTTATTGGCTTTATATGTACATACGTATACATGTTGTACATAATATAATATAATATAATATAATATAATATAATATAATATAATATAATATAATATAATACATACGTACGTATGTGCATATATACATAAGAGTAATATTTTTTTCTGTCTTTCTTTTTTTTTTTATCTTCTCGCATTTCATTCGGTCTATTTAAAGTCAGAGAAAAGAAAAAAGAACCAGATATCCTAATATGAAATTACAATAACGACCTATCCAAACGAAGTTATCCTCGGTATATCGGGCAATTATCGCTGACGTTAGGAAGGAACTTATCAGCCGCAAAGAAAAGGACCGTGCGTAATATCCTGCGTGGCTCATTGCGTCGGAGCCAATGTAATTCGACGAGGTAGACGAGCAGAAAAAAAAGGAGAGAAATGGGGTGAATTCTCTGTCTCTCTCTCTCTCTCTCTCTCTCTCTCTCTCTCTTTCTACTTTTCTTCCCCTAACTAACTCTCGTTCAAACTGAATTAGCCCGCTCGATTTGGAAAGGCCGAAAAACGTTTTATCGCATTACCAACTGAAAAGTGATTTTGAATTCGCAAGAAATCAACTGTATCGTAATATTATTCTGTAAGTTCTCTTGAATAATTTTTTTTTTTTTAAATCTATTAGAAAAATATAATTAAATTTATATATATATATATGATCGATTAAGTTAAATTTAATTATGATCGATTCCAAAGCAAAGATACATCAATTAGTACTGACAAATTATTTCGACCTGAATTATGATTATATCGGCTGTTCGAAAATTTCATTCTAAGGACACAGTAGTAATCGACTCTCGGAGAGAGTATTTCGAGACTCCTTCTCAGAGACTGTCGTCGAGATTCGAAATGGCTAATTTAGCGTGCTGGCTCCTATGGGAATACGCCAAGTTTCAAAGTTGGAAGCGTAGCGAGAGAGAGAAAGAGAGAGAGAGAGAGAGAGAAAGAGAGATATCAAGTGGATGGAGATGGGAAAGGAGGAGATGGGAGGTGAATAGGAAAGAGAGAGAGAGAGAGAGAGAGAGTCTATATCTTGAGAGAAGGAAAAGGACGAATGCCACGACTTAATACAATTCTATTAAACGTAACTATGCGAGCTCTCTTGCCTGCCCATCGCCGTTGGATTTAATCGTCCGAGCAGCCAACCGTACGATATTCTACCTCCCATCCTTTGGTTGGATCCAATAGGAACGAGACTCTCTTATTATCAAATTAATCTGACCTTCGCGAGAGTACCGTCATTATCATCTTTCTCTTCCTCTCTATCGTCAGAATCTCTCTCTCACTCTCTATCTATCTATCTCCCTCTCTCTCTCTCTCTCCCATCAGTGATTTTCAAATTCATCATTTTCGGGACTAATTAATTCTAACCAGTATACCTGTGTAATCCACATCGATTATTCAAAATTTATAGAATATATTACATGGGGCTACGTCAAACTGTCCATAGATATTAGATATTATTTACCGATGGCATTGTAAAAATTTACACTAACTTTTCATTCCTCTTTTTTTTCTTTTTTCCCAATAACAGCCGAGTTGAAGATGGACGTTCTTCGTGAAAGAGAGGTGAAGGACAGCCTAGAACGGCAGCTTCAGGACGAGCAAAAAGTTCGAGGTAAGTAGGAAACGATGAGGATGCAATATCCTTGACACAACAACACACACAGACACACACACACACACTATACCTACATATAATATAATATTAATATTTTCTGATATTACAGCATTTACCGTACGTATTTTAAGTGCAAAAAAAAAAGAAAAAAAAAGAAGGAAAAAGAAAATTTTACCATTTCTTTCTATAATAATCCATAGATTTTAGAATTTATATATCATACATAGATGTCACATATATCGAACATATCTTCTCTAAGTGATTTCGAACCCTGGAGTTAACACGACGATAAATCAAGAAGCCATAGGGAAGAGCAGCAAGAGGATAGAATAGAGAAAGATAGATAGATAGATAGATGGATGGATGGATGGATAGATAGATAGATAGATGGATGGATAGATAGAGACAACCACGTTATAAAGTCTAAGCAAGATCTACGTACTAGGTTGCACGATGCTATTATTCTCGAATAAGCTTTGCAACGCGACTCTTCGTCGTCTTTCATCCTTCTCGTTTTCCAACTTCCATTCCTTCCGTTCCTTCCTTCGTTCGTTCGTTCGTTACTGTTCGTTCTCGTTCCTTCGTTAACTCCTTCGTTAGTACGTTCGTTCGTTCCTTAGTCTTATGTTAGTCTCTTGGCACGTTTAATGGAAGGATAGAAGGAAGGAAGGAAGGAAGGAAGGAAGGAAGGAAGGAAGGACAGTAAAGTCAGACCCGGTGATCGCTCAGCTAACTTTGTATCGGACGTCAACGCGTAACAGAATAGTCGTCTAACGTTTTGACCATCCAATCCGGTTCATGCATCTTTTAAAAGATTATAAGAGGAAAGCTCAAATATCGGAAATTAATTATACATAAGAATTAGAAATAAATTTTTCTTCTTCTATTCTTTCCTTTCATTTGTTTCTCTTCTTTTTTCTTTTTCTTTTTTTTTTTTTTAATCGGAACAATCCACCAACATTCTTTATTTAACTAAACTCATACGTTTGCGATAATTATAAATTAATTATAAAAATGAAATTCATATAGAAGGATTGAATGTAGAAGGGTGAGAAAAATAAGAAAGAAAAAAAGAAAAAAGGAAATAGAAAGGAGAAAAAGAAGACGAAAAAGAGAAATCAGAATTTCTCTCTGCTGGAGCAAGGATTTTTTTTTTTTTTTTTTTTAATTAAAAACATAAAATTAGAAAATGATCGATCTCTCGATCTCACGTTCTTTGATTTTCAAAGTACATCGACGAACGAATGGTTTGCCGGTTCGACGAAAAGAAAAACTGGATGAGCGAACGAATCTGCACGTGCTTTACGCTCGTATACATGTATACACACACACACACACACGTGTATATATATATATATATATATAAATATATATATGTCTACATGCATATATACATTATATGCATACGTACATATATATATATATATATATATATATATATATGCGTACATACATACAGCCATACTCGAATCCAATATCGCGAAATTTTCGCGAGCAAGCTCGACGTCCCGCTTGACGCGGACACAATGCGCGTGAGCCTCGATAAATATGTAGAAGTCGCGTGGAATGACGCGTGAATAAGCGTGCGCCCCGTTCACCCGTTCTCGTCGTTTGTTATTAAAAAATGAAAAGACCTTCGGTGACGTGCCGGCGATGCTTCCCCTCCACTCCTACTCTTCCTACTCCTACTCCTACTCCTACACCTCTTCCTCTCTCTCTCTCTCTCTCTCTCTCTCTCTGTCTTTCTCTCTCTCTCTCTCTATCTATCTCTCATCATTTTTCTTCGTCTTTTTCTCTCCATCGTGTTATGATCCAAAAAGCAAAAGAGATAGATTTATATGGAAAGAGTGAACGTGAGAGAGAGAGAGAGAGAGAGAGAGAGAGAGAGGGCGGAGGAGCGAGGAGAGGGGGACATTTAGAGATCCTTTGTTGTTCGTCCTGACGTTTTTTAAGTGGATCAACCCGTTATATCAAGGAATGAATTTTATCGGCGAATAAAAAAATCACACACCGGTAGCCATTGTTTTCTCCCATGAAAAATATATTCGTTGGTGGGTATGCCGGGAAGTGAACGAAAAATGAAAAAAGGAAAAAGAGAAAAAGAAAAAAAAAGAGAGAGAGAGAGAGAGAAAGAGAGACGAGTAGACACGCGCGCGTGTCTACAGGGTGAGTCAATGACTATTGTCATGTTCGTATAATTCCTTGGGAATATAATCCCTTCTGGGAAAGACGATTGATATGTTCTCTATGAAATCGTATAAACAATTCAAAATAAAAAACACATACATACATATATATATATATGTTTATATATATATATATACAGAAGAAATTCTTTCATTTGTCATTAACTGCATCTTTCTTTTGGATGAACTTAAACGTTTCTTCGTTTAAGATAATAAAAAGCCATTTTATTTGGCAATAGTTATTGAATCACCCTATACATATAAGCATATATATATATGTATATATGTATATATACATGACATTCTCGTCATTCGTAGCTTCGCTTTCTCTCGATTCGCAGGAAAAACGACTTGGCAGGGTCGGACGCTCGCGGTAACACGAGACTGCGACAACAGCAGTCCATTAGTCAACCAGCTCAGTGTCAATACATGAATATGACAGACAGTCTCACGGAATAGCCGACCAAACCCACTACTATTCTCTTTCCTCCATCTCTCTTTCTCTTTTTTTTTTCTCTCTCTCTCTCTCTCTATCTCTCTTTTTCTCGCATACGACCCTTCCAACCATGAGGCGAGACCATCATACCATCCCCTACACCTCGTTTCCCATTCCATCCCCCTTGACACAACCGTACCTTATGATATCGCAAATATAGGAAATATTCTCTCCCTTCGTATCACCTATCGGCAACCTTTATCTTCTATGACGTTCTTCTTTGATTCTAAATGTGACCGAATAGACTTTACTCGAACAAAATACATGATAACATTCTTTTATTTATTTCAAATAATTAACGCGAGATAATTTTGACGGATCTTGATGGTAGAATTTTTAGAAAGAAAGTAAACAAAAAAATATATACATATATACGCCTCGATTTATCAAGTATCATATTTTTTGTACATTTTTTTGATCGCAATAAAGGTACGATGAAAATATAAGAGAATTAATGTCCGAAAAAAAGTAATTTGCTTTTGTCCTTCCGTACGTGTCTAAGAGGAAAAATAAAAGATAATAGAGAGAAGAGAAAAAGAGAGAAAAAAACAAATAAAAAAAAAACAAAAAAAAGAAAAAACGAAAAAGAAAATAAGATAAAGAGGCGAGCCTTTGCAAGTTCGTTCATTCGTTCGTTCGTTCGTTCATACGATTCTCCAAGATGATTGATGACCGGCCAGTCCCACGGATATTTACGCAGGTACTTCGTAAGACCTTTGCTCATTCGACTAATGACCGTCTTGTAAGAGATACCGTGTCAATCTATAGCATATGTCTGGGTTTAACGAGGGCGTTCCTACAAGCGTTTCTCTTTCCTTCGCGAACTCTACCACACCCATCATCCTCGTGAACATGTGCGCGAGCACGTGTGATGACGAGAAATTACTATTAGTCGAAAACAATATAACAATATATATACATATACATATGTATATATTGGTACCACCTAAGTACTTATCTATATATCGACGGATTTACATGTACATATATATAAAAAAACGTGTGCTTTCATACATGTACGTATGTATATAATCAATTTTCTTTCAAACGAAATTGTTTTCATTTCGCCGGATAAATGAAGAAGTACAGACTTCGAAATGTAATAATTTTATTTATTTTTTCATTATCCTTTATCAATATATAATAAATTATACTATTTTATTTGTTTGAATAGATCTTTCTTTCTATCTTTTGGATTTATTTTAAATATCGATTGGTTTCTATACTTTTCTTGAATGATTATCTTGGCATCGACGTTGAGTCTTTTCTTTCGGTCTAGTTTTTCAAGATAATAATCAGTACGACGGAAAGAGATAGATAGATTAGATAGATAGATAGACAGAGAGAGAGAGAGAGAGAGAGAGAGAGAGAGAGAGAGAAAGAGTCGAACAAGGTATTACCTATATAACATATATATAGCATGAAGAAAGGGAGCAACGTTATTAGCCCGTTTAGAGGCGAGCTTGGCATTTCGCTAAAGGTTGAAATCTTCTCGACCGCCCGTTGAGAGTTACCATAGGGTGGAAAAGAGGGTTGGTAAGAGTGAGGAGATGAGGTGTCGGAGGAAGGGTGGGAGGTCGGAGGGGGATGGAGATAAAGGGAGGAAGGGAAAGGGTGAAAGAGGGAGTTGAATGTTCTCGTATTATCTTGGCAGGGGTTAGGTAGCAGTCGTCGGTCTTTTCCCTATCGTGTTAGAGTCCTGCCAAGGATGGAAGAGGGGGCAGAAGAGGGATGATGAACCATGTCTTACGAATAAAACAATAAGATGACCTTTCTTGTCGTTTAATAAGAGAACAGGTTATTTTTGTCGAAACTTTTAATTAATTATTTGTTATTCTCATTGTTCCTTTTCTTCTCTTATTTTTCTTTTTTTTCTTCTTCTTTTTCTTTTTGCTTTTGTTGGATAAAACCGACGAAAGAGATTTAGAGATCCTTCGGCGTATATTATTTTATCGATTAACGAAAGTCCCTTTCATTTCTTCGTTGTATCAATTAATAGTATTTAAAAGGAGGATGAAGAGGAGAAGAAAAAAGGAGCGGAAAAGGAAAGGGAAAAGAAAAAAAAGAAAGAAAAAATGTATGATCCAATGTAGGAACAGTGTTACTTTTCAGCTCACGGTTAGTTAGCTGACAACGTTAATGTTAGTATTATTATTATAAGTATAAGCATGAGACGAAGAGATCACAGTTTAGGATAGAGAGAGAGAGAGAGAGAGAGAGAGAGAGAGAGTGTGTAAAAACAAATAAAACGTTACGTTCGAGCAAGCTTCTGGTTCTAATCTCCAAGCGGATATTCTGGCTGCCATTTCGGTAGTGGTAGTTGTCGAATGGACGACGACAACGATTACGACGATGACGACAACGACACGAGAATTCTAAATTCTCGTAAGCAAGAAGCTTCTCGACATACATACATATATACATATATATTTATATATATATATATGCACACATTATATACATATATTATATACATATATATATATATATATATATATATATATATATATACACACGTGTTAAAGGCCGAGAACCGCGGAAGCTCGTGAACCGACAGCTGCCTTTGCCGTTACTTTACACGAAGCTGTGGCCTCCCTGTAATTAGCCGAACCGTTTGTTGCAAGACGCGTCGAAAGAAACACCCCTTTCTGGAAGCTCTCCCTTTCCTCTCCCTCTACCTCTCTCTCTTTTCTCTTTTACAATCTTTTTTACCTTCAAAGAAAAATTATATGCACACCGATTAATCTCACAAAGCGTAGAACACCAAACGATAACGTAAAATCGAAAGTATTTCTTTTCTCCTTTTTGTTTACTTCTTTTATTTTCTTTATGCTTATTATTATTATTATTATTATTATTCTTTCTCTCTTTCTTTTTCTTTTTTTTTTCTTTTCTTTTTCTTTTTCTGTAATATCATTCACTTCTCAAATATCTTGAAATTTCACTTTCTCGCGAGGAGCCACGCACGATTCCCGACAAACGGATTCGAAATGGCACAATTAACCGTGCGAGATTTATACATGTACTCACCCTTCGAATTAGCTTGCCCGTAATGCTAGGATCGGGTGTCGGTGTAATTGGGACCCGAGGGAATTTGCTGCGTTTCGAGAACCCTCTATACTCGAGGACGACTAACCATACTCTCTCTCTCTCTCTCTCTCTCTCTCTCTCTCTCTCTCTCTCTCTCTCTCTTTCACACTTCGTCCCTGAATTTTCACAGTTCTCATCTATCCCCAATTCCTCATCTAACACAAATCACCACTTCTACATCTACTCTGTGATAAATCCAAAAGAGAAAAGAAGAAAAGAAATGAAATAAAATAAAATAAAGTAAAATGAAATAAAAAATCATATTAAGCGAAATATCTTAGAGATATCTTTTTCTCTTCGAAAGGATATGATTAGATTGATCTATCTTAGAACATATCATGCGTATTTTACACCGAAATCATCCAAAATCTAACCGTGGTCATCCTCAAAGACTGTCTCGTGAAGCTGTAAACTCTGAACCATCCTAGAAAGGGAGGGAGAGAGAGAGAGAGAGAGAGAGATTCATTAACCGTGAGAAAGATAGAGAGAGAGAGAAAGTGTCGGTTCGTCCTCGAGCCAACGAAAGGCTAATTCTCAAAAGAGTTCACGACGATGTCGGCGATGCCCTCGTGCGTAACAACCAATGATTCGCTTTGAAGTGAACAGCATATCGTTGCCACCCTCTTGTCGACCAACCAACACCTCCTCCTCCTCCTCCTCCTTATTCTCCTCATTCTCCTCATCCTTCTCTTCGACTAGGCCAAACACTTCTTCTCAATCCCTCTAACATAACTCCTCTTCAGGTAATATACACATCGAAACGTGCCAATGACCGTCACCCTCAATTTCGTATAAGAGGAAGAACATGATTCCGGAGGAACCAAAAGAGAGAGAAAAACAGAGATGGAGAGAAGATACTCTTTGTACAAGAAATATTCAGTATCCTTTCCTCTTGGTCTGACAATTCTTTTCTGATTCATTAAATTCTATCTTCTCCTTCATTCGATACTTTTCTTTGCTAGATTATAATAAAGATCACTTGTAATTAAAAGTGACAAAATAAAATTCTTTTGAGCAACGAGATTAAGGTGCACATGATCGATGCAAAAAAAAAAGAACGAAGAAAAGATAAAAAAGAAGAGGAAAAATCATACAAATTCGAAAACCTTAGATCGATTAGATCGATTGATTAGAGGAATTCAAAGGAGGATGATTGTTTGAATATATTTTTTTTCCTTTTTCTTTCTTTTTTTTTCTTTTTTTTTTTCTTTTTTTTATTCCCATCAATTACATCGGAGCTTCCGTTTTCGCCGACAATTTTTATAACAAAATTCTCTTCTCAACGATGACGTTGAGAAAGCTCTTCGGAAAGTAGAAACGAGAAGAGGGACAAAGAAGAGAAAAAGAACGAAGGTGAGGATGAGGAGAGAGAAAGAGAGAAAGAGAGAAAGAGAGAGAGACAGAGACAGAGACAGAGAGAGAGAGAGAGAGAGAGAAAGAAAAAGAGAGATAGAGACAGAGAGAGAGAGAGACAGCTTTTACTACAATCTCTCGCCTCCTTCTCTCTTCTCCCTTAACCCTCTCGCCCTTTCCCCGCTCACGAAGAGAAAAACAACGGCGAAGAGGGAAGGAGAGGGAGTGAGAGAGAACGGGCAAAGGGTTCGTCGGGGCTTACCCCCTTTGTGGCAGTTTAGCGTTTCATGTCGTATTCCGACTCATTGGAAATTGAGGAATACAGAGGAAGCGCAAAAGGGATACGGCTTTGAGATAAAAAGAACGCTCGCTCGGCGTTGATGTGTTACTGCAGCAGCAGCTTTTCTGTTGCTGCTACCGTTGTTGGTGCCGTAGTCGTAGCCGTAGCCGTAGCCGTAGCCGTTGTTACTACTGATGTTACCGATCGGTAAGAGACGCTACGGGATATCGCGTTATATCGAGATAGTAAGGTAAAAATGTCTATCCCACAGTGTCGTGAGTAAATCTTTGTTTTTTATCATGTTTCCTTTTTCTTCTTTTTCTTTTCTTCTTCTTCTTCTTCTTCTTCTTCTTCTTCTTCTTCTTTGCAACTACTCATTCATATCCGAGCCTTTTCCATTTGATTTTCAAATCGTGTTCAAGGTCTTCGTACGACGACAAATTAATTACTCTAGATGATTGGAGCTAACTAAAGGAAGGGGTTGAAGAAAGATAGAGAAAAAAAAAGAAGAGAAAGAGGAAGAGAAAAAGGACAAGAAGTGAGGAGGGGGAGGGAGCGAAGGAGAAAGAAAGGAAAAGACAAACAAGTAGTAGGCAGTATTGAATGTCAATGAAGCGAAGAGTAAGCAAGGAAGAATTCGTGTAATACGATTGATCAATGAGCATGTTCTCCGGTCGTTTTCACTTGGAAGAGGGTAGCCAATAGGTATTATGTTCCAAGAACGACTACATCGTCCAGAAGCAACAGCAACGGCAACGGGGCAACGGTAGCTCCGAGGATGGTGGCTGTTACACAAGGGCGGGACGGGTGGTAGTAGGGAAGGGGGTTGCTGCTGTAGGTGCCGCGGTCACTTTGTGAACTAGCCCGGCTTTGGCCGCTGTTTAATTAAGTCTCGCCTAGACTACTCGCCCTCCTCGCTCAGGACCACTTCCCTTTCCCTACCCTTTCGTCACTCACTCGCTGGCGTCTCTGTTTCTCTCTTCCGAGTTAGCAAGCACCACCCACTAACTCACCCAACCCCTCGAGTTGAATTCGCTCACTTGCTTGACCCTCTCTCTTTTGCACGCCCTGTGAATATGACACTGTTTTCTCTCTCTTGCTCGCTATTTCTCTCTCTCTCTCTCTCTCTCTCTCTCTCTTTCTCTCTCTTTATCTCTCTGTCTTTCTCTTGCGTACGTAGAAAAGAATTAAATCACAGGCACTGTTACGACGCGACCAAAGGGTAACCGAAGCTGTCCGCTGCTACTGCTACTCCAACTCCCTTACCGTCTTTCAGTAACAGCGACGGGAAAAGCGAAAGAGCCTGAACTTTGTTAATAACTGCGAGAGATGAAAGCCAGGACTGGCCTGAAGCTTTAATGACCTCGCAATTACGACGCGCGTTTCGTAGGGCCCGCCCTGTCCCACTCCCATGTCCTGTTACCCTACCACCCACCTCACCCATCGCTGTACGTATACACCTCTGGCTGACCTAGGAAAACGTCTCGAAAAAAAGAAAAAAAAAAAGAAAAAAAAAAGAAGTAGAAAAAAGATAAGAAACAGGAATATAAAAATATATTTCATTTTTTCTCTTACTCGTGTATATATATAAAACAATATATTGAACAATACAAATGATATAACAATACATTAATAATATAACATTACAAAAAACGATCTCGCGATTGTTCTGCGGGTTTGAAAAAAAAAAGAAAAAAAATAACGTGCGCGCCTTTTTTTTTGTTGTTCATTTTTTTTCTCTTTCTTCCATTCTTTCTTTCTTTTCTTTCTCGTTCGCCGACCAATCGTCCCTCAACGATACATTCGCATACATGCACGCACACGCATATGTATATACTAAACGCGTATGAATTCAATCGCGCGTAACAGTTTGAGCTTCCGTAATATAATTGTTAATGGGCTGATGCGCCGATCGTTCTCTCTCTCTCTCTCTCTCTCTCTCTCTCTCTCTCTCTCTCTCTCTCTCTTTGTCTCCGTCTCCGTATCTATCTCTCTGTCTCTGTCTTCGTGTGGCGACGGCGAGCCTTTCTCTATGTATAAGTGTGTGCTCGTGCAACCCCTTACGTAAAAATAGACGCAGGAGGCATTAATGTACGCCTCGTTCACCAGCTTGCACGGCACCTCGCGTCACGGATGATCACTGATCGCAAAGCCTCTCTCTCTCACTCTTTCTCACTCTCTCTCTCTCTCTCTCTCTCTCTCTTTCTTTCACTAAAGAAGTAAACGCGGATCGCGAGCGCTCAAAGGGCCGCGTTCCAACATTCTCTCTCTCTCTCTCTCTCTCTCTCTGTCTCTGTCTCACTCTTTCTCATATAAGAATCGTCGCTTTAAGCATTATCCTTCCGACGGATTAACGTCATCAGCTGATAAGTGGAGCGTGCTATCGATATGATACACTACGAGAATTATTCTCGCATTGAACAGCTTTGCTCTCGATAGAGAGAGAGAGAGAGAGAGAGAGAGAGAGAGAGAGAAAGTGAGAGAGAGTGAGAGAGACAGGGATGGTGTGGAAGGTTCCACGGCGATGCTAATGAATTCGAGTCAGACTTACCACGCCGGAAGGGTGAATTTCTCGGTTACCTGGGCAAGTATACGCGATGCGTGTAATGTTTCTGCCAGCCGAACGGAAAGAATATTCTGCGAGTCGAGAGAAAACTCTCCACCTCCTCCTCCGCCTCCTCCTCCGCCTCCTCTGCCATCTCCTCCTACTCCTCCTACTCTTCTTCGTCGTCGACGTCGACAACGTCGACGATAACGGCGACGACGATAGGAAGAAAGGAATAAAACGTAAAGGGCTTATTTACGCGAACGACGCTTCAGCTTCACTGGAAAAAATAGCTCTGACGATGGATTATTTTCTTTATGGTGCGGATAATTTAAAAAAGAATAATAATAAGAAGAAGATGGAGAAGAAAGGAAAAAAAAAGAATGAGAGAGAGAGAGAGAGAGAGAGAGAGAGAGAGAGAGAAGATTGTTTGTTGTATCCTTCGGAAGTTGTGTTTAATGTGATCGAAGTAATTGTTATAATAATAACGATGGAGTATCATAAGAAAATAAATATCGATATTTTTCAATGTGTCACGTACATACGTCATATTATGCATATTTAATAGTATTACCATATATTTAATAATATTTAGTAGTATTAGTAAGTAATAGCAGTACCAAAGATCTTGTTTATTATTAGAAAAAACTTGGAGAGACAGAGAGAGAGAGAGAGAGAGAGAGAGAGAGAGAGAGAGAGAGAGAGAGAAAGGGGGAAGAAAAGCTCATGGAAATTTTGCACTTCGTTTCTCTTTTCACTTAGAAAAACAATCTCGTTAACGTATTCTACGTAAGCACGAAAGAACCCCGCCGCCGTGGAAAAGAAAGAAAAAAATGAAAAAGAAGGAGAAGAAAAAGAAAGAAAAATGAGTAAAGAAATAAAAAAGATAAAAAAGAAAAGGAAAAGACTTTCCATTTAATTTTTTACATTGAAATACGATAGAGAAATGTTTTAGTAATTATAAAATCATCGGTGTCGTTACTAAATCGTTTTAATAAATCCATCATTTTTGTTTGGCTCACGTATATAATATATTTACACGTTATAAGATAAACCATATGTACGTATGTACGTCGTAAGCCAGAGCTGCATATGAGCATACAATGGCATTTTAATGTTCGCCAGCTTTCCGAGTAAAATGTTTAGAATACCACGAGTGCCAACAGCATGGTAGTTGAACCGGCATCGTGCCGGAAAGGAGTTCGAAGAGAAAAGAGAATGAGAGTGAGAGAGATGGATAGAGAGATAGAGAAAGAGAGATACACACACACACACATACACACACATATATATATATAGAGAAAGAGAGAGGGAGAGAATGAATCGGTGTGTACCAACGACCTAATCGTATTTCATGGAAATACTATAGCAAGCGAACTATAATAATCAAATAACGAGTAAGAAGCAATACCATGAGAGAGAAGGAGAATGTGAGAAAGAGAGAGAAAGACAAAGACAGAGAAGGTTGGTTGTTCTCTCTCTCTCTCTCTCTCTCTCTCTCTCTCTTTCTTCCACTGTTACAAATACATACATATATATACTTTGTATAACTATACATGAACTCGTTCATAACACAACATTCGTACAAGAAGGTTTACAAGAGCAAACATGTTCTGCCTACGAGAGGCGACGCGAGAAATTTCGTCGTTACGGAATTTAGATGAAATTGCGCGAATTACTTAGGAGCGTTCCTGTATATATGTATATATATATATGTGTATGTATGTGTATGTATTTGTCTAGGTACACACATATATATATGTAGATAGATGTATATATATATATATATATATATAGTATATTATAGATGTTTTAGCTTCACTACCTACAAACAGGACTATCGTCTTTGCTTCGTGCTTAATCTTTCGGTCTACCAATAGCAGGTAGAAACATTCATGTGTGTGGATTTGTGTGTCTTGTATATGTTAACATGGCTGGAGGCAACAACCATAGGAATTCTAAGCGTCTTAGAAGATAGTTCCGTGGTATGGAATTCACGATTATATTTTTTAAATGTAGAAAAGAAAATCGTGTGTTTCATTTGCTTTTTTTTTTCTAAATAATATATATCGAAATTATTAGAAAAATCTAATCATTTTTGATTTTAACGATAAATAGAAATCAAAGATAAAAGCAGTGAAGAACTATATCCCGTGTTGAGGTATTCGTAAACCGCTATTTAAAGATCACGTTACACCCTATGAACGGAACCACGAATTATACGAAAATTACACGGTGGAACGTGTAAATAAATAAAACGCGGACGATGCGTAACAAGCAACCCATAATTACTCATGGTGTCACCCTATACTCGAGTGACGACACCGTGCAAACTATTTTTCATTTTCCTACCCCTTTTTCACATGAAACGCGGAACCCTACACAACCTACGATATATTGTTTCTTATTTGGTATAACACATATTGACACTTATATGTATATATATATATATATATATATACATAGAAGTTCTAACCATTTGAAAATAAATCGTCAGATAATAATTACATATGGTTATATTGTGATTAATATTATCAATGATATCGATTTGTTTCAAATGGTACAGTCTTATAAATAACTTACATTCAAACTAATCTTGTCTATCGATAAGAGTAATATCTATATAGAGGAAATAATGATTCGCTTATGCGTAGAAATATTAGTTCTTTGTCATTTTCTCTCTCTCTATCTCTCTCTCTCTCTCTCTCTCTCTCTGTCATTTTGTTACACACATAAGTTCGATTTAGAATGGGACACGCGTATACGAAAAGACAAGGCAGATCGCAGGACCCTCGTAATACGAGTCCTCGTAAAGTAGCATTCCCGTTGTAAGTCCTACTGTCGGCCAGCCGAGTACACCATCTCTGCTACAGGCTTTCTATTATGCATGCGTCCCTTATTGGCAGTAAACGTGCTCACCCTTCTCTCTCCCTTTTCTACTCGGAATTACGGTCGTAAGCATATTTCCAATTATAACATTGCGAGGAAAAGCCACACGGACAGACGGAGAATCTCATAAATTATGTCGTACTAACGGAAGAACCAAGTCCAAGTATCAACGAGTACGATAAAAGATCCCCTCTTACCTTCTTCGACTTCTACTCCTCCTCTTCCTTCTCCTTCTTCGCGTACCACTCTTCCTCCCTCTCTTCTAGGCCCGTTTGTAACCCTATTGCTCGAAATAATAAGACGATACGATTCAAACTTCAAAGGGGGGTTTCCTTCGATTCAAGCCTGTAAGTTAAGAAAAGGTATTCGTACAGTATTCGATAATTAAATTTAAAGTATGTAAAATATTAGATTAATTAAAATTTCAGATCGATATAATACCATCGATTATATAATAATTATTATTATGAACCAAGGTATTTATTCCATAATAATATATATATATATATATATATATATATATATATATATTAATAATGTATTATTATCTTAGAAATAAATTTATAATATTAGGTATTATATTGATGCAATAAAAATAAATATTACTTGTCAATCAACTCTGTCATATTTATATGAAAATATTATTAAAGGCAATGAATTTCTATGAAATGAGAAAATAAACAATCGTTATTTATAATGAAATTTTATTCAAATGAACGGATCATAGACGATCGATGGAAAAGGGTGATATTATTAATTCGTTAGATCATTATCATAGATCATCGAAAATAGGGATAAATTATCTCTTGACATTCGGCAATGATCGTCTACGGTTAAAGCATATAACGCTTGCTATATCCTTAAATTTTGATTTGTCATAAAGGGAATTAAGGGTTGTCCTGCAAATACGTTCATCAAGGGCACCGCGCCGTCAGCCATAGTTGGTGCGTTGCCTCGAGCCCATTCGCCATTACCAATTTGGCATCGAGAATGGTCCATAGTCATTAATGGGTCGTACGCGTTAACGATTATGTTTCGGCTGTAATCATTGGACCGATTGTCACGATCGTCGTTCTAATAGAGCCTGATGGGGAGAGAACGCGCGGACTCGATGACGATGATGGCGCGACGCCTCGTTATTGAACGATCCTAACTATCTCTCTCTCTCTCTCTCTCTCTCTCTCTCTATCTATTTCTCTCATTTTTTTATTTATTTTTCTCTTTTTTTCCATATTTTTCATTTTGTTTTGTTTTAAAACGTTCGACAATATCATCGAAAGTTACGATAATCTGTATTTTTGGGGTAGAAAAAAGAAAAAGAAAAGAAAAAGGAAGAAGAGAAGGTAGCGACGATTTTATTTCTTTTCTTTTGTTTTTTTTTCTTTTCTTTTCCGTTTGTTCTTTTTTCATCTCTCAAAAAAGCACGTTCAAGAGAATTCATTTGAGAAATTTCATATTCGGTCAGGATCAAATGCCACGGCGATTAGATAATTTATACGTTAAGATAGACGTTAGGATGGGTAGGGTAAAGATCGCGAGGATAGGAAAAGGGAGAGAACGTTGAAGACGGCGGATCTAAGACGTTCGCGGTTTTGAGAAGAGAAGAGCACGAGCCAGGGGGGTCCTTCTCCGTAATTACGCTAACCGCAACCGCCAAACACTACTACTACCGATAGGAAGTAAAGGGTTCTGGAAAGTGCCCTAACGTCTTCTCGAATCTTAACCCTTTCCTCTTAAGTCTCGGTCTATCCTTAAACGAGGAATTAGATCGATGACTGGAACGATCTCACGAACGACGCGTGTTTGATAAATAAAACCTTTGGAATAACTACACATATATATATATATATATATATATATATATATATATATATATATTTATGTATATATATTAATAAGCTCGAAACTTCGATACGTTTAATTATTTCTTACAAAAGAAGAGAAAAAGAAGAGAAAAAAAGAACGAAGATAAAAAAAAAACATAATAATGTAAGGACCAAGTTGGTAGACCAGTATTCTCCCTTTTCTTTCTTTCTTTCTTTTCTTTTTTTTTTTTTTTTGTTTTGTTTTTCTGTTTTATTTTACGTCGAACGAAAGATCCCGAAGACTTGATCGTGATAAGAGAGAAAAGAGAGGAAGAAAAAGAAACGGAAGAACAAAAAAAAAAAAAAAAAAGAAAAGAAAAAAAAGAGAAAAAGAAAAAAGATCAGCAGCAATCTTTAAGTCCGATCTATAAAGATGAGAGACAGGTGATCGAATCGATTCGTCTCTCGTGACGAATTCGCCAAGTGAAAAAGCGACTTTATCAAGGTAGAAAGAGACGAAAGGAGAGAGAGGGAGAGAGAGAGAGAGAGAGAGAAAGAGAAAGAGAGAGATAAAGAGAAAAAGAGAGAAGAAGGATCCAAAAGCGTTTCGTATGCGTCCTGTACGAGGAAGGGCCCTCTGGCTCGTATTCAAAGCGTGCACCAGCGTCGCTCCATCTCGAGGAATGCGGCAATCGATTATCACGCTCCTGCATATCGATACTACCGTCCAATACGAGCACAAGAGCGAGAGAGAGAGGGAGAGAGCGAGAGAGAGAGAGAGAGAGAAAGAGAGAGAAAGGGAAAGAAAGAGATAGATAGAATGAGAGAGAGAGAGAGAGAGACTCGTACATTCACCTTCCCTTGCATGGACCAACGCTTATCTCTCTCTCACTCTGACTCTCTCTCTCTCTCTCTCTCTCTCTCTCTCTCTCTCTCTCTCTCTCTTTCACTCTTTGGACCTGGCCACACGCACACGCCGCGAACTAATGACACCGCCTCGTATAATACTCGTGCCTCGAATATCATCGTCCCGATATTGCCACCGCGAGAGATTAATGTTTCGTCCTCACCCCAACCCCCTAAACTCGACCTCTCTCCATCGCCATCGTTCTCCTCCTTTCTCCTCTTCCACTACCCTTCCTACTATCATCTCTTCTCTTCTCTTCTCTTCTCTTCTCTTCTCTTCTCTTCTCTTCTCTTCTCTTCTCTTCTCTTCTCTTCTCTTCTCGTCTGTTCTCTTCTCTTCTCTTCTCTTCTACCTCGCTGTTTCTCATACCGACTGGATACGTCTCGTCTGGATCAACGACGAGATAATAATCGTATATTTTTTTGGATTTTCTTATATAAATATAGGATCCATCTCTTCAATTTGGTAAATGTCTTTCATTCAAACATTTTCTTTATTTCAATGGATTTTTCTTTTTCTATCGTTTTTCTCTCTTTCCCGTATAGCCTGTCCCTCCCCCCTCAGCGCGTCTTATTTTTTTCCTTCGTAAATCGTGATGATCTTCGTATCGATCGATATTATTTGACTTTCTTATTATTCCATATCTATCGACGTTTCGACGAATATCTGAATTTAAATTAAACAGAAGAAAACGTAGATATATGTATGAATTCATACATAGATACATATATATATATATATATATATATATATATATATATATATACATATGACAAGATAGAAACTCGAAAGCGATTTTCGAAATACTCTAGTAGAAAGTTCGAGACAGGTGGAGAGTTTCCTGTAGAATGGTTTTAGTAAGTAGTGTAACATAGTAGTTGTTCGTCCAGCATTCTGGAGTGAGAACGATAATGGTAGCTATTAACGAGCCGTAGCGGGCGCGAAGCCACCTGAGCCCAAAATATCACTGCGATTAATGCAATTACAGCTTACAAGTCCCTTCGGCTCTAAGACCAAGGGTATTACTAATTCAATGTATGTACCTATGAGTTTCAAGGAGAGAAATGCGTTTCCTTTACTATGACCGAACGTTCTAAAGACTTATCGTTTGTGAGAAGGGGGTAGAGGGAGAGGGAGAAAGATCCCTTTCGAAACGACGAAAGACACCGACAATCGATAAGGGTGAAAGATTCGAGAACTAGCGTTAACTTAATCGGTTTAATTTCCCCCTTCTTTTATTCTCGAAATATTTAGTAATTCTTTGATCATCTTCATTTGGAAATTTATCTTAAGCGTAAATACGATATATCATTGATAAAACTAAATATCGAAGGATAAATTATCTTGAAATTTTATATAAAATCTAAGTCTAAAGACAAACGGGCATGTTTCTTTATAAAAGTAAATATGTTACTCTATATATGACAATATGGAAACGATGAAATATCTGGTATTTATATAAATTCGACTGAACGGAATCAAAGGAACGTATGTATATATGTATATATATACGTATGTATGTATATATGTATGTTTAATCACGATTAAAATGAATTGAAACATCCGAACGGTAAACGAGAGCAATAGGAAGAGTAACCATAGCATAGAGGATATATAGTTAAAGGGAGAAAGAGAGAGAAAGAGAGAGAGAGAGAGATAGAGAGGGTGATTTGGGAAGGGCTAGGATCTCGGCGTTCGCACTCGGCCGACACTCCGCGCCACCACCCACCCTTCCTCGCTCTCACGGCTCGCTTATTGTTCACGTTAATTGATGCGTTATGTTTGATGCCGTTGTGATAGCCATTGTACGCGGGGTGTCCACTGATAACTGAGTTACCGACTGCGGCGGCCAGAGTGCACTCAAACCTAATTATCTCGACCCAACTGCGACTGGCGCATTGCGTTGCTCGACGTTCGTCGTCTGCAACATTCAACCGTATATATGTATATATATATATATATATATATATATATATATATATATATATATGTCGTTGATGATCGGCCGATCGAATGCAAAATTCCATATCGCTTATGGTAGCCTTTCTTTGAGATCTTTATCGGTTTGAACAAGTGAAAAGGCTGCCATGGAGAAAATAAAGAAGGGTATATATATTAGTATATATATATGTGTGTGTGTGTGTACGTAAGTATCGATGGTATGTTACGCGTTGAAATCACTTTTCCATCGTTGTCATCATCATCCTCGTCATCATCATCGTTCCCGTCGATATATAAAAGATCTATGTACAATGTATAGTATATATTTAGATTACTAAAGGAGAATGGATAGAGTGTAGAGGAAGGAGAGAGAGGGTTGGAGGACATTAAAGTGGGCACAAAGAGTGCCGACAGAAAAGAAGAAGAAGAAGAAGAAGAAGAAGGAAAAGAAGAAGAAGAAGAAGAAAAAGAAGAAGAAGAAGGGTCGGAAGAAGAAACCCCGTGATAGAGATACGCCGTTAGAGGAGTGAAAAGAGTAAATGGTGGGGGAGTAGAGGGCACTCGCATGGAACAAAGAACAAACTCTCTTTCCTCTCGTGGCACTCGTGATTAGGCAAGCGGTCTTCCCAATTAACCGGTCGTAGGTGCTTTCGGATACAAACTCGTCTCGTAAACTTGTCCTTTTTATACAAGAAAGAGAGAAAGAGAGAGAGAGAGAAAGAGAGAGAAATGGCGAAAACGGTAGCTACGCGTCGATAAATTGTAAAAATCAATTTTCTACAGGACGACGAAGTTCTTTTTCTCTCCCTCTCTCTCTCTCTCTCTCTCTCTCTCTTTCTTATTCTGCGGTTAGATAGAAAGAAAGATAGGATATTCCCGTTTCGGCGAGACCCTTTTTAACGAAGAATACCCATATTCGGGTATTCGTGTTTCTTTGTTGCGTCCGTCGCGAAAACTTTTACGATCGGACGGCGAATCGTGGATCTCTTGGTAATAATTCGATCGTAAGATTTACCGTTCACTCGTTAAAACGTCCTCGTCTTCAAGTTTTACGTTGATTCCAGAGAGACGAGGAGAAACGTAAAGAAAGCTTAGCTCCCTGTGGATGAGTCCTCGAATCTTCTTCTTCTTTTTCTTTCTCTTTCTTCTTTATCTCTTTCTGCTATTTATCTTTTCGTTTCTTTCCTTTTCTCAAACCCTCCCAAATCTATCTCTTTATACTTCCAAATGACAATTTTTCTAAGTCATCTTATTTTATTTGAAAGAAGATAAAGAAGAAAAAGAGAAAAATAAAAATATAGAAAAATAAAATGGAAAAAGGCACGAGATCGTTTTGGATACAATCGCCTTGAAAAAGAATTAAAAAAAAGAAGAAGTACATTTTACTCGGAAAGATTTTGAGTAATTGTCAAGAAAAAAAAAAAAAAAAAAAGAAAAAAGATATAGGAAAAAAAAAGCAAAAGGGAAAATAAAAGAAGAATCAACCGATTTTCTTATTTGTCTAATTTGAGAATGGAAAAAGTAAAAGAATGGAAAAAAATGGAGGGTCCTTTTTGAGAAAGATATCGCCGAAATGAAAGAGAAAAGAAAAAATATCAGAAACGAGCACACAGGTGAAATTTGCGAGTTAAAGATAACGAAGCACGCTAACTTAGTAGGGTGCTTTATGATGGAAGACGTGGTTCGCGTGAGAGCAATTTTGCGAGTTCGTAAATCTCTACCATTGCGTTTTACACGTACGAAAGAAAAGTAAAATATAGTAGAATTACTCGAGAGAGAGAGAGAGAGAGAGAGAGAGAGAGAGAGAAAGAGAGAGAGAGATGGGATGGATGTAGGGGGAGACTAACTATAATTTTTCCTTTCATATCATGTAACTTCGATAATGAAAGATATTTATTCGATTAGCATTTAATCTCATTTGTCATATACATTATTATTTGTTAAGATGATCTCCTAACTAATCGACATAATAATAATTGTTTTATTCTTAATTAGATTAAATTTATATGATTGCAAGGGATACAAGCGTTTTCAATGTAATAGCAATAATAAATATTCTCTATCTATCTCTATCTCTGTTTCTCTCTCGCAACACATATCGGAGAAAATTACATTTCGTTGGTTGTAAAAGGGAGCGTCGTAAAAATCGTAACGTCGTAGTCGACAACACGCCGACTGCGGGACGATGAAATTGCAGCCGGCCCTCTGCCTATCTGTTGGCCATCAAGATCGTTCCGCGCTTGATAGACCCTTTGTAAAACGTCATACTGCGAGCTTTTATGCTCTCATTCCTAGAAGAGAGAGAGAGAGAGAGAGAGAGAGAGAAAATAAAGGGTGCAATCGTTCACCACCCACTCACCCTTTTTCTTGCCATTCTTATCGTACTATTGTGCCTTTGTCACGAAGTAAAAACAAGTTTACCGATTTACAATTATGATGATTATTTTATTTCATTCGCGTATAACTTATATACGATGAAAATTAATATATGAAAAATATCTTTTTATTATATAAACATATATATATTATATAAACACGCAAACGGACACACATACAGATGGATAGACACATGTACACGCACGCACACACACACACACATATATATATATATACATACATAAGGTATGTATATGTATTTCGTTGTTCATTTCGATCGATTGATTATGGCGAAAGGAAATGGAAAAGAAAAAGAAAGAAAAGAAAAGAAAAGAAAAGAAAAGGAAGCGAAGGGAGGAAGGTATTAAGAAAGGCAAAAAATATCCTTCGAATTGGAGTCCTTCAAGGTATCGATGTATCGACGGGGAAAGCGGTTTCATTAACAGAATGGTCACGTTACACCGGTACGAAGCACCGTGACGGTACGGCCGGATATTACTAGGGCAATTTCATATAGATATATATATATATATGTGTGTGTGTGTGTGTGTGTGTGTGTGTGTGTGTGTGTGAACGTTATACTACTATACTACTATAATACCTACCACCGCGTGCGTGCGACGATGGGAAAAGATCGACGATGAATAAGTCCGGTATGAAACGTTCTCTCTCTCTCTTCGTGGCTTACATCTTGAGAAAGGCTTCTTCTTTTTCTTCTTCTTCTTCTTCTTCTTCTTTCTCCTTCTTCTTCTTTTTCTTTCTCCTCCTCTTCTTCTTCTTCTTCTCTTTCTTGATACTTGCTAGCATCTCCTTGGCTTCGTTTCGTAACAAATTCCATACAATTCCTATTCGGATAAGTTTTTTTTGTCATTGGCCTTTTTATTTATCCATGTTCTCATTGAATGATTTGTCCCTTTTTTTTGTTCTCATCTAAGACTCTCTCTCTCTCTCTCTCTCTCTCTCTCTCTCTCGCTGTAAGATCCTACGAGACCGGACGCATCGAGTTTCGAAGTAATTAGTATTCTCACTATCTCACCATCTGCTCTTCGACGTTTTATGATAAATACCTGGCACCATATTGGATTTCAAAGACTCTTTGTTTCAGGGCCATCAAAATATCTTATATAAATTATATATATATATATATGTATAGGTAATCATAATTGCTCATAAATATATATATATATATACATATATATCAACGACGAAGGGAAAAAAATCTTTGGAAAAAAAAAATTTTTCATGTGTCTCATTGGAAAAGAAAATATTAAAAAAGGAGAAAGAAAGAAAAAAGAAGACAAAAGAAAAAAAAAAAGAATGAAAATAAACAAAAAATATAGAAGGGGATAAGAAAGGAAAGAAATTAAAAAGAAAAGGAAAGAAAAGGGAAAAATGAGGAAACAAAATTTACTTTGAGGATGATGACAAAGGGTAACGAAAGTTGTTATATTAATTGCAATGAAACTTCCTCTTGATGAATAATTGTATCAAAGGGTACTTGCTCTCTACGAAATTTCAATCGCGAGTGAATACCTATTCTCCTCCCTCGAAGAAAATCATCGAAGCATTATGTATTTCCACTCAAGTATAACCAGTAGGTATCGTCTAACGTCGCCCATCGTTTCTCTCCGCTCTCCTCTCTTTCTCTCTCTTTCTATCATTTTGTCTCTCTCTCTCTCTCTCTCTCTCTCTCTCTCTCTGTTCATTTCAATCTTGTTTCTTCTCCCCGTTTCTTCGAAATTGCAATATTTGCCGACAATTACCGAACGATCTACCCCTTTAATACCGCCAAACGAAGTCCAAGACACGTTCGAGAAATCGATTCGGTCGAACCTTTCCTTTTCATTAGAAGTTAACTCGATGAAACTGATATTAAATGGATGAAAAGAGAGAGAAAGAGAGAGAGAGAGAGAGAGAGAGAGAGAGACTTGGTCAAAGATATTTTTCAATCGAACAAACGAACAAACAAATATTTTATTATTATTGTTATTGTTACCATCATCATCATCATCATCATCATCCTCATCATCATCATCATCATCATCATCATCATAATTAGGATTGTTATTGCATGTGTCATTTTTGTAACGACTTTGAGAAAATAATTGGAAAATGTATAAGTGGCAATGGTTAGAGAATGGGAGGTGAAAGAGAAAGAGATGAAGGTGGAGGTGGAGATAGAGAAGGAGAAGGAGAAGAAGGAGGGTATCTTTCCGTTTACGATAAGACCCATTCCTTGATCATACGAGTCGCGTGATCCATCATACAACTCGGCACTCGGCTTGGATGTCTCGCTAACGGCCTGAGTAATTACGATCAGTGATCGTCAACCTCATGATGGTAACATATTAAACTACTTTTCAAATTAATCCAATTCTATTCTTAAAAGAGAATTTTCATAAAGTAAATGAACAAGGAGGAGGACGAGAGAGAGAGAGAAAGAGAGAGAAGGAAAAGAAAGAAAAAAAGAGGGTGAAAGAGAAAGAAAGAAAAAAAGAACCCACTCGATAAGTAATAGATAGTAATATATCAAATGTTCTTGTTGTCATTGAGAGACACGATCGATTTAATCATAAAGATTAGAATCGTCTGTCTTACAAAAAAAAAAAAAAAAAAAAAAGAAAAAAACAAAAGAAAAGAAAAGAAAAAAGAAGAGAACGAAGAAAGAAAAAAGAAAGGAACGTCGTGAAAAAATTGTGTACGTGAAATGAGCACCATGATGATATTTGCTAAGATATCGGAGAAAAAGAGAAGGTAAAGGAGGAGGAATAGGAGGAGAAGGAGGAGGAGGAGGAGGACAACCGGCCATTACTTTATTGCTCTCTATCTCTTTCATTCTCTCTCTCCCTTTCTCTCTCTCTCTCTCTCTCTCTCTCTCTCTCTCTCTCTCTCTCTCGAAGTCTTCTCAAGCAAGCAAGCAAGAAAGCAAGCAAGGAAGAAGAAACAACGAACGTGGCACGAGTCAATCCCGCAAACACCTTCCGGTAACACGAATAAGCGCCTTGCCTCCTAAGGAGGAAACGTAGGGGCGGCTCCCTGGCTAGCCCGTCCCTACTTCCGAAGAAATACGTCTCCATTAGGCTATAAACCTTTCGCCACGATAATACCTAGCATTCTAAATCCTTGTTAGATAGGCGATACAGTCGGACCGGAGGTGGTAGGCCTAATTTTTCGTCGACACGATGAATGGCTCTTGCCTGTTCAAATTTTCTTATCGCGTATATAATAGAACCAACTAAATACGCGCGGAAAGAAATTAACATATGACGTTAGTCGTTTTAAGTTAATCATCTTTTACATATATATGTATATATATATATACATATATACAATGTATTTTTACTTAGAATTTATTTTTATCTATACCTGAGTTTCAATGTCTATCATCGAATATCTATATCTATGATTTACCTTTTAATACCATTTACAAAGAAAAATTTTTATTTCGTTAAATATTTTTATTATACTTCTTCTTCTTCTTCTTCTTTTTCTCCCTCTCTATATCTAACTTTCTTTATTATTTCAAAGAACGATCTCGTCGAGTCGAATGAAAATTTTGTTTTCCAAAGTGGAATGAGAAATATGGAAGATGAAGTAAGACGGATATATATATATATATATATATATATATATATATATATATATATACAGTGGAGGAATTAAATTCTTAAAGTTCCCTCCCACGTGTGCCGGAAAGTCGCATTCCGCGAGTCCCTGAGACATACACTGGAACAGACCGTACCTCCTCTACTTACCTCCTCCTCCTCCCCCTTTCTCCTCTTCTTCCTACTCTTCTTCCTCTCTCGTCCCAAGGGAGCCAATATTAATTCCCATAAATTTCCTTTCAACGGATATGGATACTCCCATCCTCTCCACTGAGAAGCAAAGGACTGTTTGCCTTTTAATCCAAGTATGCAAAGAACGTTATTCTTTTCTTCCGCCAACACTGAAAGAGAAAGCGAGAGAGAGAGAGAGAGAGAGAGAGAGAGAGAGAGAGAGAGAGAATGAGCTCGATGGGAGAAGCTAAGCGCATTCTCAAGATAGAAAGTAAGAAAGAGAAAGGAAGAGAGATGAATAAAGAAAGAGATTATGGGGGTCTTAAAACATTTAGTAGATCTTTGGATTGTTGTATGAACGATATAAAAGAAAAAAAGAAAAAAAAAAACAAAAAGAAAAAAGAAAGAAGAAAAACGTTTTCAAATGATTCACTAAAGTTAAGATAGTAACATATAGGATCGATAAATCGGATTGATCGATAGTTAAAAATAAAATTGCAAATTTATTTACAAAATGCCTTATTGTATTTGTACGAGAATGAAAGAGATAAGTACGTAGACGTAATTTTAACAAGTGAATCTTCAAAATTCTCTTTTCTCATCCATACGCAGAATGTACACGCAGAAAAGTATACTTTGATCGTTTGATATAAAGTACTTTTTAAGGCAAAGAGAATTTTCATAATGCGTATAATTCAAAAGAAGAAAAGAAAAAAAGGGACATTCGTAAAAAAAAAAGGAGATGAAAAAAAGAAAAACGAAGAAGACAAGAAGGGTTGCGTGAATCTTTGAGAAATAGAAAGAGATGGAAACAGATAAACAAACAGACAGAGAGAGAGAGAGAGAGAGAGAGAGAGAGAGAAAGAGAGAAAGTAACCACACGAGCGTTTCAATTCTCGAAGGGTTTTCGTGGGATCCCTCACTTCGTATTATATACACCACCTACAATCCTCTCTGTTTATACAATGTAATGGCTTGTAGCAGCATTGTAGGAAGTTTAAACGGCGTATCCAGTTGTCGTTCATGCTTCACGATTCCCTTTCGGCATTCGTTTGGCACTTTATCACGCCCCTAGATTGCAGCATTAAACATCCAGCAAAGGGAATTTCAACCCTACGATGGGCTCGTCTTCAAAGGATTTCAATTTGCTTTATGCGATACTAGAATACTTTTCTTTTTCTCTCTCTCTCTCTCTCTATATATGTATATGTGTAATATATATTTATTATGATATTTATTTCTTATTAATAATTTTTAAAGGATCGATTAAAAATGAATTAATGAAATTTTAATAATGATTTATATCGGAATAACTGGATCAACTTGCGTTACGTTCACTATCGAAGAATTGAATCGATAAAACTAAGAAATCTTTATAGTATCGTATCTCCCATCAATCGACATCGATACTTTGAAAAGACGTCTTTGGGTTGCGTCTACAATCGAAAGGACATTCGATAGCTCGCTTATTTCGAGGCGGCTGCGTTTATTGGCCATAACGGATATTGCTTTCTGGCAGAAGGTAAACGGGATGGAAAGGAAAGGAGAAAAGAGGAGAGAAGAAAAGAGGTGGGGAGAGACAGGAGAGGAAAGGAAAGGAAAGGAAAGGAAAGAAGAAGTAGTAGATGAGTGAAAGGGAAGAGGGGAACAAACATTTTTTACATTATTTTATACAGAGTTGGTATATATATATATATATATATATATATATATATATATATATATACACAAAAAAAGGAAAAAAGAAAAAGAAATATACTTTCAACAACAAAATTTTTCCCTTATAACTCGTCAGACATATTATTTTGTTCTAAATTTTATTCCTCTGATCTCACCTCTCTCTCTCTCTCTCTCTCTCTCATTCTTCGTATAACTTAGAAAAGTATTATAGAAGAAGAAGAAGAAGAAGAAGAAAGAAAAAGAGAGAATAAATAAATAAGATAGAATAATGTCGTAAAGGGGATGGGGAAGGATTGAATGGGTCGAGGGTCGCGGATGGGTGGGATATTGAGAAGAGCAGAGAGGAAGGGAGGAAAAGGGGGAATTGTTTTGACTTGGCCATTATTAATACTCGCTCATGTCCTCGTTTTTTTTCAAGGTTTTTTCCTTTTTTTTTTCCTTTTTTGCTTTTCTTTTTTTTTTCTTTTCATTCTTTATTCTCCTTTTTGTTTTGTTTTTCTCCTCTCTTCGAAGCCATAAGAAAAATTCTGCATAGTAAGCTAACACGAAGTAGAGGAGAACGAGAGAAACGTACGGCAACGACATAAAAACGTCTCGTTTATCGCTGAGAGACCTTCCGGGTGGAGGTGCTTTTTAGCAGCACCCAGCGCGCGTTATCTCTTCTCGCGTTGAAGTATAAATAAAGTCGCATTTCCAAAGCGTCCAAAGCGTCGTCGCGAGGCTAACATCTGGCGATCGTTGTGGTAGCAGTACGCCCATTGAAGTGAGAAAGCAATAGAGACGGAGAGAGGGAGAGAGGGAGGGAAAGAACAAGAGAGAAAAAGAGAATGAGAGAAAGAGAGAGATCGTTCGTGATAGAGTCGCTCGATCGAGCCTCCTTTTTAATTGATATCGATCGGCCATATTGAACGAAGTGTGCATAGATTATGCGATATCCGTGTCGATGTTTATTCAACTAAAAGCCAGGAGTAACTCACTTTTTCCCTTTTCTCTCTCTTTCTCTCTATCTCTCTCTATCTTGTTCTATCAGAAAAACAGGCACCCTACTGTTTTCTTTCTTTCTCTCTCTCTCTCTCTCTTTTTCTCGCTCACTTCCGGGAGTCGATATCAGTTTTGTTCTCTCTCTCTCTCTTTCTTTCCAAGAGAAACGTCGATGAGAATTCGTGAACGACGATGATGATGTTTCATTTTTCCTACGTACCTACACGTTTTTCCCTAAATGTCGATGAAAAAAAAGAGAAAGAAATAGGGGAAGAGTCGAAGAGCGATCACTGGGGACGAGAAAGACCCTCTTTTTTCTACGTAACAGAGAGAGAAAGAGAGAGAGAGAGAGAGAGAGAGAGAGAGAAGTGTTTTAGCTTATCGTGTTTGTGCGTTTAATATCTTTTTTTTTTCCTTTCTATTCTCACTCTGCTTCTCTTTCTCTCTCTATCTATCTCTATCTTTCTCTATTTTCGTCGTTCACCATCATCGGACTTTCCTAGATGCGTGATGGTCGCCAAGCAAAACGCGGGGTCCATCCCCAAGGAGACATACGGTAGTTTAATGGTGATTTTTTGTTAGCCTACACGAAAATACAACTATATATATATATACATGTATGACGTAAGCTTTTTCTTCCATAAAATATAAAATAACACGAGAGGTTCCATAGCTTAATAGTTATTTTATTTGGCTTATGAAAATGAATTCGTACAATTATTATCAAGTTATATTTAGATATTGATTGGAAATATACAATGAAAAAGATAGATAAAGAGATAGATAGAGAAAGAGAGAGAGAGAGACTCATTTCGTCTTTTTCGATGAATCGATCGTGATGAACACGCGTGTAACGCGATATCCATATATACCTGGTGGTGTATACGTTCAAGATGCCGATCATCAGGGAGGTCGGCCGTCTTCCACCTGTCATCATTTCACAGATTCTAGTCTTTTTCTTTCTTTCCTTCCACGTGTCATCTTGAATTTCAAATTGAAACTTGAAAGATCCTAGAAAATCGATAATCGTTTCGTTTGTTAACGATTGTTGTGGTATAAATGAAAAAAAAAAAAAAAAAAAAAAAGAAATAAAAAGGACAGCTTAGAAAATCGTATTATATTCGCGTCAATCTCTTCCCTCCCTTCCCCTCCACCTCCTTCTTCTCCTCCCACCGTCACCACCCCTACTACCATCACCATTGCCACTCTTAGGAAAGAAAAGGTTTTCAATCCCTACCCCTTAACGATTTTTTCGTTAGGTCACACGAAGTCACACGGTGACGGAGCACATAATCCTGATATCTGTCGGTTTTCGGGCAATAAAACACGCGTCCCATACAGACGGAACCCTCGAAAACTGCCGCTGCTTCACGCTGATAAAGAAACGTGTAAAGATACCGATCCCCTTTCTCGCGTTAGAAACTACGACTACGACGACGACTATGACGACGATCAACCACATCGTTCTTTCTTTTCATTCGTGAAAAAAAAAGGAAAAAAAAAGAAAGAAAGAAAGGGAAAAACCACAGAAAACGTTTCCACCTTTTAAGAGCACGTTTATTACGTGTGTTCCACGTTGATACTTCGGATTTGATTATTATTATTTTATTATTGTATCAATCGATCCCCGTGTAAAAATGTATTTATTATATCTATTCGTAATGATAAAAAAGGCGGAAAAAGTAAAGAAAAATCAGAGATACGTGAAGAATTTTGCACGTTCATTGGATTTTTATTATTAAAGGATTATCTTCCCTTTTTTTCCCCTTTTTGTCTCTGTTCTTTTTTTTTTTTTTTTTTTTACATGCAACCATGCAATCAGTTATAAATTTTCTACATTTTCTGCGCGAATATATATATATATATATATATATATATATATATATATATATGAAATTATTTTAATCACGAGACAAATCGGGATGCATTCGAAGTATAATGAAGTAAATTCATTCGAATTTCTTCTTCGGCGTTATATACTCGCTTCGTGACGGTTAGGCGGCCAAAGCCGGATTCGGCTATTACGTGTTCGTATGCGAGAGAAGCAGGTAACCAGATCGCATGGTCTCGAATGACCAACAGTCAGCCGGGGAGTAAATATTTTCATATTACTTTACTCCCGCGTAACTTAACCATCGCAATTCTACACACCGTTTTAGTTTCTCTTCTGGGTCTTCTACGTCGTTCAACGATGTGATAATCGTATCGTATTGGAGTTAACATTTTTTTTTTTTTTTTTATTAATAGTACAAAGATCATTAGATAAAGAGAAGAAACGACGACGAAGAATGAAAAAGAGAAAAAGAAAAATCGTACAAAAATAAAGACAGAAAGAGGTAATAAAAAATCTAGAGAAGATAATGCATTGTAAAATATATAAAATATGTATGTTATTCGTGATATTTCACATGAAATATTTGCATAAGCGCGTTAAACTTTGTTATTGATTAATTTACGAAAGAACGAAAACTTACGAAAAGAAAAAATAAAGACGGGGAGGGGGTGTAGTGGGGGAGAGGGGAAGGAAAAGAAAAGAAAAGAAAAGAAAAAAGGAAAACAGAGAGATTAGATGGTAGTTGCACGTGTACGTTGAAGATTTCATCGATCCAGACCACCACACCGACATTTCAGTTCTCTTTCTCTCTCAGCAGCTATTTAATGATCGCGATAGGTGATAAACAAAGCCCGGCTATGTTCGATGAAATACGTGGCGGATGTTAATAATAATTGGTTTATCCTAGGAGAAGGATAACGATCGACGAGATGAAACAGACCAGTGCAAGTTCTTCTTCGTGAGAAGGATAGAAAATGAAAAAGAGATAAATGGATAGAGAGAAATAGAAAGAGGGAGAGAGAGAGAGAGAGAGAGAGAAAGAGTGAAATTGAGAAAGATGGATTTCGAACATCTTTGGTAGAGAAGTCGATCGACCGACGGAGAGTGGATTTTGCCTTTGAACGAGATCGGATAAAAGAATAATACGCGAAAGAGCGAAAAGCTTTCGACTTTCCAACACTTCGAGAAGAAACACGAAAGAGAGAGAGAGAGAGAGAGAGAGAGGGGCTGACCCTCTCGGGATGTTTCCACTCGCAAACTGGATTTCGATGACCGATCTCCATTTCCATATGGGTCTCTTCGTGGTACAACGACAACGGAGGGTTGCTATGCCGAAAGTTGTCGCGATGAAATTGATATTTGTACGAAGGTGAATAGAGAGAGAAAGAGAGAGAAACGAAGGGAGAGTTATGGGGTTTTCCTTCTTGAAAAACAGCTAAAATCCTCAGAAAACCTTCTTGTCCCTTCCATCATAAAATAGAATAGATATCTTCTTATATATATATATATATATAAAAGAAAAAAAAAAACAAGAAAGAAATTATATATAAATACGTACATTATTTTTTTCATTCTATAAAAAAAAATATCTACGATAAGTAAATAATTCGAATTGACAATAGTTAATGATATAATTCAGCATAGCGTATAACAGTATATTATGTGAAAATGTGTTTCTCGGTCAATTTGTTCGAAATCATAGAGGAATAGAAGCGATCACAAAAGGGTCGTTATTTGAGCCCTTAGAAAAGGGTTTCTTGACTATCCACCGTCATCGACGTCGACAGACGACTCCAAGTCTCAGCAACGAACAGCATCTGCGCTCTACGGGCTCCCGATATCCATACAAAGCTGTCTGCTGAATAATATTACACTTAACCTCGTACCACTCGGCCGATTATAGTTGGAACAACGTCGATAGTAGTTAGACCGTGCATCCTACGCGAATGCTAATTTCGGAACGGCCAGAGGTAGGCTTCGACGAACGAGCTCTATCTCTGTTTCCTTCTACGTTAATCCTAAGTCTTTTATGTTTATCTTTATGCCTCATTTTCTTCCATATGGCTTTTGTTTTTTTAATTATTACTCCTCGTTGAAAGATAGATAAATAGAGATAAAGATAGAGAAAAAGAGAGATAGAGAGAGAGAGAGAGAGAGAGAGAGAGAGAAGGGGAAAGATTAGGGCAGATATAATAGTAACGAAAAGGAAATATATGGAAACAAAAAAATTGTTAATATTGTTCAATATCATTCATGATTTGATTCAATCGTTATACATTCATTCGTTCATTCATTCGTTCATTCATTCATTTATATATTTATTTATTTATTTATTTATTTATTTATTTAATCTCTTTTTTCATACTAAAATCCGATCATTTAGTTGACGAAACCAATGTTCCAGATGCTGGGAATGGTCGATGTAGCCTGAAAATGTAAATTCTATTGCCATTCCCTTAGGCTCTCTTTCTCTCTCTCTCTCTCTCTCTCTATATATATATATATATATATATATATATATATATATATACATATATATGTATATATATCTTAGTATTAAATACTGTCCGGGTAAGGCGCCAGTTACGGGTTCTATATTAGTTTCTGTTGGTTTCCTGATTGGATTCGGTTATTACATTTCCTACAATCTCTCGATACTGATTGTTTGCGGTCGACAAGCTCTCCAAGGTGAATTGCCCATTCGCCGTGAACTCAGGCCCTTCTCATTCAGATACTTTTAACTAATTTCATTAAGAAAACGTAGATCACTTCTAAAAGTTTTCCCTGTTTCCTTGCCACTTTCAAATTAATATCGCTTCAACTATCCAACTTATTATAATCATAAGGTACCGTAGAAAAAAGCGAAAACCTTAAGTAAATATATTTCTTGATGGTATAGAAAGAGAGAGAAAGAAATGAAAGAAAAAAAAAAAAAACAAAAAAAGAAGAAACAAAGAAAAAGTATCCGACTATTGTTCGAATCAAAAACAAAATTCGAGATCAAGCAGATCGATATCGAATGGGGGACCGATTAGAAAGAGACGGAGAGAAAAAATTTATCACACTTCTCACTCTTCCTCTCTTTCTCCCTCTCTCTCTCTTTTTTTTTTCGTTGAAAGTAAAAGACATAAGAGAGCACATGAGTGTCGGTGAATCTTCGACGTGGGGAGTCCACTGTGAGGACTCTCACCGACAAGACTCTACAGAGAGAAAGAGAGAGAGAGAGAGAGAGAGAGAGAGAGAGAGAGAGAGAGAAAGAGAGAGAGAAAGAAAAAAAGAGAGAGAGAGAGAGAGAGAAGTGGTCAGAGAAGGATTTCTGAACGAACGCACAGCGGTAGCTGATGTATTTTGACGTGCCCGATGAGAGAGCCCGTTCTCTCTGTTGACTACATTATCTAATGGACCACCCTCTCACTCTCCCTCTCAACCTTCCTCTCTCTTTCTCTCTCTCTCTCTCTCTCTCTCTCTCTTGCTCCCACCTTCTTCTCCACCTATACTACGCTTTTCTCGTTCGATTTACGGCTATCTACGATCTGCCACGTCCGGCCGTTCATCCAGCAGCATCGTTGTCCGTCGTCGTCGTCGTCGTCGCCGTCGTCGTCATCGTCTTTGTGTCGTATTCACTAATACTATTACACTTCGTCATCATCCTCCCTCTCTCTCTCTCTTTCTTTCTGTATAACTGACACGGCGGTCTAGCCAGCTCTGATTTCATAAACGACCACGGATTTCTTTTCTCTCGGTACGTGGCTCGCGTCATTTACTTCGACGATGCCAATAATAACGCAGTCCACATCCTCGTCGTCCTCGTCGTCGTCTTAGTCGCCGTCGTCGGCGTCGTCGTCGTCGTTGTACTAATAAGTGCGACTCACGTTAACCTCGATACACACTGCCTCGAATAGATCGATGCTCATTCGTTCGTGATCGACGTCACGATCGATCCCCTTCCATGCATTCGCTTCTTGGAATCCACGTTTTGCGTGCACTCTGTCCAATGAGTTTCTTCTTAACGACAATCATATTATTCTTATGGGAAATATTGCGTCGTAATTTGTATG